>NC_083328.1:46592492-46934253 GCF_963455315.2 Globicephala melas | reverse complement strand
CACCGCGAAACAGAGGAAAGTTTCAAGTGAGCTTTATTAGGGAGCGCTCCCGGGCGAGGTTCACTGGTCCGAGAGAAAGGGGGCCAGAGAAGTCGCACCCGGGCGAGGGTTGGGCAAGATTTTATAGGGGAAGAAGGGAAAGGGGTGTGGTGAATCTGGGAGGGCGCAGGGTATTCCTTATTTGGTGGTCTTTTCGGGTATCCTGGGGGACCGTTAGTCCCGCCCCTCGAAAGGCGGGAAGGCTGGGCTGGGTTCAAAGTCCCCAGGTCAGTTCCTGGAACTGGGTGGTCCGGAATGTCTCCAGGGCAGTTTCTGGAACTGGGTGGTCCGGAGAATTTCGGTCTGATGCAACCTGTGAATCTGATTGTGTTCCCCTGCCTCGGGCCAGTTGGCCTTACAGTAAGAAGTGGTCAGATTCTGGTTATATTTTGAAGGTGGGACCAACATGATTTCACGTTAGACTACACGTGTGTCATGTGAGAAGGAGCAGGACAGAAGATAACTCCAAGCTTCTCTTGGAAGGATGGCATTTTCAGTCATTGAAATGTGGCAGACTGTGGATGGAAGGCTCTGTGGGGGAGGGGAAGATTAGAAGGTCAAGTTAGCTTTGCTCTATCTAATAGATATCCAAGAGGAGCTATCAGCTTGGCAGTAGGATTTATGAGTCTAGAGTTCAGGAGACATTTCTGGGTTGGAAATATATATTGGAGAGTCATAAACATAGTTCCTACTTAAAGTCATGAGAATAAACATGAGACCCCCGGACTTCCCTGGTGGCGCAGTGGTTGAGACTCCGCCTGCCGATGCAGGGGACACGGGTTCGTGCCCCGGTCCGGGAAGATCCCACATGCCATGGAGCGGCTGGGCCCGTGAGCCATGGCCGCTGAGCCTGCGCGTCCCGAGCCTGTGCTCCGCAACGGGAGAGGCCGCAGCAGTGAGAGGCCCGCGTACCGCAAAAACAAAAACAAAAACAAAAACAAAAATGAGACCCCCTAAGGGAGAGGGTGAAGATAAAGGAGGGAAGTGGTCAAAAACTTAGCTCAATGGCATTCAGCATTAAAGAAGCCAAGGGGATGAGGAAGAACCCACAAAGAAGACTGAGAGGGAGTCGATGGGGTAGGAGGAACACCAGTAGAGTGGGTAGACCTGAAAGCCAAGTGAGGAAGGGTTCCCGGGAAGAGGGAGTGATCAAGAAAGATACAGACTGGGAATTGTCCATTAGACTTTGTAGCATTGGAGGTCATCGGTTAACCTTGACTGGAGCAGTTTCTTGGAGCACTCGTGGCAAAACCTAATTTGAGTTGGTTTAAAGGAGACTGGGAGGAAAACGCAGACAGTTTTTTTGAAGAGCTTTGTTTATCCAAACTAAAGTGATGCAAAGAACAAAGCTATAGCAAGAGAAGTGAGGTCAAGAAGATGTCTGTTTTATAGAAGGAAAAATAACAGCATGAATAAGTGAGCTGATGGGAAAGCTCTGATGGAGAGGGAGAAATTGATGATGTCGGAGAAGAGGGCAGAGTTGTTGGAGCTCTGTTCTTGAATAGGCCAAAGGAGATGCTGTAGGGCAGTGTTTCCCAAGCTTTTGTGTGAGTCAGAATCCCCTGGAGGGCCTATAAAAACACACATTGTTGGCCCCCTCCCCACCCACACAGTTTCTGATTCTGAGATGGAACCTGAGAATTTGCGTTTCTAAGTTCCCAGGTAACCCTGATGCTGCAGGTTTGGGGGCCACGCTTCGGGAACTGTGGGTATATCAGGAAAGGGGTTGTTGGCTCTAAATATGACTCCATCATTAGTTTGTAGTGACACATTCATTCATTAAAGTAGTTCTACAGGAGAGTTTATTTTGGAAAGATGCAGTCAAGAAGACAAAAACAGCTAACATAGCCAAACTCTGTCTGAGGCTATATGATTTACCAAGAGCCTGGCAACGCTTCTGAGGAGAAGTCACTCAGCCGAAGTCTACGTTTGCACGAATACCACCGTCACCACCATACTAGCTGGGCCATTTTTCTGATATCCAGCCAAGTAGAAACAGTTGGTTCACCTAATCACTCCGTTTACATGATTGGAACTCCTCAGCGGCCTCTACTGGCTGAGCTTCTGCAACATTCTTGGGAGTCCCAGGTGCATCACACCCCCAGCCTGCTCTTTCCAATGCATGTTCCATAACATCGCAAAAGAGCTTAACTCAGTGTGATTGTGTTGTTTTACCGGCCAGGACTTGGAATCATGATTAGCTGGGGACCAAGCCAAAAACCTCAAGAAGCCCAAGTTTTGTATTTTCTTTTTTGTTCTTACTGCAATGTTCATCACTTGCCAGAAACGGCCACTAGCAATCAATCTTTCCATAGCGTTTTTCCTTGTTTTTTTCTCATTGAGGAGATGGGTACAGCAATATATGTTTAGGCAACTTCCTTCTGTGTAGCCATTTGGGGTTTAAAAGCCTTTTCCTATCCAATTTATTAGGTCCATTTTATACATAAGGAAACTGAGGTTCACAGAGAGTAAGCCAAGACTCTGGGTCTTTGAATTCTAATTTTTACATATAGCCCTTTATAAGTTTAAGATGAACAGCATAATGATTTAACTTACTTATGTTGTGAAATTATTATCACAATAAATTTAGCTAACATTCATCATCTCATATAAATACAGGAAAACAAAGGGAGAGAGACGAGAAGTGTCTTTCCTTGTGATGAGCACTTTTAGGGTTTACTCTCTTAGCAATTTTCAAACGTACCACATGGCAGTGATAACTATGGTTGTCCTGTTGTACGTGCATCCCCAGTACTTATTTATCTTATAACTAGAAATTTGTACCAGTTCCCCCACCCATCACTTCCCACCTGTGGTAACCACAAATCTGATCTCTTTTTCTATGGCTTTGTGTTCTGGGGTGTGTGTATGTGTTTTATAGATTCCACAAGTAAGTATTTGTCTTTCCCTGTCTGACTTATGCCACTTAAGCATAATGCCCTCAGGATGCATCCATGTTACAAATGGCAGGATTTCCTTCTTCTTTAACGGCTGAATTATTTAGTGGCTGAATAATAACATCTTCTTTATCCGTTCACCCATAGGTGAACACTTAGGTTGTTACTATGCCTTGGCTATTGTAAATAATGTTGCAATGAACATGGGGATGCAGATATCTCTTCAACATAGTGATTTTGTTTCCTTCAGATATAAACACAAAAGTGGAATTCTGGATCTTATGATAGTTCTATTTTTAATTTTTTGAGGAACCTCCATGCAAAAACATTATCATTTGAATCATTCCCTTCAGGACCAGTGCCAATTTCCAACCTGGTCCCACCCCCTGCTTAAGCCAAAGAGCCAATTATGAAGGCATACTAGACTCCTTGTGTTGAAAATTCTGGTCTCTTCTAGAAAGATACTGCTAATGTAGGTCTAGAGAAAGAAAGATTTTTCCAAAATTATGGATCTGATTAACACTCTTTGTGGATGTATCTTGGTATAGTTTCATGGAATCATTCATATACAGTTTTCGGGGTGGGGGGAAAGCTTCCAGGGTTCCAGAGATTTCAGAGCCTTAGAAATAAATGTAAAAGCCTTCTATGTTCTCAAATGATTATATTTCAGATGAGCTATTTGTACCAGTCCGACATTTTGGCTGCAAAAAATACAAAGATCTAACTGAAGCAGAAAAGAAGTTAGTCAGAAATTAGTTGATCGCTCATAGAATTGATAGGAAGTTTTGAAAACGAGCAACAAACAAGGGAAGAAGAGTCTGTGGTTATGAGGTCACTCCCACTGGTCACTCCTTGCTTCCACCAAAGAAATTAATTTTAAACTCTTCCTTCTTACCTGTATCACTTACTCCAGATTTAAGGTTCTAGGAGGGGGACAGCATCTGACTGGCTGAGTCAAATCACATGATTTTGTTATTGCTATTGGGAAGGGGAGGGGTCAGAGAGGGCTTGCCTCCCATGAAAATCCACACAATGACAAATTTTAGAGCTAAAGCTTAAGAATATGTTCATTACTGGGAGGACTAGAGGCCCCTGTATCAGTCAGCCACTCTTGAAATAATACTGTGTAACAACAATAACAAAAAATATAATGAATTCTTACTTTTCACAATCATTGGTCTGCTAGTTGGCTGGGGAAATTCTGCTCCAGGTTGTGAATTGGCTTAGCTTGGCTCCAGATTGCAGGTCAAGCTCAGGACTGCTCCAAGTGTTTCTCATTCTAGAAACAACAGCTAACTAGGATGTGCTCATGGAGATGGCAAAAGCACAAGAGGCCAAGTCAAACCATGGGAGCACGTTTAAAGCCTCCGCTTGTACACAAACAGACATATAGATCAATGGAATAGAACAGAGAGCCTAGAAGTAAACCCACACACCTATGGTCAATTAACCTATGACAAAGGAGACAAGAATGTACAATGGAGAAAAGACAGTCTCTTCAACAAATGGTGTTGGGAAAGTTGGATAGCTACCAGTAAATCAATGAAATTAGAACATTCCCTCACACCATACACAAAAATAAACTCAAAATGGATTAAAGACCTACATATAAGACATGACACCTTAAAACTCCTGGAAGAGAACAAAGGGAAAACATTCTCAGACATGAATTGTAGCAATATTTTCTTAGATCAGTCTCCCAAGGCAAAAGAAATAAAAGCAAAAATAAACAAATGGGACCTAATCAAACTTTAAAGCTTTTGCACAGCAAAGGAAACCATTGACAAAAAAAAAGACAAGATTCAAAGATTGAATGGGAAAAAATATTTGCAAATGATGCCACTAACAAGGAGTTAAACAAACAACTCATATATCTCAACACAGAGAAAACAAACAACCCAATCAAAAAATGGTCAGAAGACCTAAATAAACATTTCTCCCAGGAAGACATACAGATGGCCAATAGGCCCATGAAAAGATGGTCAACACTGCTAATTATTAGAGAATACAAATCAAAATGACAATGAGGTATCACCTCAGACTGGTCAGAATGGCCATCATCAAAAAGTCTACAAATAGGGCTTCTCTGGTGGCGCAGTGGTTGAGAGTCCGCCTGCCGATGCAGGGGATGCGGGTTCATGCCCCAGTCCAGGAAGATCCCACATGCCGTGGAGCAGCTGGGCCGGTGAGCCATGGCCGCTGAGCCTGCCCGTCCGGAGCCTGTGCTCCGCAGTGGGAGAGGCCACAACAGAGAGAGGCCCACGTACCGCAAAAAAAAAAAAGTCTACAAGTAATAAATGCTGGAGAGGGTGTGGAGAAAAAAGAACCCTTGTACACTGTTAGTGGGAATGTAAATTGGTTCAGCCACTATAGAAAACAGTATGAAAGTTCCTTAAAAAACTAAAAACAGAGTTACCATATGATCCAGCAATCCCACTCCTGGGTATATATCCAGAAAAAATGAAAACTCTAATTTGAAAAGATACATGCACCCTAGTGTTCATAACAGCACTATTTACAATTGCCAAGACCAGGAAACAACCCATGTCCATCAACGGATTGGTTTAAGAAGATGTGGTATATACATACAATGGAATATTAGCCATAAAAAAGAATGAACTGTTGCCATTTGCAGCAACATGGGTGGACCTAGAGAATAATATAATTAGTGAAGTCAGTCAGACAGAGGAAGACAAATACGGTATGATATCTCATATGTGGAATCTTAAAAATAATACAAATGGGGCTTCCCTGGTGGCGCAGTGGTTGAGGGTCTGCCTGCCGATGCAGGGGACACGGGTTCGTGCCCCAGTCCGGGAGGATCCCACATGCAGTGGAGCGGCTGGGCCCGTGAGCCATGGCCGCTGAGCCTGTGCATCTGGAGCCTGTGCTCCTCAATGGGAGAGGCCACAACAGTGAGAGGTGCGCGTACCGCAAAAAAATAATAATAATACAAATAATAATAATACAAATGAATCTATACACAAAACAGAAACTCACAGACATAGGGAACTTATGGTTACCAAACGGGGATTGAGGAGGAGGTACAAATTAGGCATAAGGGATTAACCAATACAAATTACTATCCACAAAATAGATAAGCAACAGGATTTACTGTATAGCACAGGGAATTATACTCAATATCTTGTAATAACCTATAATGGAATATAATAATTAAAAAATAACTGAATCACTATGCTCTACACCAGAAACTAATATAATGTTGTAAAACAACTATACCTCAATAAAAAAAATATTAACACCTCTGCTTGTATGATATGTGTTAACATGCCATTGGCCAAAGCAAGTCTCATGGCCAAGCTCAAAGATGATGGATGGGTGGTATACTTTGTCTATTCAGCTGGGAGGCACTGGAAAGTCACCTGGCAAAGGCATCAATATATAAATCTTATTATAAGCCATGAAGAATTAAGAACAATGGTATAATCAACCCCAGGCCCTCCAGGAGGTTGATAACTGGGGCTTTGACTTAAGCAAGTGGTGGGGCTATGTTGGAAACCAGCATTGGCCCTCAAGGGAAATGTTACAAATGATAATATTTTTAGATTACAGGTTACGCCAAACCTTGGATGGGACCTGCAGTTGGAGTTGGAGGGTCCAAAAAGCCTCAGTGGAAGGAGACTTTTAAGGCTTACTGGTTGTCACCTTTTTTTCCCCCCTATTCCCAACATCTTATTCCCTAGAATCATGCAAAATGAAAGTCTACAGATGATGGGAAAGAAGACGGAGGTCATGGATCCTAGAAGTAAAGAGACAAGAGAAGAAGAGAAAGGAAGAAGGTAGGAGAATACTGGGAGTAGAAGAGGAAATTTAAGGGAATTTTCTATCAGAAGGTAGAAAAATGGTGAAAGCAGAGATGATCCAATCTAACATAGGATGGCCCAACACTGAGATAGAAATTCAAGTAGAGGCATCACACAGAGAGCTTCAGTCTCTCTCCCATAAATGTCCTGAGAGTAACATTCCCTCCATTCCAGTCAATGCCTCATTCTAGGACAGGAAAGCCTCCAAACAAGTTTCTGAATTAAGGCTTTTGATTGAGCTCACTTCCCAGAATTTGGTCCTGGCCTCGTTTTCCAGTGCGGAGTATGAATCAGAGCCATAGTTAATGATTCCAAAAAATAAAACTTAAGATACTTCTTTTACTTGGAGAAAGAAATAAATACACTGTGCAGTGATTTTTCTGATGCATTTCAGAGTAATCTTCATGTTAACTCAGTGGGAAAGTAATTAGATTTCCTCTGAAAGAGAGGAGAACATTATCTTCCACACTGAAGAAAAAACAAACAAACAAACAAAAAACCCCAAAAAACCCCAAGATAGTAGACTTCAGGGCCAGGAGCTACTACAAATGTTCCCATTTTTGAAGAGAATTTGTTCTGACCTCACTTCTAAGGGACTCAGCATATGTGTCTTGGGCTGATTTTCCATTTGCTAATTAAAAGTTCCTTGTCAGCAGTATTTATCATTATTATTATTGGTGCGTGAATCATCCTCTTTTTCTACCAAATCTATTTTCCATGCTCACCCATTCTAAATGTTGGCTTACAGCTCCCTCGTGGGTGCCAGAACAACCCGCTCAGATGAGCCTTCTCTGCATTTCTTTGTCAAATCCTTTTGCTCTCCAAGCTGAGACTTGAAGTCTTATTTGAACAACTGCCTGCTTTTAAAATTTTCTGGATTGACATCTGTCTTACTCTCAAACCAAAACATTTTTTGCATTCTTCCAAGACGAGGTCAGAGACCCTTAATTAGGCATCATAAAAGAAATAGGTCTGCCTTCAGTTTGGCATCTTCCAGGGTAGAATTGTGAATTCCAAGTCTTGCAAACGCATGGATTTCCAGGGCTGTTCTGTAGTCCCATACACTCTCTGTATTCATGAAATATCATGACAGTGGAAATTCTAATCAGTGCATTAATAAGGGGCCACTCCAAACTTTTTATTTATTTTTTTAATTAAAACAGTTTTAACCTTTTCATTTTGAAATAATTTCCAACTTTCAAAAACATTGCAAGAATAGTACAAAGATGCTTGTATATCCTTCATCCAGTTTCCCCAAATGTTGACAACTTATGTGACCACAGATCAATGATCAAAATCAGAAAATTAACATAGATTCAATACTACTAAATAATCTACTTATCTTATTCAAATTTTGCTAATTGTCCCATTAATCTCCTTTTTCTGGTCCAGGATCCAGTCCAGGATCATATCTGCATTCAGTTGCCATGTCTCCTTAGTCTGCTTAGTTTAGAACAGTTAAACTTTCTTTCCTTCTTTTTCTTTTAAAAAATAATTGATAGATTCTATTTTGGCCCAAAATATATGCATTGTGCCTCACTACGGCGTCTCCTTCATCTTTGGATGTGGGGTATCTTTTTTGGTGAGTTCCAGTGTCTTCCTGTTGATGATTGTTCAGCAGTTAGTTGTGATTCCAGTGCTCTCACAAGAGGGAGTGAGCACACCTTCTACTCTGCCATCTTGAACCATTCTCCTCAATCTTTCTTTATCTTTCAGGACTCTTGACAATTTTTTTTTTTTTTTTTTTTTTTTGCGGTACGCAGGCCTCTCACTGCTGTGGTCTCTCCCGTTGCGGAGCACAGGCTCCGGACGCGCAGGCTCAGTGGCCATGGCTCATGGGCCCAGCCGCTCCGCGGCATGTGGGATCTTCCCGGACCGGGGCACGCACCCGTGTCGCCTGCATCGGCAGGTGGACTCTCAACCATTGCGCCACCAGGGAAGCCCAGAACTCTGACAATTTTGAAGAGTGAGTTATTTGGGCCGGTTATTTTGTAGAATGCCCCTCAAATTGGGAAATCTATTCTTAAAGGATGGCCTCTCTCCTTCATACTTCTCCAACCCAAATTCTGGAAGGGTATTAGGGTTCTGCTCTTGTGAGCAAACGTGCTAAGGGAAAAATGGTGAAACCATGCCAAACAAATATTAATTTCTTCTACAGTTTAGGGATACCCTGAAATACAAGACCTCATGCAATTCATCTCATAAAGCTTATATGGTTGAGTCTGAAATTCAGTCATCCTTTTCAAAGAAGCAATCAAGTAGAATTTAATTAATTGCAAACAACAGAAGCAGCAAACTCATACTTGTTCAAGTCATAGAGAAGATGTATTGATCCATGTAACTGAGCAATCTGGAGGTAAGTTGAACTTCAGGCAAGGGCTGGCTGACCCAGGCCTTCTAGGGTCTTTCTACCTTAACTCTACCTCCCTCAGTGTTGGTTTCATCCCAAGGCTGTTTCTCTCTGTGGTCACAGGGTGGCTACCGATAACAACTGGGGTGACATACTCTCTTACCCACATCCAAAAGATTACTGACAGTGGTCTCTAACCGAGTCACTAGGGCTAGAATATGGAATGCACTGATTGCCTTAAACCAACCATAGCTCACCTCTGGAGCTGAGAGTAGAACCGCTGTCACCACTTCACACATGGGATGCTATTAGGAGCAGAGATGGAGAAATGGGGACCATGTATGCAGTTAACTCTGTCCACCACAAGATGGAATCCTTACAGGCAGAAGGGCAGACTAGCATGTATAGTATATGTATAGAAGGGAGATTCTGTAGAGGTGTGTTCCATTTAGATGCTCAATCAATGTTAAGACGGGCTCAGTGAGAATGTCAGAATGAAGAGTCTGGAAGAAATCAGGCATGATAACTGAGCGATGGTGGTTTTTATCACTGCTTAGATATAACACTGTCTTTAGTAGCTATTTAGACCTATGCACCCTCAGGTGTGTTCTGTACATTGGCATATGGGTCAATGGCAGTCATCATTTGAAAAATGGGATCCTCAGGCAGACAGGTTTGAGAAATGTTATCTATATCAAACATATCTCAGCCTCCTCTCACATCTTCTTGGCCCACTGTTTTAATCCAGCCATTGCTATGGCAATCGTGCTGTGGGCAGGTTGCCGTAGCAATGGTTCAGCCACACCATATTTTTCTTGCTTCATAGTCCTTTCACCACGTGACATAACACACATTATTTATGTTTTTGTTCACACCCTCTTCTTCCAGTAGATGGTAAGTCCTAGGAAAATTCCCTTGTAGGTAAGAATGTAAATTCCGTGAAAATTTATTTGAACATAGCTGTGTGTTAGTCACTGTTCTAAATACAGTGTCTCATTCACTTCACCCCTGTGCCTACAACAGTGATTTACACATAGCAGTGTTCAATAAATATTTGTTAATTTAATGAAAAATATGCACAGAAGCGAGTGATCAGATTATGGAGAAGAGACAGGTGAACCACTCCTGGTATCCCTGGGCTTTGCAGTTGCATGAGCCAATAAGCTTTCATTTTTGATAGGGCTAGTTTGTATTGGGTTTTTAGAAGGAACTTGCAACTGAAAGAATTCTGACACACTATGTAACTAAATGTCTCTAAACTTTTTTCTGAAGTAGCAAAAGGGGAAAACTATTACTATCTGCCCAGTCTACCCTTATAGACCTGTTAATATTTGTGAAGCTCAAATGAATTACTATATATGGAAGCACATGGCTGACTTCAACATAACTCTGCAATGTGTGCTTTTGTTACTATTATGTAAATAATAGAATCTTAGCATTAAAAGGAAAGTTAGACTGAGAAACTATATTACTTACAAGTTATCAGAAAAGTCATTCTGGCTGCCCAAAGTTTTCCTCTAGGGACAGGATTCAACCCAGCTCCACTGAGTAAACTTAATGGGATAAAGGAGAACCAAGAATAAAACTGTTGGACAAGTTTGAAAAGAAAAGAAAAAGAAGCAAGTGGAGCGGGGGGGGGGGGGGGGGACTTGCTGATAACCATGCCCAGACCCCTCCCTTTTATAGAAGAGGCCATGAAAACATCAGTGTTGTGTTCGAGGTCACACAGCTACTTTCAGGGGCAGAATCAGGATCAGAAACCTAAGTCTCTTGGCTTCCAATCCCATACTCTTTCCAATATCACAAATGCACAATTTTATTCTGAAGATTTTCTCTTTGTTTTTCCTACTTCTAAATTTTTGGAGATAAAGCGTAGTTTTGGGGAATCAAACTTGAACTCTGCTCCATTTCAATATTTGACCTATGGAAGAATTTTCAGACAGAAGAGGGAGAGAGAGAGGAAGAAAGTCTCATTCCTGTATTCCAGAGTTTCCTACCCAAGAAAATCTCAATAGCTGAAGCTACTGGCTGTCACCTCTGCTTCAAAGGCCTGAAACTCTTTCTTCCAAAGTCTTTTGGCTCTGAGAGCTTTAAATTACATTGGTCTTGTATTAATTCCTAAAGGTCTTTTCATAAACGTTGAACTACGTAATAAAAGAAGAAGATCGACTTTCAAAGCAAAAGGAGAAAACATCCACAAAACTGTGTGAAATGTGAGGAGTGCACTCATGGGGGGTGCTGGGTGGAAGAGAGGAGGTCTCAGGAGCGTTTGAAGGTCTGGGATCCACTCTTTATTTTATTTATTTATTTATTTTTGCGGTACGTGGGCCTCTCACTGTTGTGGTCTCTCCCGTTGCGGAGCACAGGCTCCAGACGCGCAGGCCCAGCGGCCATGGCTCACGGGCCCAGCCACTCCGCGGCATGTGGGATCCTCACGGACCGGGGCACGAACCCGCGTCCCCTGCATCGGCAGGCGGACTCTCAAACACTGCGCCACCAGGGAAGCCCCACTCTTTATTAAGGAGCCATTTCTAGGATTACAATCAGCCCCTGATAAAACTGTGGACGGGGTGACAGAAGTGTTGATACCCTGGCCTCTGTCTCCTGTGACTTTTCTACAGCCACCATCATCATCTTGCTCTTTGTGTTCCCACCCCTGGCTCTCAATCTTGTCACATGTTTTGAGACAGGAAAGAGATGTCAAGTTGGCAGTGGCGTGCAGAGACCTGAAGCTCAGAGATATATTTTTGGGTCATTCGTGCCTCAGGGATTTTCTTCAGTGGCAGGGAGTTGGCTCATCCCGGGCCACCCCCTTCCAGGGGCAGCTCCCATCCAATGACAAATCGCTGCTGGAGCACAAAGGCCTGGCCATCTCAGCTTGACTCAGGACAACCCTGAAGACCCGCTCCTATATCTGAGCTTCCCATGGACTGGCTGAGTCTGTCACTAGCCCCACACTGCAGCTCGACTTCGCCCTCTGTCCACGTCCGCTTCTTTCCCTTCCTTTCCTCAGGCGTTGATCCCAAGGGCACTCCCCAGTAGATATTCTGCCCATTAAACTCCATCTCAGAGTCCGATTCCCAGGGAACCCAACCTGCAGAACACTCCCTCACCCCATTCTTGCTTCAACTGTGCTGCTGGGTTCCCTACTTCTTGACGCGCTTCTGGCACCTCTTCCCACTTTCCCCAACTTGACTGCATGTTCTATTGTTCAGGGTTTTCCAGAACCTGCCAGTCCAGCTGTTCTCCATTGGACTCATCACCAGGAAACACCCTCCAGTTACCTGCTGACTCCTACTAGCCAAGGCTCTATTTGGGGGGCCCTGACATTCTTGGCTTGGGACAGGGTGAGGACCACACCCCCTGTCTGGGGTCGATGAATAGTGATTGTACGGTGGTAGCATCCTGAAATAGCTATTGATTGGGTCCACTGGGGTGGGATAACTACAATCCAATACAGAAGATGTGACACACACCCGTGTACACAGGCACCCCTTAGAATCCCGTGGTGAGACTCTGAACAGCTAAGCCATTGCTGAAATACCAAAGTAGGCACTAGAATTGTGAGGTCTCAGATGAAATTTGATAGGAAATAAGATACTTTTTTTTCAAAATTGTCTGCTTTTTGCCTAGATTCATTTGAATTTTTGAGCTTATCACGGTTCCTCAACTTGTAGACATATATACACTCATATTATTTTATTATTATTTATTTATTTACTAATATTTAATTATTTTAAATTAACTTAAAATTTGTCCACAGGTAATTTACTTTCTCAGTTGAGTTACAGTGTTTATAAGGTGTCCTGTCAACCACTTCTGTGGTTTAATTTCTGGAAATAAATGTTTAATATACTTAATGAATAAATATACACAGAAGAGAATGGCCAGGCTATGGTGCTAATGTCGTGGTTTGAATTTCTGGATCCAGCTGAACCGGAAGACTTAACCCTGAGCTTTTTAGTTACATGCATCAATATACTGTCTATTTTGCTTGTGCCAGTTTGAGTTGGGTTTTCAATAAAAAAACTTGTAGTTAGGGGCTTCCCTGGTGGTGCAGTGGTTAAGAATCTACCTGCCAAAATGCAGGGGACAGGGGTTTGAGCCCTGGTCTGGGAAGATCCCACATGCCTCCGAGCAACTAAGCCCTTGCGCCACAACTACTCTAGAGCTCACGAGCCACAACTACTGAAGCCCGTGTGCCTAGAGCCCATGCTCCGCAACAAGAGAAGCCACCACAATGAGAAGCCCCTGCACCGCAACAAAGAGTAACCCCCACTCGCCACAACTAGACAAAGCCCGCGCACAGCGATGAAGACCCAACGCAGGCAAAAATAAATAAATAAATGAATAAATAAAAGAAAGAACTTGTAGTTAGAAGAACACTGGTATACCACAAGACCTTGGGAAAGTCACTAAATGTTTACAAACTTGTTTTCCAAGTAGCAAGATGGTAAAACTATAAACCCTGCCTACCTCATAGTAGCAGATACTATTATATTCCCTCCAGCATTTCTATCCTAATATAGGCCCATCTGAATTCCAACTACCAGCGTTTCAATCTCTTTGCCAGAAGTCTTCTTAGCTAGGCCAGGCTCTGCCCCATTCTATTCGCCCCTGAGCGGCCCTCAAGTATATAAATGTTCCAGCTTCCTCAGCCCTTGGGGGATCCCTGTAAGGTAGTTTTCTCTGCTGTCCCCAAAAGTTCCCCAGTAAGGTTAAGCTTTAGTTGTCCACAGTGGTAACCTGCTTATCAACTGACTTGTGCTTTGTTTGCTTCCTTTCCTTCCCTGTCTCCCTCCCCTACACCCCCATCTGCATCTCTTGAGATCTCATCCCAGATAGACTACTGGCACTCAGATTCCCGTCCCAGAGTCTGCTTCTAGGAGAGCTGAAATGGAGAAAGTAACACCTTTCCAATGCTGGTAAACTCAAATCTCTCTGGGTGATCTGCCTGTGACCAAGACATTACTGAAGTTTGATTGGCTGAAGTGGTTTAAACTCAAGTACACAAGTTGTTAAGCTCTCCATTTTATTCTGTACACAATTTTGTGTACTTTAAAGATAACTCTCTGAAAATGTCCTCCTCAATGGATTCTGCAGATAAAAGGATAAAGAACTTCTACACACTCTGTCTTGCTTTAAAAACAGCTGAAAGTATGTGTGCATTTATAGAATCAATAAACCACATTAATGTGACTGAAGCTGGAATATATTCCCACATGGCAACTGAGAGTCCCACAGAACTGTGTTGGGTGGAAAAGTATTTACTGAGGCTTAGAGAGGCTCTTGCCTCTCTAAGGATGAGAGATGAGACGCCTCTTAATGAGCCATTCCGCAAGTCTAAAAACTGACTGCACCTAACAGGAGATTGTGAGTGGCAACCACAGCCCCCAAAGAGGAATCACCAGATGTTCCTGGTATGGGAAGACCACTGAGCCCCACTGGTCTTATCAGTGACACTTGCTCCCCCAGCTGGAGAGCATTCCTGGTGGTGTCATCTTCAAAAGCAGAGGACAGTGAACACAGTCCAAAGAAGAACCAGAAATGTGGGCAGGTGGGGCTGGTGGCTTGATTAGCAGGTTCCTCTACTTAGGGAGCTGGCCCGGTGCCGTCACGTCCTCTGTTTCATGTGCTGGGGGTCCCCAGCACTCATCTTGGCAGTGACCCATCACTTGCAAAGTTGTTTCAGATGGCCAGGAACTTCCCCTCAACCTTCTCACCCCTCCCCCATTCCACTACTCTTACCCCAAACCACAGCATCTAGGGTCCACTTAACCAGAGGCCATTGCCTCTGGGTTATAATTTATGGATGATTTCAGGCCTATTTGCACCTCTATCCCAATTTTCACCATTATACATAGAATATCAGAGTTGCAGGCCTCCTTAAAAATAAAATAATACTGTGAATGTATATATATGTACATATATCAATACACACACACACATACATATACACACACACATACCAGATGGGTAGATAGATGATGATGATAGATAGATAGATAGATAGATAGGCAGGAAATAAGCAAATGTGGTAAAAACTTTTAAATTTTTTACTTTACTTTTCTCCAGTGTTATTGAGATGTGATTGCCGTATAACTTGTGTAAGTTAAGGTGTACAATGGCTTGATTTGATACCCTTATTTGCTGCAAAATGATTACCACCAAAGCTTTAGCCAACACCTCCATCACATCACATCATTCCCTTTTTTGTGTATGGTGGTGGTGAAGACATTTAAGATCTACTGTCTTAGCAACTTCCAAGTATATAATACAGAATTACTAACTTTAGTCACCTGCTGCACATTAGATCCCCAGAATTTATTCACCTTATAACTGGAAGTTTGTACCCTTTGACCAACATTTCCCATTTCCCCAGCCCCTGGTAATTACCACTCTACTCTCTGTGTCTCTGAGTTCACAAATGCAGTAACATTTGAACAACTGGGGAATATGAGTGAAGGGTATATGGAAGTTCTTTACACTATTCTTGCAAACTTACTCTAAAATTATGTCAAAGCTAAAAATTTTTAAAAAGAGGTAAACTAACATAAGAGCACTACTATAAGTATGATCCCAGTAGATAGTATTTTTTAACTATTAAAAACCTAATTTTTAAGGGCAGAACACCCCAAATCTGTTTTAAAACTTTCTTTCCCTTTACTTTTCATTTTTATTGGCGTGTAATTCATTCAACATAAAAATAACCATTGTAAAGTGAATAATTCAGTGGCATTTTGTACTTTGACAATGTTGTACAAGCACCACCTCTGTCTAGCTCAGGATACTTCATCACCCCAAAAGGAAATCCAGTGACTATTAAGTAGTTACTCTCCATCTCTTCCTTCCCCCAGCCTCTGGCCACCTTTTGTTCTGCCTCTATAAATTTGCCTATTGTGGGTATTTCATATAAACGAAATCATTCAATGTGTGTCCTTTTATGTCTGACTTATGTCATTTATTTATTTATTTATTAATAAATTTATTTATTTATTTACTTTTGGCTGCGTTGGGTCTTCGTTGCTGTGCACAGACTTTCTCTAGCTACGGCGAGCTGGGGCTACTCTTCATTGTGGTGCACGAGCTTCTCATTGCTGTGACTTCTCTTGTTGCGGAGCACGGGCTCTAGGCACACGGGCTTCAGTAGTTGCGGCATGTGGGCTCAGTAGTTGTGGCTCACGGGCTCTAGAGCACAAGCTCAGTAGTTGTGGCGCACGGGCTTAGTTGCTCCGTGGCATGTGGGATCTTCCCGGACCAGGGCTCGAACCCGTGTCCCCTGCATCGACAGGCAGATTCTTAACCACTGTGCCACCAGGGAAGTCCTGGCTAATTTCATTTAGCATAATGGTTTTGAGTTTCATCCATGCTGTGGCATGTATCAGTACTTCATTCATTTTTTATGGCTAAATAATATTCCATTGTATAGATATATGACAATTTGTTTATCCAGTCATCTGTTGAGAAATCTTTGGGCTCTTTCCACCTTTTGGCAATTGAATGGTGCTGTTATGAACACGAGTGTATATGTATTAGAACACCTAAATTCTTGATGTTTGTTAATGTTTATTGATAGACATTAAAATATAAGTGCATGTCTGAAGCATACCCAAACTTAGACTTCTCGGATCCACGAGTAGATTCTCTTTTGTGCTTGAGCTGGATTGGGTTGGGTTTCTGTCGACTTAAAAGAATCCTGACTGCTACAAACTTTCAAATATCTTTCAAAGTGCCGTCTTTTGGATCCATGGGGGAAAAACATCTGTGCATTAAGAATACCTTCTTGAAACAAAGCCAAGTGAAATTTTCTGAAGCTCAAAGCTCTCCTGTCCCCAAGAAACTTGAAATAAATAAGAATCTGAAATATTTCTGAACTAGAAGAATGAGCTCAGCTGAGCAGAGAGCTGTGTCTGCCACCACAACTGGATAATCATAACACAGAGGCTTGAGCAGAAGCTTTTTGCATGTGCCAGACTTAAAGAAATTCATAGCACTTTGTTTGTGAAAGACTTAAAACTTTAAAAACTAGATCTTTCCTAAATCAATGGGTAATCATTTCTAGCAATTCATCTGAACAGAAGTCCCCAAACACAGATGCTGCTCTTCATCTCCTCTCTCAGCATTTGCTTCCTGCCATCCATCTTTCAGCTCTTGTGGTCATAGGAATTTCAGATTTTCTTTTCAAAAGGCTTCTAGGAATTGCCTTTGGTTTACTTGATGAAATCTTCACCACATACACTTCTTCAAAAGAACATGGTTGCATCTGACTTCTGTGGAAGAAAAGCCAAGTAATTGGAGACTTTATCTCCTGACAGCCTATCTTCCACTTAAAAAGAGATTTCATCACCTTCAGCTCATTTTAATCTTGGGGTTCTTGACTCACCTGGCTTATTAGGATACACATTTGGTGTGAGCTCTGTCCAGGTTCCCTCCGTGTAACTGACATGGGGGATCAAACAGTGGAGTTTGTTATCTCCTTCTGCCTCTTAAGTCTATTTACTCTCTTGTTCTTCCCTCGGGGCTGCTATGGATTGAGCCAATCAAATACCTGACTCCCAGAAATGTGACCTTGGTAGAAGATAGTCTAATTCAATCTGACTTGTTTACTTGAACTGAGGTGAATTTAGGAACCATCAGTCATTTGGGGGAACCATGTTTGGCTATATGGTTGGTGAACATGGTCTAAAGAATCAAAGGAGGGGCTTCCCTGGTGGCGCAGTGGTTGAGAGTCTGCCTGCCGATGTAGGGGACACGGGTTCGTGCCCCGGTCCGGGAAGATCCCACATGCTGCGGAGCGGCTCCGCCCGTGAGCCGTGGCCGCTGAGCCTGCGCGTCCGGAGCCTGTGCTCTGCAACGGGAGAGGCCACAACAGTGAGAGGCCCGCGTACCACAAAAAAAAAGAATAAAAGAAGAGGAGAGGACAAAAAAGAGGGGGAGGAGCAGGGCAAGAGGAGGTGAGGGAGAGAGAGGGAGTTAAAGAGAGTAAGAGAAAGAAAGGGAGGAGAGAGAGAAAGAGATGTTCTTGGTTTATATGACTGAATAGACAGAGACATGTTTCAGATAAGGCTTGATAAAGTGGATCAATGGTATCCCCAAGGACCTGGCTTTTTTGCATCTCTTCTCTATGACAAGATCAAGACGGTCACCGCAAGTCCTCAGAGTTGTATGCTTTCTTTCTTTCATCCAAAAGGAAAGAGATCCAGAATTCCCACTCAATTCCCCTGAGTCTTGCTGACTGGACAGACATAAGTCACATGCCCATCTTTGCATCAGTCACTGTGGCAAGTGGGGTGGGGAGTAGGATGCACTATGTTGATTGGATGAGTCTACGTCATGTGTCCCACCCCTAGAGACTGAGCTGAGGTCAGTGTCCCCAGACTCACACAGATCCCTAAGTAGAAACCTGGCACTATAGGCAAGTGGGCAAGAGGGAAGTGGGAAAGGAACCAATTAATGTTCATCACGTTCATCTTCCTGTTTGACCAGACACCTCTACATCTTTATAATTCCTCCTTTTTAATCTATATACATTGGCTTCTGCTACTTATAGCCAAAAAACGTTAACTAAGGCATCCTCTTGGAATGAGGAATGAGAGGAAAAGAATGGCCTAAGTTTCAGGGAGAGGTTGAACACAGAGGGGCTGCATCACATGGATGTTTAGCTTATACAAGAGGACAGTAACAGAGCTTGTATGGCTCTGCCCACAAATCCGCTCTCTACTGGACATGCCAGGATGAAAACTCTTCCCTCAGCCTCCCAAGGTGTGAACCTCTCACCAAGCATAATATGATTCTAGTATGCATTTCATTAAGATGGCCTTACGCCAGCCGCTGCTGTAACCTGTACTCAACAAAAGGAACAGAATGGCTAGAGAAAGAACTGACAGAGCAGCACTTATTGGGTAGGTCAGTCTCCAATGTGGCGTGTTTCTGGAGGATTTTCAAAGGTAACTTTCCTTAAGGATTTTCAAGGAACATTTTTCTAAAAAACGCTTTCAAGAGAAATTTTGCTGTTTTATTAAATAGGAGTCCAACATACCCAGACAGATAACTATCACCCATGAGAAGCTAATGAAGCTGACCTGTGGGAGGGATCGGATATCACTGTGTCTATGAACATGACAGTTTGATGATGGTTTGGCTCACCTTGAGCAGTTATTAAAATGGGTCTCAGTACCTTGCCCATGGTTAGACCTTAATGAATATTGTGAAATAATATGGCTGATTTAGGCAAAATGATCATGCCTAGTGATGTAGCTTGGTGAGATAATCTGGACCCAGCACGCCTGAATGCTGTTTGGGGGCATTTCACAGTGGTTTAGTACAAAGAGAGAGGTGTCCTAACTTCTAATCCCACTTCTGCCATGAACTATTTGTGTGATCTGGGGAAACTTACATAAGTTCTCTGAGTCTCAGGTTTCCCCTGTGGTGAAATGGGAAGAAAAATGCTTACTCTACTTGTTTTTCAGAGTTATTAAAAAATCAGTGGCCTGTGCTCTCTTGGGCAGCTGTTTGATGTCTTTTAGGGAAGAATGAATACTATACAGAAGGAAAAGTATTCAGACGGAAAAAATGTCGGTGCCTCCAGAGATGTTCAGTGAACAGCTTATCCTGCCTAATGCACCCTTGCATGTTGAAATAGAACCCAGTACAGAAATACAGCCCAACGGTAAGCACAGTCTCCAGAACCCCACAGCAACCCTAATGGAGATGGTATTTCTAGTTCTGTGTTGCCAACTCCCAGCTTATGATCTTTGACCCAAAAAGCTCAGGAAAGGTATAAATTATGAAAAATAGTTTCTGCTCTACAGAGCAAAGTCTAATGCTAAAGCAAACAATGAAAGAGACTTTGAGAGCCAAACACCCAGCTCTAAATTTTCCAAGCAGAAAAAGTAAATATAATGGGACCTACTGATGGTGAATTTGGATGTTATGATGTACAGTGAAATGAAGTGAGGCTTAGGTTGTTCCAGGCAGAGCTCAGTTCTGAGATTCCTGAATCTCTTCTCCTGGTGAAGTTTCACAATTTAAAAATTAAAAAGTTTTATCTTTTCTGCATCAACCTAAATCCTATCCTCAGGTAGCTTCTCTCAAGAGTCTGGCAAGGCTTGTGAAACCACTTGTCCTCTGTCCATTATTGGGGCTGCTTTCATCACCTTCCATTGCTCGGAGGGATGTAACTAAAAGCATGTATCTCTAGGGACCCAGCATATCCCCTCTTGGTATGTACCGAGCAGAAACCGTTGTGCATGTCCACCATAGAGTTACCAGGAGTGTTTATAGCAGTACTATTTGTAATAGCCCTAAAGTGGAAACAGGTAGGTATTTAAATTAACTTTTCAGCTTTATTCACTATTATTTTTGCATCTGAAAAACTATAGGAAATTAGATTCATTGTACAGAATCCAAGGAAAGTGACTGAGAATTCTGTTAAAGGCAAAGTTTTATCTGTTCCTAGAATGACTTACACAATTTTTTTTTGTGTGTGTGTGTGAAAATGGGGTGTTTTCAATAAACCCACATGTCATGGGTAAAATTATCAACAAAGTTGTTAAGAACTGACACCACTTGACCGTCTCAGAAAACAACAAGTAGGAAGGAAGAGAAATCTCCCCGAGCTAACTCAAGCAAAGATGGAGTTATGGGGACTTTCCTGGTGGCGCAGTGGTTAAGACTCTGTGCTCCCGATGCAGGGGGCCTGGGTTCGATCCCTGGTCAGGGAACTAGATCTTACATGCCTGCTGCAACTAAGAGTTTGTATGCCACAACAAAGGAGCCAGAGAGCCACAACTAAGGAGCCACCTGCCACAACTAAGACCCAGTGCAACTAACTAACTAACTAAATATATATATATATATATATATATATATTTAAAAAGAGATGAAGTTATGTAAGGATGCCAGGGAACCTTGAGGGTCTCAACTACAGGAAAGATAACTTGGCAGCCACTTTGTCCGCAGAGTTTCATAGTGGCTCATGGCTGTAACTTCCTGCCTATTCTGTTCCATCTCATTTCTCTTTGATGCCCAACTCTCTCCAATTGCTTGTTAAGCACGATGTTGCCAATCAACCCAAAGAGTGGCTTTGGGCTGAGTATATGATGACCCTCCACCCTGGTTGATTGACTTTATTTCTCTCTCCCCAGAGATGCTTTTTTAGACATAATAAATATTAACTTACTTGGTAGACACTCAATAGAAGTAAATTCTCATGAACCACTTGGTAGACATTTCATAAATACTAATTTTCTTTTCCCCTTCAGGGAATGAACACCATTTGAGTAGAAAAGAATGCTTGTTTGATAGTGAAGCATCTTTTCCCTGCCCTCCACATATATAAGGTAGAGAAAATACTTCCAGTTGGGTAAGGCACTCTTCTGGAAAGACCTCAGAAATTCTCAGACCGATTTGGCAAATCCACAAGATTGAACCAGGTCACTACTGTTTCTTAAATCAACATACTCGGTGGCCGTAAAAATGTGTTTATCTTCATATCCCCAAAGTTGCGATTTATGATTTTATTATATAGTAAAAGAAAGAATAATAAAAACCATACAACCCTGCACCTGGGTGAGGGCTTTGGATTCCTTTTGTGTTAACTCTGCTATGAATAGAAGTCTAGGTCTTGTTTGGGCATGAGTTGAAGTGACACATAATCTAAATGCTCAACTCTCTTGTGATGAGAGGTGGGTTACTATGGAAGCATGAAATAGGATCCGGTCAATGACCTTTAGCACACGTTCCAGAGGTGACATATATGACAATTTCCACTGGCCCACAGACTAGCTCTACAGGGTAAATAGCTGTAGGATATTCTGTGTTCGTCCACACCACCCCACCCCCACTCCATCGATTCTTCACCCTTCCCTGCCCTATTCTGTGCCTGGCAATCTGGCCTTTGCTGACCGGAGCTCTTTGTAGCTGCTTCTGGTTGGGTTTTGCCAATGGAAGCCACTGGTAGTACTGCCCTTAGACCCAGGGAATAGTGGTGAGTCCCAGACCCAGGGGCCTGATACTTTATAGAGCAACACAGGTCATAGAAACAAGCCAAAAAAAAAAAAAAAAATTAATAGACACATGGGCACCTCTGTTTCTTTGGAGAGAGCACTACCATCAGTGCAGACAATGCTTAAAGTGCAGGAGAATTTGATGGCAGAGACCTTAGATTAAAAAAAAACACATTAATTAACTTGCTAAATTCTTCTCCTCCTAGAAGTGCAATAGGTTTTTGAATAATGAAGTACTGTTTTCTGGTAGTGCTCAGTATGTATTTTCTTGCTTCTCTTTGGGTGTTCCAATTCATTCTCTGTATATGTAGGATGGTATTTACAACACCTTCACCTGGTGGCCAAGGAACATTTCATGTTGTATATATACAGGCTAGATGTCACCTGAGTGAGGCACGATACTGATTCTCTACATTTGGCAACTGGATGAAAGTCAAATGTTAAAACTGCTACTAGGCTTGTGTTATAAAAATATTTTTAAAGGTTCTATTAAACTTAAAAACGTTAAATATGAATTTGACCTTTATATGGTTTTTCTTTAATTTTGAAAGTAATTAATAATTCATTTAGTTTTTGAAATGTGACACATTTTGAAGGTTCTAGAACAAAACGTTTTTGAAGCAAAATATGACAAAATAATTAAAAATTTTTACTTTTTACATTTGCTTTGCAAGTTATATGAAAAATTTTTGAAATGTTAAGTACAATTGTATTTTAGCTTTAATCCTTTAATCTTTACTATCAACAAAATATAAATTATGTAACATCTAGATAATAAAACATAGTGAGTTTGCTGAAATTAAGATAGAAATTAATTTTATGGAATATATATAGGGAATACTTTATGAATTGATTATATCTTTATTTTATTACTCATCCAAACCTTTCTGGCCATAACACAAGACCAATCATATGGAATCATAATTAAATTTAATTGTCTTTAATACTTTGTTGACTTTCAGTTATACGAAAACAACAGGTTTACACGTGTTTTTCATTTTGTGGTTATAAAGGTATATTTGCTGTTTGGGGGCAAGCTGTAAACTTTTTTGTTAAGAGCCAGATAGTGAATATTTTAGGCATTGTTGGCCAGACAGTTCCTGTTGCAGCTCTTACCGAGTGCAGTGTAAAGCAGCCATAGATAACACATGAATGAGCGGACAGAGCTGTATTCCAATAACACTTACAAAAGAAGGCAGTGGGCTGGATTTGGCCTGCAGGCTGTAACGTGCTGACCCCTGAGTTAGAGGAAGCAGCCTGTGTTAGACTCTGAAGTGGAGATTTGTGTGCAGGAAGTTTACTGGCGGGGACTCGGGGGACAGCTGCAGGGGAGATAGGATTGGGCAGAAAGAGAAATTGAACTGGACGCGGTCACAGATGACACCTCACCTGGCCCGACGGGGAGCTCAGTATCAGGGCTGGCCCTTTAGTCTTGTCCCAACCCGAGGCAAAGGGGCCTGGCGTTTATACCTCCACACGCCCTGGGTGCGGAGGGTGTGGTATGATTTTGGACAGGGCAGCCCCTTTCAGCTGAGGGCAGTGCCCGGAGAGGGGCTCAGCTGTGAGCTGTCAGCACCTCATCCTCCCAGAACGAGTGCCCCCATCTTAAGGAGCCATGTGATGGTTAATTTTCTGTGTCCACTTGGCTGGGTCACGGTTTCCAGATACTTGGTCAACCACTGTTCCGGATGTTTCTGTGAAGGTGTTTTGGATGAGGCTAACATTTAAATGGCTGGACTTTGAGTAAAGCACATGACCCCCCCATAATGTAGGTGGGCCTCATCCAAGCAGTGGAAGGTCTGAATAGAACAAAAGGCCGACTCCCCCGAGCAAGGGGGTAATTCTGCCAGCAGACGGCCTTCAGACTTGAGTCACAACCTCGCCTCTTCCCTGGGCTCCAGCCTGATGACCTGCCCTGCAGACTGTGGGCTTGCCAACCTCCATAGTCATATGAACTAATTCCCTAAAATATATTTCTCTATTATATATGCACATCTTATTGGTTCTGGAGAACCCTAGCTAATACACGAAATCTCAATGGTGCACTAGGATCAATTTAACATGGATCTTTACTATGGATATTTACTATGACTATCAAAGTTGGAGGGCAGAACACAAATAGTGTGTAATCTTGCTCTGTAACTTTTAAATATTCAGGTGTATAGCATGTGGGCCCCATGGCACTCTCCCCAGCCCAGTGGTGCGCTGGAGCAGCTCACACGGATCTGTAACCAACTGTAGGCATCTCTTCCCAATTCCATGTTCTCTGACATCAGCTTGGTAGCTTGAAATCGTCATAGTGGGTGTATTTACAGCAGGTAAATCAGCGAACACTACAAATCAGAGCTATATTTTTTTCCTGGATAGCTGGTTGTTGAACATTAACCTGTCTGTAACGGCCTGGGTTCCACGAATGTTAAGAGCAGGCTTGCCTCCACACCAGCAGTTCACCAGGGACAAGTCCCTGCTGCATGGCTTCCTCTGTCCTGAGCTCCTGTAACTCCGTTTCCTCCCCGCAACCCTACAGAAAATGGCAGGTCACAGCTCCCTACTGTTGCTTTGCTCTGAGTGCTTTCCTGCCCCTTGATTGTTCCCTGGTGAGGCCTCCTCATCTGAACCATCTGAGATGAATAGTTTCCTGCTGGGCCTTGGTGACACAAAAGGTGCCTGGCAAATCTGCCTCTGACTCTATGCTCACCTATGGAGAACAGTATGGAGGTTCCTTAACTAAAAATAGAACTACCATACAACCCAGCAATTCCACTACTGGGCATATACCCTGAGAAAACCATAATTCAAAAAGAGTCATGTACCAAAATGTTCATTGCAGCTCTATTTACAATAGCCAGGACATGGAAGCAACCTAAGTGTCCATCAACAGATGAATGGATAAAGAAGATGTGGCACATATATACAATGGAACCTTACTCAGCCATAAAAAGAAATGAAATTGAGTTATTTGTAGTGAGGTGGATGGACCTAGAGTCTGTCATACAGAGTGAAGTAAGTCAGAAAGAGAAAACCAAATACCGTATGCTAACATATATATGGAATCTAAGAAAAAAAAAAAAAAAGGTCAGGAAGAATCTAGGGGCAAGATGGGAATAAAGACACAGACCTACTAGAAAATGGACTTGAGGATGTGGGGGGAAGGGTAAGCTGTGACAAAGTGAGAGAGTGGCATGGACATATATACACTACCAAACGTAACATAGATAGCTAGTGGGAAGCAGCCGCATAGCACAGGGAGATCAGCTCGGTGCTTTGTGACCGCCTGGAGGGGTGAGATAGGGAGGGTGGGAGGGAGGGAGATGCAAGAGGGAAGAGATATGGGAACATATGCATATGTATAACTGATTCACTTTGTTATAAAGCAG
Source organism: Globicephala melas (assembly GCF_963455315.2). Lineage (NCBI taxonomy): Eukaryota > Metazoa > Chordata > Mammalia > Artiodactyla > Delphinidae > Globicephala > Globicephala melas. The sequence continues at coordinate 46,908,759 of NC_083328.1, read as the reverse complement.
AAACTAACACACCATTGTAAAGCAATTATACTCCAATAAAGATGTTAAAAAAAAAAAAAAGGTCAATGCCATCAATGCCAACAGCAGATAAGCTGTTCCGTTTCTCATCTTCCTTCCTTTCTACCCTGTCCATTCTTCCCTCCTTGCCAAAGACACAGGGAAAAAGGGTGAAATCCCGGGATGGACTTCCAAGTCACACACCAAAGGGACGTCACACACCAAAGGGACGTCACACAGCCAGGCATTTTGTCCTTCAGCCACCTTGGTTATTAAAAATGTGTGTCAGTGTTGCTGAGTGAGGTTATTTTTGTAATCCCCAAATGTATAAAAGGAAGACAAAAGCCAGCTGTCACAATTAATTGGAAACAATGTGTTTAATTTCAGAAGGCGAGAGTGATAGAAATCATGTGGAGCTGTTCATCTCTGTCTCATCTCTTTCAGTTATTTTAAAAATCAAAGCCTCTTGTGGTTTTGACCTGTAATCTTATAATCCTGCATGTCTGACTTACACATTCAGCAATGGGCCTGGGCTTAGGGCAAGAGCGGGGGGCTGCTGTAGACCCTGCACACCATGTGGATCCTGGAAGCTGGTGGAGATGCCTCTGCAACATGCCCGATCAAGGTGTTCTTGACTTTTTTTTCTGTTGTGGCCTCCTGGCAATGTTGTGAAGCTTATGAACCCTTCCCAGAACAATGTTTTTAAATATACTAAAATCACATTAAATTATATTTAAGTACAAAAAATATTTCTCTGGAGTTTGGGAATGTTTTCAGGTAGTCTCTGCTTTTCCAAGCCCCTCTGGTCACACTGCTTCCCTGAGCTGCATCAGTGACTCCAGACACAATGTAGTGCTGGTGAGATTTAATCAAAAACAACAAAGAAGAACATCATAGTCTTGTTTTTCATCTTGTTTTTCTAATGACCCATGCTTTTTTGCTTGGAAGGAAGGAAGGGAGAAGAAAGAGAGAGAGAGAGAGAGAGAGAGAGGGAGGGAGAGAGAGAGGGAGAGAAAGAGAGAGAGAAAGAAAGAAGAAAAGAAAAAATAAAAGAAAGAAAAGAAAAGAAAGAAAAAGAAAAGAAAAGAAAGAAAGAGGGAGGGAGGAAAGAAGGAAGAAAGAAAGGAAGGGACTCCTTTCTTTCAGGTTCTTTCAGGTTGGTTTGCTCAGCCCCTCTGCCTTCTCCTACTAGAAATAGATCCAAACTTCACCCTCATGCCCTTGGCCCCAGTGAATGAGGGGTAGGGTCCAAAAGAGTGGGATAGACAGACTCACCTGACCCAAGCTGGACCAATCACATTTTCTGTTCCAGAAAATTGCTCCTTGAGTAGAGTTGCCAAGATGTAAGACAGTTGTTTCTGAGACAACTAGCAGCGTCATCCTTGGGAGAAGTTTCTCAAGCTACTACTGACTGAGATTCCTAGAGGCACCTGGGTCCTATCATTTGGAAAGTTTAGCTCTTCCTTCGAATCCACGAGCTACGCCAATAAATCTCTTCATATGCTTGTAACCCAGGAACCCTAACTGAACCAGAAATGACCTCTGGCTTTGCCCAAAGATGAAATGGAGGGAATCAGCATCCTCTGAAGATAGGAGAAGGCCAGGAGAGCTTCTCTTCAGGCGGTCAAAGAGGAAAGGCAAGGTCTCAGGACAGCCAATCACAATAAGTGAAAAGACCTTCCAGCCCTGGCAATCTGTCTTTCTAGCTCCCAAATCTTACCAGCCAAATTACGGATAACAAGGAGCTAGGGAGAGCTATTTCTGATACACTTCCAAAATATTTATTTCTACAGTGGTAGAGCCCTTGGCCATTATTTAGTCCATATTACTAGCTTCTAGATCTAAAATGTAAAGCTGCTTCTTCTTCTTTTTTTTTTTTTGAATTTGGCCGAGCTCTGCGTCTTCCAGGATCGTAGTTCCCTGACCCCGGCAGTGAGAGCGCCAAGTCCTAACCACCGGACCGCCAGGGGATTCCTGTAAATCTTTTTTTTTTAATCTTGTACCATCCAACAATACTAAGTTAAGATCTTAAATGAGTTCGACCAGCAGTTTCACATTTGGATTCATAAAATTACCTCCAGAGGCACTGGTTTTGACCAATGGCAAAATCATGCTCCCAATCAAGGGCAACTCCAAGAAAAGATTTACCCATTTTATGTCAAAATGGAATGAGCTGGGGTGGGGGAAGGGGGAGGAGGGATTATTTTCTGGAATGTGACAGTAATAATAAGATGAATAACAGCTAAGACTTCCTGAACAATCACTGTGTGTCAGGCAATATTCAAGGGGCTTTTCGAACATTATTTCATTTAATCCTTAAAAGCAAGGTACTGTGAGTAACATTATATTGAAGGTGAAAAATCAGGCCCGAAGAGGTTAAATCACTGGCCCTAAATCACTTGTTAGTAGTAAGTGGCAGAGCTGGGATTTGAAACCAGATTTCCTGACTCTAAATTCTCCACCCTTAACCACCACACTGGTTCCTATAAACTCATCTCGGTGGGCACCCTCATTATCTGTCATGGATCCTAAAGCTAACTGCTGGTCTGGTCAGAGTCCTATTTTTCCAAACCTTTGGATATTGTACTGCAATGAGGCAGCACTGAGAGCACATCCCAACATCCGCCCACCGCAGTGTAACGTAGCCCCTCACTCCAAGTCACATGCAAGGTTGTCCCAACAGGAAGGATATAATCTGATGTGACAGCAGTAGATAACTTACAAGTAGGCCAGTATAAGAAAAATGAATTAATATAAACAATAATAATAAATAATGGATAACTTTTAACAATCAAGTTCTCGGGGCAGGGAAGGATAAACTGGGAGATTGGGATTGACACACACTACTATATATAAAATAGATAACTAATAATGACCTTGTATACACAGGGAACTCTACTCAATACTCTGTAATGGCCTATATGGGAAAAGAATCAAAAAAAGAGTTGCTATACGTATATGGATAACAGATTCACTTTGCTGTATACCTGAAACCAACACAACATTGTAAATCAACTATACTCCAATAAAAATTAAAAATAAATTAAATAGGTGATGCCCCCCCAAAAAACCAAAAACATTAATCAAGTTCTCAGGGGAGGGAGAGGCCTTCCTTGTAGATACATATAAAAGACCGGGATGAGGAAGGGTACTGAGTCCCAAAGGGTCGAGGTTGGGGCAATGAGGCACCTCCATCCAACAGGATGGGCGAGGTCATGCTGCAAAACAAATAACCCCCAGCTGAGCGGCTTAAAATAAGGTTTCTTTTTTACATGAACCACATGGGTTGGCTGTTTATCTGGTTCTTAGAATGACCCTGGGAAGGGTGAAGATAAGGTAGTGGGTTCTATATTGGTTCTCTCTTCTGCTTACACTTCACTAACCAAAGCAAGTCCTATGGCCACATATAACTTCAAAAGGCACGGGAAATTTCATTGCCACATGCCCCAGAGATGGAGGGCCAGAAATAGGGTGACCAGGACCTGTGGCCTGTGGACGATAAAGACTTGGTTCTGAGGATGGTACAAAAGTACCCACTACTTATACTTCATTTCCCATCGCTCTGAAGGTGAAGAGAATATATATAAATGCTAGAAACTGCCTGAAAATTTTCTGCAGTTAAGTCGCAGGAAGGAAGCACTTCAGAAGGTATTTAGATCTTTCCACCTAGTAAAGACATTTTTTTGTGCGTGTAGTTTTTAATGGTCATACCTGATTATATCAGATAATTTTAAACATATTTTAGTAGTGATGAAACATGGCAAGTGAAGATTTTGATTTCCTGAAAAGTTTCCTTTAAAAGCCAAGAGCAGGAAAATCCCTGCTGTGCAGGAGTGTCTGGCCCTCCTAGGGAGGTGAAAAGGAACCCCTTAAAGAAAACTTAAGTGGGGACGTGGTAGCAGAGGAAAGTGCAACCCATGGTCACCTAAGTGCTATGAATTAATGAAGAAACACTGATGACTTTCTCATTTTTGTAATACTCAAAAACAATCCAAATAAATAAAAAATAAATTAAAAAAATATATATATATTGGACACAAAAAATAAAATAAAAAAAACCTATCTACTCTCAAGGCTAGTTCTTGTCCAGGGCAGAGAATCTGATAAAACATCATGGTGTCCAATGTTCATAGCAGCACTATTTATAGTAGCCAAGACATGGAAGCAAACTAAATGTCCACTGATAGAGGAATAGATAAAGAAGCTGTGGTACATATACACAATGGAATATTACTCAGCCATAAAAAAAGAATGAAATAATGCCATTTTCAGCAACATGGATGGACCTAGAGATGACCATACTAAGTGAAGTAAGCCAGACCGAGAAAGACAAATATCATACGATATCGCTTATAAGTGGAATCTAAAAAAATGATACAAATGAACTTATTTACAAAACAGAAATAGGCTCACAGACATAGAAAACAAACTTATGGTTACCAAAGAGTTGGGGGGGAGGGATAAATTAGGAATTTGGGATTAACAGATACACGTTACTATATACAAAATAGATAGCCAACACGGACCTACTGTATAGCACAGGAAACTATACGCAATATCCTTTAGTAACCTATAATGGAAGAGAAGGTAAAAAAAAGAATATATATATATATTCATATATATATATCACTTTGCTGTACACCTGAAACCAACACAACATTGTAAATCAACTATATTTTAGTAAAAATAAACAAACAAAAAAATTATGGTGAAACACTGCAGTCATTGGAATGGGATTTTCACCAGGAGAGCAGCAGTCATTACACTGTGTCTACAGCCTGGAGTTTCACATTGGATACTTCTTTGAAGCTAGTCTTGGATTCTTGTTGTATTTGACATGTACAGTCCCCACCCCTCCCCACTTCCCCAAAAAGAAAAGAGACAGAGAACTAACAGTGTTAATTAACAGTATTAATTAAGAAATACTGATGGGTTACCAAAAATTCCAACAGTACAAAACTAGTGACCCAGGTATCGCTGGTGCAGCAGACGTCCACTGGAGCAATTCCCCAATTTCTGTTTTAGAAACTGGATCTTGTTGACGATAGCTGATGGGTGAGCAGGGAACACAAACTGGGAACACAATCACGTTGTCTCTCTGGAAATTTAGAACTTACACTTTTTTTTTTTTTTTTTTTTTTTTTTGGCGGTACGCGGGCTTCTCACTGTTGCGGCTTCTCCCGTTGGCTCCGGACGCGCAGGCCCAGCGGCCATGACTCACGGGCCCAGCCGCTCCGCGGCATGTGGGATCCTCCCAGACCGGGGCACGAACCCATGTCCCCTGCATCAGCAGGCGGACTCTCAACCACTGCGCCACCAGGGGAGCCCCAGAACTTACACTTTAAAAAAAATAATTAAAAAAATTCTTTATTTGAAACAATCTCAAACTTACAGAAAATTTGCAAGACAGTACAAAGATATTTGTTGGCCCCTCAATCATGTGAGAGCAAGCTCCCAACATGATGCCTCATCACCTAAACAAAGACATTCTCTTAAATAACCAAAATTCAGCCATCAAAAGTAGGAAATTAACATTGATACATCACTACCAATTAATCCTTAGGCCATTCAAGTTCTGCTGTCGTCCCAATAATGTCCTTTATAGTAAAAGGGTCCAGTTCAGAATTATTATGACATTTCCCTTTATTAGAGATGGGACTATTTAAAGAAATTTTAAAGTGATGTATAGTAAAACAAAGCCATATACAAAGGTATCCAGGTGAAAGTAAGTCTCCCCTTTCCCCCAGAGGCAATCCCTGTTACCAGCATTTTGTGCAACTTCTTAAAGTCTAAGTTCCTTTTTTAACTCCTGGAAAAATAAGATCAGACGTAGAAGTTCCTCCTTTAAAAATGCTGAATATCTGTTTAGAAATTTATTGCTTTCCATCAAGACAAAGGTTAAAGAAAAAAAGATTCCACGCGAATACATTTCCCCAGATTTTTAACGCAAAATTACTGTTCACTTACAGAGGATAAAACTTCTTCTATTGCCAATAGATTTAATCTTTTCCTCTCTATTTATAGACATTAAGGATCCTTTGTAGTTTAGCTATTTCAAATGCTTGGAACATCTTTTAGATTATCATGTAACTCATAATAGTACAAAACATTTTTTTTAAATTGTTTTGGTTGGTATATAATATTCACAAGTAAATTTACTAAGCTATTCTTAATACTGCACTCTATATAATCATGTAGACACTTAATTTATCTTTATTTTAATAGTATCACAATGAAAAATTCCAAATTCATTCCTGAATCTTGAACACAAGGCAAAACCTTCTTCTTTTAATAACATAAAAAATGGACCTGTAACTTAAAATGTGGAAACTTTGATGGGGTTGACCTCGGAGAGACAGCAGTGGGCAATAGTGTGAAGCGAGATCTTAGTTCCCTGCCCAGGAATTGAACCTGGGTAGCCTGGATGAAAACCAGGAATCCTAGCAGCCAGTCCACCAGGAGCTAGAGGCTAGAAGCAAAATTCCCCTGGCCCTTGCCCCCATTGAATAATGTATTTCTCAAGGAGGTAAAAACTGTAAAAACAGGCACAAAGTTTATTATTAGAGACACAGCACAACAAGTGGGCGAGCACACAGAGAAACTGTTTAGTTAAGACAGAAACAAGGCAGAGATGCACACCAGAGACAAAGATGTGGACGTCCTCCCTAATGGGGAGGAGCACAGCAAAGAGACGGTTAAGTCATCTATACAGGGTGGTTCTTCCGGGTTTACTTTTGGCCAATTATCTGGTTTCTTTTTCCACACCTGACCTGCCCTAGGACCCTCCCCACCATGCGTGCACAACTTTTTTCCAAGATGGATTCCAGCCCAGAGGCCTATGGGGGGCCATGGCATCACCTATCCTGGGGTGGTGCCCCTCCTTTTGGAGCACAAGGGGCCTTTCTGCACATGTGCAGTGTCTCCCTTGCCCCAGGGATGGGAAATCTATGACCTCCTGATCTTTACTCCAACAGGGTTTAGCCCCTCTCTGTCCCTGTCAGGACTATTATCTTAAAGTGTCCTCAGGAGACAACAGGAGGCTGATTGTAAATGCCTAACCTGGAGCCCACCTAGCTTCTGTCTCAGGAAATGCAAACGGGAGGCTAGTTGTAAGTGTCCGGCCTGAAGCCCCCCTTTTTCCTGCCCCCAAGGAATGTAAACAGGAGGCCAGTTGTAAATGCCTAACCTGGAGCCCATCTATCTCCTGCCTCAGGGTCATCTTATCCCACTTGCCCAGGGGGCTAAGGAGAGAGGCCTGTTGGTATCTGTGAGTAAAACAAGGTGAACAGAAGAAAACAGAGGCGCGAAGGAGAGTTGCTGAGGACATTCTCTAGTTCCTGCTCTCAGTCTCTTCCTGAGAACTGATTGCTTTCCACCTTTGGATTCAGTGCTATGAGATCCCACAGGGCCCTTGGAATAAAAAATCCACCTTCACATTTTTAAGAATTTTTGCTTACATTAGTTTGAATTGTTCTCTGTTTCTTGCAACAGTCCTAAGGCGATGGATGGGAGAATTGAGGTTTAGTTGAATCCAAAGAAATCTGAAGAAACACAACAATTCCTAGGTGGTTTCTGATACTGCTGGAGCTCTCCAGAAGAACCCTAAAATTGTCCTAGAACAAATATTTATAATAGATCCAAATGGAAGAACATACGTAAATCAAATCATTGTTTTCAGAGTTTCTCTTTCACCAAATAATGAGCTGCTGTCAGATTAAACTTTTTCTATCTTTTAGAGTTGTTCCATTTCTAACTTAAAGGTCTTTCCTAACTAATTCTTGGTTTAGTTTAATGATTTTTCCAAAAAGATTTTTAAAAGTTAGTGTAATTTTTTGGCCATTTCTTACCTTATTCATCAGATGAACTTTTTGAAATATGATGGATTATATTATTTCTTACTAGTCTAAAAGAAAAGACACTTCTCATTAATTTCAGATATTAGTAAAAAGGGTTAAAAACTCAAGACTGGCTACTCAATACAAGGGCATGTGTAGTATGAAAGATAATGACTCAGTTTTTTTTTAATTCATGGAAACAGCTCATAACCCCAAAGCTGGCATTTCTCACAACTTTCCTCAACATAATATAATGTTAGTCTATTTGCTTTGGCACTGTCTACAGCATGGAGTTCTCATCTCCACACTTTGGCAATTTTGGGGTAATGCAGAATCCATACTTCAGGCTGAGCACAGACTTTCATTCACACTTTTTCATTTTCCCATGTGCCTGATTCTGGTTACTCTTGGCAACTCCTTTTTCATAAACTTTTCAAGGAAGTGATCATGTGAACCCAGAGATGCTGAATATAGAGTTTGTAACTCTAATGTCAATGGGGCTTGTGGAACAAAGGGTCCCAGTTGCCTTCTAAGGGGTTTGTCTCACTTCTCTTGACTCATGTCCATATCCAGAAATCTGGGAAACTTACATGATGGAGCACCCTATTCTGGCACTCTCAAGCTGCAAGCACCCTGACTATAATGTAATATCAAGAGTTTCCTTAAGAATATGGAGAAATGATCTGCAAAATAGGGCAAAATAGTCCATAAAGACTATAAGCCAACACCATTGTATTCGTCTTTGTGTTAGGATATAGGTAGAACAGCAAGTAACAGAGACCTGAGAAAATAATGGCTTAAACAGGGTAGTATTTTATTTTTCTTTCACATAGATGTCTCAAAAAAGACAGTCTATGGATTATATGGTGGCTGTACTCTACAAAGTCCTCAGGGATTCTGGCTCCTTCCAGCTTACCATCCTTTATGTACCAGTATACATAATGGATTTATTATTATTACTACATAATTTTCATTCATTATTATGACTACATTATTTCTACATAATGAACTTAACATTATTTCTACATAATGGACTTCTGTCCTCAGGGTCCAAGATGGCTGCTGGAACTTAAGCCATTACATCTGCGTTTCAGGCAGTCGGGTGAAAGAAGGGAAGAAGGTAAGAGGCAAAATTTGCTAGTCTGATGACTTCAAATGAAGGTCCCTAGAAGCTGTAATTTGCTTCCACACCAGGCTGCAAGGGAGGATGGGTAGAACTGTCTTATTCTGGAAAGCCCTATGTTCAACTAAAGGATTCTATTACTATGGAAGATGGAAAGAACAGATATTGGGAAACAACCACTGGTTTCATCCATAGTCACTTAAAGGAGCATGTATAACCTTTCTCCTGATCTGACCTTCTTAATGATCCTATCTACTATGGTCCAACTGCTGGTGGAGAGTTTTCTCTGCTGATTTGGGCTGTTACTTATACTCTTATGATTGCAAAGACTACAGACTCATTTAGGTGATCTCAAAGAATGGAGCACTTACTGTAATTGTAATATACATATTTTTTAATGTGTGGGGGAGATTTTCATTAAGTGGCCTGTGCAGCAGGTCTCATCTTCCAAAGATGGCTGCAACAATATTTCTGGACATGCAGCCTTTTCCGGGATTTTGCCATTCTCCTCCATTAAGAGGTGGAGTTTATATCCCCTCACCTGGGAAAACCTTTTCGACTGCCTTAACTAATTAAGTATGGATGGGAGGAGTGACACTATGTGACATCTGAGTCTAGATCATAGAACGTGATAGAATCTCCATCTCACTCTCCTTGGAACCCAGCTACCCGGGCAACAGCTGGCACTGACTTGCAGGTCACATGAAGGAGGCATTTTAGAAGCATATCCTCTAGTTCTCAGCTAATGCCACGTGGAGGATATATGAGCCTTCCCCACTGAGCCCTATGCAAAGTGAATAGTTTTGAAAAACTAAATGATTGTGCTTTTTTCAAGCTGCAAAGTTTGGGGGTAGTTTGTTATAAAGTAATAGGTAACCAGAATGGTCAGGACTCAAGGGAACCTGCATGCTCTGGAAGAGTGAGACAGCTGGGCCTCATGAGCATGGGAATATAGATTTAGGAATAGGAGGATTGGGAATTCCCTGGGGGTCCAGTGGTTAAGAGGACTCCGTGATTTTGTTTTCACTACTGGGCGCGGGTTCAATCCCTGGTCGGGGAACTAAGGTCCCACAAGCCGTGTGGTGCGGCCAAAAAAAAAAAAAAAAAAGGAGTAGAAAGATCATTCAGGACCCAATATGGTTCAGGTGAGTAGATTCCCTTTGCACTATATCTTTGGGTGTCAGCATCCAATCAGGAGACAGAAACAATTTGAACAGAGACTTCCCTGGTGGCCCAGTGGTTAATCCGCCTTCCAATGCAGGGGACTAGGGCTCAATTCCTAGTCGGGGAACTAAGATCCCACACGCCACGGGGCAACTAAGCCCTCACGCCACAACTAGAGAGCCCACATGCTGCTCTGCAGCCCGAGTGACACAAGTAGAGAGAAGCCTTCAAACTGCAACAAAGAGCCTGCATGCCACAATGAAAGGCCCCGCAGGCCGCAACTAAGACCCGATGTAGCCAAATAAATATTTTTAAAAAAGAGAGAAACAATTTGAACAAAGAAAGTTTAAATAATTAATCATTGAAACAGGACATTAGAGTAAAAGGATTGACAAATAAGTGGGTAACTAAGGGAAAAAGAGAACTCTAGGAATCACAAATGTAGGTTACAGCCACTATTCTTATGGCTGAGGCACAGCACTCAAATAAGGAGCAAATGTGGAAGAGCCCCTTCCTCCCTTGGGATTGAGGTCTACACCTCGCGTGAGAGAGAGCAGCTGTGGCCAACTGGATGGCGAGGTGCCACACTAATGCGACATGCTAGGAATCTGGCAGCTGGAGAGCTGGGGGAAGACTTCCACAGGAATTGGAAATGGAAAAGTGATAGAGAACAATGAACGAAATCAAAAGCTTGTTGTTCAATAGATCAAAAGCTCAATGATACTGATAAACCTCTGTCCAGATTAGCCAAAAATAAATAGCAAAGGCACACATCACCAATATTAGGAATGAAAAAGGGGATATCACCACAGACTCTTCAGACAATAAAAAAAAGAGCATCTTTCATCAGCATCTTGTAATTTTCAGCATACAAGCTCTGTACATGTTTTGGTAAGTTTTTACCTGAGTATATTATTTTCTTTGGAACATTTGTGTTTTTAATTTCAGTTTCCACGTGTTCATAGTTAGTATATAGAGATGTGATTGATTTTTATATGCTGACATTGTATCCTGTGATCTTGCTGAACTCCCTTATTTAGTTTGAGGATTTTTTGGTTTCGTTTTTGTGGATTCCTCGGGATTTTCTATGTAGACAATCATGTCATCAGCAAATAGGGTCAGTTTTTTTTCTTTTTTTATAAATTTATTTACTTATTTTTTATTTTTGGCTGCGTTGGTTCTTCGTTGCTGTGAGCAGGCTTTCTCTAGTTGCAGTGAGCAAGGGCTACTTTTCATTGTGGTGCGTGGGCTTCTTACTGAGGTGGCTTCTTTTGTTGCGGAGCAGAGGCTCTAGGTGTGCGGGCTTCAGTAGTTGCGGCACGCGGTCTCAGTAGTTGTGGCGCACTGGCTTAGTGGCTCTGAGGCATGTGGGATCTTCCTGGGCCAGGGATGGAACCCTGCGTGTCCCATGCATTGGCAGGCAGATTCTTAAACACTGCACCACCAGGAAAGCCCTGTCAGTTTTATTTCTTCCTTTTCAATCTGTACGCTTTTTATTTTTATTGCTTTATTGCAGTGGTTAGAACTTTCAGAGTAGTGAGTGTGGACATTGTTTTAAGGGTAACTGGGATTTGTATTAATCAGATATGGTAAGATACGAAGATACGGAAATAACTGTTGAAGAAGTTTTTTATACTCACATTCCCTAGCATGCCACGGAAGGGGGTCACACAGGGAAACACTGGGGTTGGTGAGGAGGCAGAGAACAGGGGAAAATGTGTGCAAGGGGCTTTATTGTGGTTTCTTTGGGAAGGGATGGGCGAGGCAGGGTAAGAAAGTTTAGGATTGGCTAGCTTGAATTTCAGTGGGCTCTAGGGTAGGGCACGAGGATAGTGGCCCACTGTGTGAAAAGCCCAATAAAGGTGGCTGAAGGTACAGGCTCTGGATTTGTTGCTTTGCATTCGAAAGGCATGCTTGTGTGCAAGTTATTTACTAACTCTGGGAACTGGCCAGCCCTGGGAGGGGCAGTCTCTGTAGGAACAGCAAGGACCCACCCAGTGGTCAGAGGATCAGAATACAGAAAATAAGACACGATTAAAAGACAGCCTTGCCTTGTTCTCAATCTTAGGCAAACATTCGGTCTAAGTATGCTAACTGTAGGGTTTCTGTCATGCTCTTTATCAAGTTAAGTAGTTTCCCTCTATTCCAAAGTTGTTTTTATCATGAATGGATGTTAGATTTTGTCAAATACTTTTTCTCATCAATTGATATGATCATATACTTTTTCTTCTTTAGCATGTTAATACAGTGGATTACGTTGGTTGTGGATGAACCAGTTTTGCAAACCTGGAATTAAATCCCCTTGGCCATGGTGTATAATTCTTTTTATACATTGTCAGATTCAATTTGTTAATATTTTGTTGAGGTTTTTTATGCCTAAGTTTGTGAGACATTAATTCTCCAGAAGCAATCTCATTTCTATATATTAACAATAAATACCAGTCTGTAGGTTTTCTTTACTTGTACTGTCTTCATCCGGTTTTGGTATCAAGAATACCAACAACAACAAACAATCCAAATAAATGTGACCTTAAGAGTCACCCAAACTACCCTCACATTGTTTGTTGAATTATGGCAGTGGCCATATTTTTATCCTGAGTTTTACTACCAGCAATTATTGTATTTATTGAGAACCTAACATTCTTGGTGTATTATGTTTATTTAATGCAGTACATGATAATGCAATTCTCATTTTTTTTCCTACTTAAAAAATATCAATTCCTTGAGAAAAGGAGCCAGGGCTGTGCAAAGCTTATATGCTCAATTTATTTGCTATAATCAATCATGTGCCTGACTAGTAAAATGAGATTTACAATTAAATACAGTGACTTAACAACAAAGGGCTCAAAAATGAAAATCCAAACCAAACCAAACCAATTAAAAAACCAAGAGTAAGTTTCGCAGGAATCTTAAAATCAAACTGAGTAATCCCCACACTGATTAAAGTTTAAAGTCTTTTTCCTTGCATGAAAATGAAATATGAATAATTACACAATTATAGACTATATTCAAAAATATATTAAGATTCATGATCTTCTAGTGATGAGTACACAATTACTGCTTTATTTGGCTGAATTATCTAACAATGTTATTAGCACTTTATGATAAGAACACGCAAAAGGGAAGAGATATGGGAACATATGTATAACTGATTCACTTTGTTATAAAGCAGAAACTAACACACCATTGTAAAGCAATTATACTCCAATAAAGATGTTTAAAAAAAAAAAAAACACCATTCCCCACACGATACTCTGCATTTTTCTGTTATTATGAGCAATTTTAGATATACTCTTTTTTCCTTCCCCTTCCATAGACTGTTCATATGCCCTTATTATCTTGATATCATTCTGAGTCTTACATCCTTTTATTCTTGAAAATATACTACGTTGGCAGGCTTGAATTTTTGTACCAATAATGTTAAGTTTACTATTAACCACAAACCTGGCCAAACGCCTACTGCCTTTCAGAAGCTACCATATTTATCATTCATTCCAAGTGATTATTTTGGTTTTTATTTTCATTTATTTATACAGCACACCTAATTCTTCTAAGTGGTCAGTTAATAGTTTACAAAACCTAGACCAGATGAAATCCAGGAGTATTAAGGCTTTGAAGGTGTGTTTTAATTTAATTTTAAAAAGAATTAAGATTCCTTAAACTCTATAGCAGCATACCCATCCTTCCAAGCATTCCAAAACTCTGAAGGGCAGACAGAATTTTCTGTTACTACAAACATAAAAATCATTGCAGAGCTCACGAACATTTCAAATATAATTATGAACAATGCAGACCTGGAACTGCCTTTCCATGGAGTTGTCCTCTTAAAGAGTTAGTTTTTCAGATATTTTTCCAGAGAGTAGTTTACTGGAGGTGAATAAAATGAATTCAGTGCTATACAAAATAGTAAAAATTTTTATTTACAAATTAATAAACTATAATAAACATGACCAAACAACAAAGAAAGTTATTGGCTTCTATTCATTATGGCTAGAAATATAAATTATTTAAACAAGTATCTAAATCTGCCTCCTGCTTCCAGATAAATTAATGTATTGCATATACATATTTTCAAGTTGTTCCTAACTCTTATTCAGACTTAAGACTTGGTCACTCCTCTATTTTTTACATAGAATTATAAACAGTCTTTAAAAAAAGCTAGCAGAGTAATAAATATAAAAATTTTATACATCCTATAATCTGGATTAATTATGATTAATCTGTGGAAATACACAGTACAAATCTATCAATCATACACAATTAGGTCTAACTGTTATATACAGAAAATAAATTTTACAACAGTCAGTTTTTATTCATATTCTTGAAAGGTATAGCACTATTCCCAATAAGTATTCCTTCCATCACTTCTGTATACTTTATACATTCTCAAACCAAAAAGAAACAACATACACCTATTTGACTTTTTGCTTTTTTCTTGCTTGAAACTGCTCTGTTTTGTTTTTTACAGATTTAATCAACATTGACAAGGCAGGATCAATGGATCTCTTGTGTGATTCCTTCTGAATTTCACTCTCTTTTTTCTCTATTGCCTGAGTAAGTTCTTGTTCTTTTTGTTCTCTCTGACGGGCTTTCTCCTCAAGGATTTTTTCCATAGCTTTTGTTTTCTTGAAATTAGGATCTGAAGGATCCAAATTGAACAAGTGGGAAGTATACATTGCCTGAAACCGTGCATCCTTAACATTGACCTGCAAATCCAAAAGGAAAACATAAATAAATAAAATTAGCAAACCAAAAGGCCCAGAAATGGGACCAAATTTCGAAAGTAAGTGAGTTGATTATATAAAATACAAACGTGGGCATGTTGCATTGATTCATTAGAAAACTGTTCTCCCACAGATCTTCAATGGAGTTTTTGTTTGTTTGTTTGTTTTTTTGCGGTACGCGGGCCTCTCACTGTTGTGCCCTCTCCTGTTGCGGAGCGCAGGCTCAGCGGCCATGGTTCACAGGCCCAGCCGCTCCTCGGCATGTGGGATCTTCCCGGACCGGGGCACGAACCCGTGTCCCCTGCATCGGCAGGCAGACTCTCAACCACAGCGCCACCAGGGAAGCTCTTCAAGGGAGTTTTAAGGTTTATTCCTGAACCGCAATGTGCAGGGCACACTGTTTTTCATCACACAACGACAATATCCTTGAAAGGGAACTATCCTAGTCTATGTATACAATGGCCTGGAACGACACCAGCCACTTAGACCGAGCGTCTGGAGGAGGGGAATGACCCCTGGAGTAGGCAGGCTCCTCCAGAGTGTGAAACCTCTTTCTGGCTGGGATAATTAAGCCGATAATTAAGCCAATGGTATCTCCTGCTGGAGTTTTGTGCAGTCATTGCATTCTGAGTACATTAAACTTTTTTTCAACCTTCGTGCTAAAATGAGCAGCTACTGAGGGCAATTCATACAGCAAAAGATTTAAAGATTAAAATGGGAAAGATGGCACCCCTGAGACCAAGATCCGGTCAGATACAAGCCCCGAATTTATCCTTTATCTTTCTACAAGAACACTGTGGTCCTACATGTTAAGAGTGTACCCTTAACTCCAGCCAGGTCTTCAAGTATTGCCAGGCACAGGGGTGACCAGCCAGAAAGGGAGCATGACTCACTGCCACCCATCATTCCCATGCGAAAAATGAGTCCACCCGGAGATGGACTGTAGAGTTACTTAGTTATAGTAAGGACAACAGACGTGATACCACCACCACCACCACGACACTCATGAAAAATGTTTTTATGCATGATGATTAGTGTGTGGAGACAGTTCTCAAAATAGAAGATCTGACTACAAATCATTCTTTGTTTTTAACTTTTCATAAGAAAATCAATTCACCAAAAAGTTCAGTGGAACAGCACACACATGGAGCTGACTTAACAGAAACCGGAGCTACACAGTGGTTTCAAAGTCCCTCTCCACGCTACTTAGAAGTTATCTGTACGCCCCTCTCAATTCTCTAAACAACTTCAAAATCTCTCCCATCTTCTTCTGGGTCTATTCTTCCATGCTAATGGATGGAAGTCATCAAATAGTTCCTGACAGCTGTTGTAGGTTTTCTGTACAGGGTTCAAACTCATGCATGGGGACTGTGTGGTCACTAGAAATATGTACTTAGCAAAAAGAGGGAAAAGAGGGAGCAATGGAAACAAGAAACAAAGCAATTAAAAAAGCATGGCCTACTGCACTGGCCTTTGCACACAGAGTGTGGCGCGATGTGATGTGAACCTGCTGTTTCTCAGTCAGGCTTAATGATGCAGAACTTTCCCAGTGTGAGCATCACAGTGCATGTGATTCTAACACTAAAAGCTACATATTTTGGTGCAACATGGCTACCAAAATAGAAGCCAACTACATCACCTGGTGCTCAACCAAAGAAACACCCCATGGATGAACTGGCTGTGTTGGGCTGAAAGATGGTAGCTTTGGTTCCATGCTCAATTTTTTTTTTTTTTTTTTTGCGGTACGCAGGCCTCTCACTGCTGTGGCCTCTCCCGTTGGGGAGCACAGGCTCCGGACGCACAGGCTCAGTGGCCATGGCTCATGGGCCCAGCCGCTCCGCGGCATGTGGGATCTTCCTGGACCAGGGCACGAACCCGTGTCCCCTGCATCGGCAGGCGGACTCTCAACCACTGCGCCACCAGGGAAGCCCTAAGACGCTCGATTTTTATCTCCAGAGCTGACTTTAGATATAACACCAGCTTTAAGAAGATAATGACTATTGTCCCTGGTTACCTCAAAGTCATCCTCCAATAATTCCTTCTTCTTCATAAGCTGTTTTTTCTTCTTTTTGCTCAGATTCTGGTGCTCCACAATCTTGTTATAATTGAAGTGTTTCTTGCTCTCTTCCTCCTCATCCATCACGAGCAAAGCCATTTCAGCCTGTGGAGAGAAAAAAGAGTTCAAATATACAACAGTGCTTTTCTTTCTCTAAACAGGAGTATAGGGCACAGATATCCCCCCAGGAAAGGAGAACCGAGCCACCAATGCTCTGGGATAACACTTGTCATCCGTAAACTGATTGTGGATTACCAGAACTCAAAACGAAACCCAGAGATCTCTGTACAGTAATGGGTATAATTTTTAGAAGCAACATCACTGACAGCAGGAAGCTTTATCTAAAATCCAGACCATATTTCACCTAGTGTAACTGGTTAGTAGGCTGTAGAAATAAGAGTCCTCAAGTCCCCCAAATAAAAATTTCTCATTTTCAGTTTGTTCTTTTTAAGCAGACACTAAATCTAGCAAACATGTAGTATTTTGTGATACAAACTAGACTTTCCAAACATGCTTTAGGAACAAGGAATTCCTTTTTTCTTTTGCTTTTTTTTGGCCTTTACTTCTTCAATGTTGACACATGTCTATGAAGGCAGGATCTTAATATTTGCTTCTGTAATCTAATATAATGCTTGTTTCTACTAAATAGGTATTTTCTACTGACCATGGGATTAAATGTAAACCTTCAAGAATCAAGTAAACAACCATGTACACTAGAGAAAATACAGAGTGTGCTATGAGATTCCTGTGAATCTTCCTCCATTACCACTTTAGACTGCTTTAATTATGTCTCCCTTCCACCACCAGTACCCGCAGTTGGCTTTCTTTTTAGAGCCATTTTCTACAAAAGAAAGGTTTTCTTTTGCTCCTTAACTCTGTGAACACTACTGCACATGCAGTAAAACATGCATTAAGATGCAGAGTTTAGGTGACCAGTCAGGCTCCCTTCTAGACAGTGCTATGAACATCAGTCTTGTGAACATTGTTGACTCCAATTCCTGTCTCAGAAAAAATACATATTACTCTGTGCCATGGATCTTTGGAGGCACTGAAGCATAAAGTTCACTACACTTCCAAGAAAGACTAATTTTGTACACTAAATTTATGTTATTTTCAATAATAAAAAGAGAGAAATGAGCATTGAACAAGCCATAAAGCAAACCCTGTATTACAGGGTTTAAAACTTATGGCATTATTATTTTAGGGTTTTAATAGTACTATTTTTTTTTGTCTCAGTTATAGTGAGACCAAATTAAAACTTGAATTAAATTATTGAATTAAAACTTATGGCATTATTATTTTAAGGTTTTTATAGTACAATTTTTTTTTTGGTCTCAGTTATAGTAAGGGTTTTGAATTAAATTGAATTAAAACTTATGGCATTATTATTTTAAGGTTTTAATAGTACTATTTTTTTTTGGTCTCAGTTATAGTAAGGGTTTTTAATAATAAGATATTTTCCTCTTAATCACAAAGGGACATGCCTTGGGTTTGAGGTAAATTTTAACTTTGTACTAGCTGGATACTAGTTGGAGAAATTTGGTAAAAAGATGACATTTAAAAACTATGCTTGGGACTTCCCTGGTGGTGCAGTGGTTGGGAGTCCACCTGCCGACGCAGGGGATGCGGGTTCGTGCCCCCCTCCAGGAGGATCCCACGTGCCGCGGAGTGGCTGGGCCCGTAAGCCATGGCCACTGAGCCTGCGCGTCCGGAGCCTGTGCTCCGCAACGGGAGAGGCCTGTGTACCGCAAAAAACAAAAACAAAAACAAAAAAAACTATGCTGCAGAAATTCTTATTTATAAATTCATAACTAAAATAAGTTTTTTTTATTAGGGATACTGGAAACACATGGATAACTCCACTTGAACTGTACATATCAATTATCCACTAAGCATGTAACCATGACCATGTCTTACCTTTTGTCTTTCTAGTTCAGCTTGTTCCTCTGGAGATGTGCCATCTTTTGCAGATTTTGTTGATTTCTTCTTTTCTTTTATACCTGGCACAACAAACCAACATAGGAGGGTTAAAAATTATAAGACTATCACAGCAACAATCTGTTTATACTATTTTATTTTAAAAATTTTGTTTATAACAAAAATGCAAGGTATCTATCAATAAATATATAGAAACTAAAGAAAGTAAAAAAATATTACTTAGATGACTATGGGTATGAATGGAATAATAATAGTCTGGAGGGGATAAGTAAATATTACAAAGAAGGAATTTCTTCTGAAAGTAATGTATAATTATATATACATCAGCTAAAAAAGAAAAATCATAAGATCATTTCAACAGATACAGAATAAGTACTTGATAAAATTCAACATCCACTCATGACAAAATATATACATTTAATAAAATTCTATTCAAGGAAATCTTTACAAAGATTAACAAGATAGATTTGATATACATGTAATACAGTGTGCTGAACTGTACTACAAAGTGAAAACAAAAACACTGTACTACATAATGAGAAAAATAGAACAGTTGGCTTAGTATGTAATAAAATGTAGCATCATACATCACTGGAAAAAGAAAGGATTATTCAATAACTGGTGCTAGGCAATTTGTTTTATTCTGCAAAAAAAAATTTGAGCTATAGATGCATCGCATAATTTACAGGAAAATAAAATGCAGATGTATTAAAGAGTTAAACATTAGGAAAAAAAACCCTGTGAGAAAATACAAGGGAACAGCTACCTGATCTTAAATAGAAGGAATGTTTTCTTAGCGTAAGAATAATAGGAGAAATCACAAAGGGAAAAAAAACAAAACACAGGTAATTTTAATATATAAACTCTTAAAACTCATCAGCAAAATGAAAAATTCATCTCTATAATGACAATTTGACGATAACTACCTGTAAGTAAAAGTTTAACAAAACCCTTTCTCTTTCTCTAAAGATAAATTTGATCTTTGTTTAACTTTCTGGTTCTATTATTATTAAACAAAATTACTCATGGGAAAACTGGCTCCTGAGTAGAAAACTGACTATATTTTCAGGCACTCAGGGACTTCTGGAGAACACAAGGTGTTAGATGAGGCAGTAACACACGCAGTTAAGGGCACTTGACTCGGGAGCAGCTGGCCTGGGTTTAAATTCTGGCTCAACTACATTCTAGCTGTAGCAGTTTGTGCTTGTGTCCTTATCTGTACAGTGGGGATTATAATACTTGCACCTACCTCCTAGGGTTATTGTGATGACTAAATACACTAAAAAATGTTAAGAGCTTAATGTCTGGCACATGGTGCTATAAACTGCTTGCTATCACTGTTATAATAGTCTGACTATACATATATAAGGTATCTTGGGTTCCTTGGTGATCATGCAGATGCTTTGATTTTTCTTCCTTTTTTTGTCTGTTGGGAGGGGTTCAGGGAGAATTGGTGTCAAAGTATGAAGAACTACTCTGAAGAGTAAGAAGGTTCAGAATCCACAAAGACATGTTCTGTTACTCTAGAATGTTATTACACAATCTCAACCTTCTCTGAGCTGCTGGACACTGTCTTATTTGGATAAGTTGAGTTCTCTCCTTCCAAATGCAGAGAAACCAATGGTCTCTAAAGTATTAACAACAATTAATGCTTCTACAGCACTTACTAGGCACCAGAAAGTACTGCTATTTTATTCCATTTTATACAGGAACTGCTTTAGTCCTCACAACAATGCTATGAGGTAGATTCTGTTATTTATTACAATCTTCACACTGTGGGTGAGGAAACTGAAACACAGAGAGGTTAAGCAATTTGTCTCAAGGTGAGTAAGTAAAGGAACCATGATTCAAACCCGAGCACTCCAACTCAGGCTCTCTGTTAATCACCCATACTTCATCCCTTCGCTATCAAATGTCATTCTCCCTGGAAGAGCCATTTCCATTTAAAATGCATTTTGTTGTAAAATAATAAAGTAAAATTCACAGAACATATAATGATGGCTGAACAACCGCAGCTAATGGGGGATAACAGGAAGTAGAGAGAAGCTTTAGAAGCTGCTCCATGTGCACTAGCCCTGCTGCACTAAGGCAGCCCTGCCTTGCTGAGAGAACACACCTGCACATAAGTGTGGCCTCGTTCACCCCTCACTGCTACCAAGGCATCTGTCTGCACTTTTAAGAAGAAATATCATTATATGTAGCCCTTCCCCTAAGTGAGATAGTGCTCCTATCTCAAATGTTTTTCAGGGAATGATGTATCTGCTTTAAGATTATAACCTTTTCTCTGTTGTAAGTATGTGCACGTATTTATACATATAAATATCAATAAGGGTCCACTTTCTTAGGGTCTGACTCCCACACCCTAAGTTTACCTCTGCTCTCTTAAGGCAATAGCTCCTTTTGAAGTGAATGGACAAGTGACATATGCAGAAGATCATTCTGTGGCAGGGGAAAAAAATCAGGCTGTATATGATTAATACATAAAGGAGATAAAGATCTTCACATACAGCTGTGGGAAATAATTTCAAAGAGCCCACAATGAACTGTTCCGGATTTTATAACAACCTGGTGAAAAGCCATAAAAATAAACTTGAAAGGAAGACTGCAGCAAGAGAGGAAAAAAATCTCCAAGATGGTCAGGGCTAAAAATGATATCTAATTTTAGTGTGATGAAAATTTCTTTGCTCATGAAGAATTTACTGTGTGCTACATTGAACTGTTTAGTCAGAAGATAAATAATGTGTAGAGACCCTTTCTGCACTGTTAACAAGATCATATTAGGTGGGCATATCTTTATTTTTTTAAAAAAAGCATTTTAAAAAAAAAGGCATTTTCCCTTTGGAAAGCTTTCAGACCTAATTTAGTGAAGAGTACTAGGGAAATGAAAGTCCCTGTTCTGAAACGTTATCTTTATTTTTCAGTGAATCTTTTGGCAAGTAAGAGTCCACATCTCCTGGGACTGTGGCAAAAAGACATATAGATGATTCTAATAAGCTGAATATTAACAGAGACTTGAAATTGGGTGTTGGGGTTTTATAGTTAAGAAAAAAAAATCTGGGCTTCCCTGGTGGCACAGTGGTTGAGAGTCCGCCTGCTGATGCAGGGGACACGGGTTCGTGCCCCGGTCCGGGAAGATCCCACATGTCGCGGAGCGGCTGCGCCCGTGAGCCATGGCCACTGAGCCTGCGTGTCTGGAGCCTGTGCTCCGCAACGGGAGAGGCCACAACAGTGAGAGGCCCGCGTACCGCAAAAAAAAACCCCAAAACTAAACAAGCCTTACTGAGGCCACTATCCCTTTAAGCAAAAAAAGGTAACAATACATCCATGGAAAAAGATGTGCTGCAAACAATTGATCTGTAAAAGGAGTATCTGTAAAAGAAATTCCATTTTCCATTACTTGTAATGTCAGAGAATTGTTCCCATAAAGAAGTTCTTCCAGGGCTTCCCTGGTGGCGCAGTGGTTGAGAGTCCGCCTGCCGATGCAGGGGACACGGGTTTGTGCCCCGGTCCGGGAAGATCCCACATGCCGCGGAGCGGCTGGGCCCGTGAGCCATGGCCGCTGAGCCTGCGCGTCCGGAGCCTGTGCTCCACAACGGGGGAGGCCACAACAGTGAGAGGCCCACGTACAGCAAAAAAAAAAAAAAAAAAAAAAAAAAAAAGTTCTTCCAGAGTGTTGAGAGCTTCTTGTGAGAGAGCAGTTAAGAGAGTTCACTGGAGGGCAGACTGCTCTCCGTACTGACCAGACAGGAGTGGTAAGCCCCCTAGCAATTTACTCTTTAGCAGCAAGTTCCTGCACCCAAGATCACTTGTCCATCATCAGATAATCTTCCTCTGGACCGAGGCATTCTGGCTTTGCTTGGAAAGCTAGCAAGTCCTTGTGTCCAGCTCTTATACATATGGCTCCTGGCTCTGGCTTTGGTCTTTACACAACGCACTTGTAGAGTTACAAAAAGTAAAAGGGAGCCATTAGGATTCAGGTTCTATCATCTACAACTGGCCCTTGTGCAATTCAACCACGTTTTCAGTTCACTCCTCTATAAAGTGGGCTAAAGTTTGGATTAGAGGACAGAATGCATATAAGAGCATTTGTAAACTGTAAAACTACACATGAGCAGTATACTGTAAGCACCCAGCATACTGGCTGAATGAATCAAATATGTGTGCCTTATTATTAGATTTTCATGGTGGTTTATCAAATATCTAAAGTTGTCAAGACAAAGGATACATTCTAATAGGGTATATTTAACATGTGATATACTTTATTTCACTCCTACTTCTTCAAAAACAAAATCTTATCAAACAGTTTATGCAATTAGCACTAAGCAAATTTCTCCAATACTTCATTTCTACAAGAAAAAATAACTTTTAACTCATTCTAGAAATACATTTTCAAAGCTCTCATCTAATATTGAGTTTGCAGTTTAAAAAAAAATAGAAAAATTATAGCAAATTTACAGTGTAGGGAGTAAAAACTTAAAAGGAAAAATTAGAAAAGATTTCTAGTACTCATATTGGCTCCTAACCCGAGCCAAACACCAGGTCTGGCATCAGTAACTGAACTCAATTTCTCCATATTTTGAAGAGCGTGTAAGTTTAGCTCTGGGATTGCCTAGGGCAAAGGTATCCTGGCTTAAAATGTCTCTGTCATGCTCAACCATGGAGCTGAACTATACACCCTTCCAAACACTAATGCTTTTCCTCCTATTTCATGGCGGTTCCTTCTGTTTCATAAACTTTCCCCCTACCTTCCAGGTAGTACCTTCTCCAGGAGGACAGAGTACCTTACGCAGCCTCCTGACTTCAGAGCCCAAACCTGCACCTCCCTCTCTTACCAATGCTTTCTACCCCTTGTTCCACGGTTTGAAATACTATTTAGAGGCTACCGATTCCTAAGTCGGAATCTAGGAGTTATGCTAAATGCCTTCCTTATCCAAATAAAAAGATCGGCAAGTCCACCTCCAAAATATATCTAGAATCCCATTTACTTTTCTCCTTCCAATTCCATTACCGTCGTGCTGTCTAGACCAACCATCACCTCTAGACCTCTACAAAAGCCTGGTCTCTTAGCTCTCACCAATGCCTTTCTTCAATCTGTTCTCTTTGCAGGACCCACAGTAGTATGTTAAAATGCATACCACATCACTTCACATCCTTGCTTTAAGACCCTTCACCGGCTTCCCACTGTCAGTAGAGTAAAATCCAAATTTGTCACCGTGACACAAGGCCCTGCAGGGTCAATCCTGTGTCCCAGCCTGGCCTTATACCAAACTGCCCCTCTAACCATGCTCCAGCCACACTGGTATCTTTCCATTTCTCTGACACCAGTTCTTTCTCACCTCATAGCTGTTCTACCCATTTTCCTCTCATTTGCAATGCTCTTCCCCCAACTCTCTCTGCCTGACTCCTTCTCATTCTGCAGGTCTCAGCTCAAACGTCACCATCTCAGAGAAGCTTGCTTTGCCGACCCTATATAAAGAAAGCTACTCTCCTTCTTCCTCCCAGTTATATGCTCTGTATTACCCTATTTATTAGTTCCTTTAAAACAGTGATCATATTTGCATAATATTCTTATTTGTTTACCTGTTTAGCATGTCTTCCCTAAAACTATAATCTACTTAAAGGATGTAACTTAGCTTCTATTATTAGTGCTGTATCTCTAGCCTAGCAGAGTGCTCGGCACCTGGTAGGCACTCAAAAATGTTTATTGATAGAATGAATAAACATGTCAAGATACCATTTTTTAGTCCTAACTTTATCTAAAAAAAAAAAAAAATTCACTCTTTTGTTTTTCTTTTTCCTTAAAGCCCTTAAGCCCAGATATAAATAATTATTCCTAGAAAGTATGCTGAAATCAAAAGTATATCGAAAGCAAGCAAACGTAATCTGCATTTTCCCTTGGAACTTTGGATACTAACTTTAGGGAAAACTATTCACAATTTAAATGTGCTGATTCCAAGAAACAAGCTACCCAAGCCACTAAGCTATTTAACTTACTCTTTGAATCCTACCCCGAGTTCTGCAGTTTGACCAGATTTCACATGCCAAATGAAGCACTTTGGAATGAGAACAAGGAAACTATAATGCTTCGCATTTCTCTGTTATAAACTTGGTTTCCTGAAATCGGAGGATAAGGCTAAAATCCATCATCTTCTAGAAATGACTGCTCAGGTATGATAAAAAGCAGAATATGCTAAGTTTCCATTTCCCTTTCCAATTCCTAAGAATCTCACATCCTATAATAGACTTTATTCATCTTGATCTCCTTTTCATCAATAGAATGTCAGTGATAAAAGGCTATAACAACCAAGAAATAATTTTGAGCAATTTTGACTTTCCTGCTGAGAACTATTCTGGCCCACTAGTCACAAGGGACAAGAAGCAGGGAAACTTCATAAAATCCTTCTCTTTACAATGCCAGCTTGGAGTTGCTCCAGCAACAAGCCTTTGGGGTTCATGTGTGTGGTATGCAGAGCAGGGGGAAGCAAAATGCATGAGAACAGATGGAAAATGCTTACAGTGGTCCTGCACTGACTTGTCCAAGTATGGCCTGAACCTTACCACACACTTTTATACACACACACAATTTATACATACCAAAAAGGTAAGAATGAAAGCATTCAGGAAAGAATGACTGGTGCATGCGCAATGGAAACAAAGCTCCCTGGATATAGGAAATCAGATACCTGATAGTTTAGGGATTCAAGGAAAAAGGGGAGGAAGCTGGCTTTCAGCTACAATGAAGCTCATAATGAAGCAGAATAAATGAAAAGGGGATAAAATGAAACATAGATGCTTTTGTCTATTTGAGCCGACAAGTTTTCATACTATGAATGAAACCCTGTTTCACACATGTAAATCATGTAAAAATTAAAAAAAACATACACATATCCACAAATATATAAACAAATTTATTCCATGCTTTCAATTCTTCATAGTCTGTGCAAAGAGAGACGTAGAATGGATGTGTTATAATAAAGCAGTGAAAGCACTCAAAAATATGACTTCCTTTTTTTCCTCATCCTTTTATAGTCAATCTGTCTATAAGGATATTTCCCAGAAAGGCATCTCCAGTAAACTGTTAAATTAATCATATTACCCAAAGTTTCCTATAATGAAATTATTTCTTGTATGTACAGGGGGCATGCTGACCCCTCCTAATCCGATCAATGGTTACATCCCATAGGACAAACTTGCTTATAAGCCACTAGGGAGCTATACAAATTCTAGGAATTTTATTTTTTATTTTTTTATTTTTTAGTGAAACAAAGTGTTTATCAGAAGGAAAAAGAGTATGTGTGAATAGGCACACACAGGCGGACTTTAGATTCCAAGTGAAAACTACAAATATGGCTGGCTTACCTATTTTTTTAGCTTCTTCGGCAAAGTATGGGTCATTCATATCAACATCAGAGGGAACTTCATCTTCACTGGCCTCTTCAGCAAGAGCCTTAAAGTTGAATATAAAAATACATACAGTTTATTATAAGGACCAAAATATACAAGCGTCAAGAAAAACCGTACTTCTTTTAAATCAAGCAGTTCAATCTAAAATTAAAATAGTTTTTTAAATGGATCAGTTTATAAAATAACTCCTGAGTAACTCTTTTGTTTGTTCAGCAAATACTTATGGAATACTTAGTAAATGCAGGAACTATGTAGGGCTTTTGAGAGAAATGAAAGTTATCAGATACATGGTTTTTGTCTTCAAAAATTTTACAATCTATTAAAAGAAGTTATAGACACATAAACAGACATATATATAGTAATAGTAATAGTAATTCAAGATAGGAAGTGCCAAAGAGACAAAAATAAAATACAGACATTCAAGGAGAAGAATACTTTGAGATGGGTGATCAGTGAAGAGAGGTGGCCTGCCTCATCTCTCACGAAACTAAGAAATGGCAGTGATTATCAACAGCTTGAAGTACTGCATTGTGGGTTATCTTTTAAATCATTAAAGCAATTCATCTGCTGGTTATTTAAAGAAAATGATAATGAACTTACCGTTCTCATCACCCAACTTCAACAATTACCTTGTTTTATCTATAATCCACTCATGAAAACTTTTGTGCTATTTTTAAGCACATCTGTTGGTTACATTTTCCCTAATCAAATCTGAACAGTTTACTAAATTAGTATATTTAAATTTTAAAAACCAAGTCTATAAAATACACAGAACATATGCAAACTGAGATCAGACTAACCAGATTGAGTTTATTCCCAGGAATCTAAAACATGAGTTGTTTCAACAAAAACATTTAGAATGCACATTGCTAAACATCATCCTACATGCTGAAGAAGACCCACCAAGCTCTAAAGAATATTCATTTTGATATTACTATCCTTTTAAGAACAAGGGCTTCTAAGAACTTTTTCACCAAACTATTATAACCGATTCATCAGTAATATGATGTTTCTAACAAAGATTATGAAATACTTATATAGCTAACCACATATTTATTCACATTTTTTTAAACTGTTTTTTAGATCTAAATTATAGTATATCAACTATGGCGTATAAACATATTCATTTCTTTAGTAATAATTTCTCAATATCAAATTCAAGTCACGAAGAGGAAAAGGGGAAAAAGTATTTTTAACTTGAATTCTTGAAACTCTTCTATATGTGAAGAACCTGGGGAGGTGGAAGAGATCTGCTGGAATCACCAAGTCCAGTATAGAGCTGAGTCTAGGACAAACTGGGCACTCAACTGATGTATTTTTAATATTATTGATAAAATGAGTCCAGTCTAAGCCCAATGAAGGGAAAGCGTTAAAGCAGAAGATAATCTCAAAGCACCAAATGAAAATCAAAGACAATAGCTGCTAAAGATCTCAGAAAAGAATGACTACTTTATTGACCCCATAAAGACTCATTTGTAAGTCTTCCAATAAACTGATGGCTTAATAACTTGTGGAATTATTCCACTTAAAAGACATTTTACTGCCTGAGAGAGGCAGCATATCAATGGGGGCAGGGCTCTTACCTCATTTCCTCATTTTACTATCCATTTCCAAAAACACTGAGTATAACAGGAATTCAAAACTCACTCCATTGCATCATTCAATTTTGTAGCCCTCTTTCAATATTGCAGCTGTTGTACCAAAAGCACAAGCTTACATCATACGGAGAGAAACAACACAATACAGTAGCAAGAGCACTGGAGCAAGAGATCTGGTTTCTGGTCTCAGCTTGGCCATTAACAAGCTGTGTATCCTCAGACGAATCACTTAATTTTCTACAACTATAAAACGTCAGGGTTGGACTAAAACTAATCATTTAAGATTCCTAAAAGTTGTAAAATTCTGTGATTAGTGATACCATCTTAAGACAATAAATGCATTGCTAGAATGCTGCATTTCGTTGACAAGATAGAGTACTCTTATTGGCAAAAACCCTAAGTGGTCTCTGCTATTACTAAGGACTCTAACTCTGGAAAGATGTTATCCCTGAATGATAGGAGTCAAATCAGATTTTTCACAGACAACATATTTAGCACAGAGAAAATATCCCTGATAAAGGAATCTAATGACAATATGATGTTAAAAGATCTATACAATAAAATAATACTGAAAAGTGAAAAACGCAGCTTGAGAAACGGAAATACAAAATTTCATTCATGTTGAAAATTTCTCTATGTATACATCCTCAAGTAAAAATGTCTGTATGTACCTCTCTTCCTCAAAAACACAGAATAGAATCAAACTGTCTTACATCTAGAAATCGACTAAACTATGCATTTATTTAGGTAGCACATAAATGTAAAATATTAGAGCAAGGCAGTTAGGTTAAATGATACAGGCTTCGTGTATCATTATGCAGCCTTGCAGAAAACACTTCACCCACCACAGTGAGTGGTCACATTATGAGATACTAGATGCCAAGCACCTGGTACCTTCTGATACTTAGTGGTTGCTCAATAATTATTCGGAATTATTCAGTCATGATTATCACTGATACCTTTTGTTTCTTTTTCAGTCTTTTTTTCTCTTTCTTCTTCTCTAAAAATTGTTCCCATGGGGTCAGTTTATCCTTTCCTTCCAATTTGTTTTTGACCATCTCTTCTGCACTTTCTTTAAGGCCTAAAAGAAAACACAGATAAGTTAGTTTAAAAGCTTCATTCACTGAAAAATGCAATTTACCAAAAAGGGTAATTTACATGTATTTACTGAGTAACAAGATAAAATGCAACACTACAATGTTACAGAGTAATATAGTATCAATCTATATCAAAGCTATTTCCCAACAACAAATGACAATAAACCTAACCAAACTGAAATGAACAAACCAACTCAGCAAATAAATATATGGTCAAGCTACTAAAGAAAACTCCTTTATTTAAGCTCAAAATTCATTTCTCTGTACTTAATTGAATTGCTTGAGACACTAAGAAAAATTCTGGAACAAAATCTTCTCAGGATATGACTACTAATTAATCTTGGGTAACAAAAGGTAAGTGGTCTTTAACATAATTATTTCTACTTGCTTCTTTGCCCAAGTAAAAGACTGTATTCCCTGGAAATTACAAGTGACTAACAAAAATTGATTAGTAAGGCAATCCCTGTTGAAATGCCCCAGGAAGAAAGAATTCCTGTAATTTCTCCTCAAGAACTCACTCTGTGAATCCACATCTTTAAGATCAAAAGGAGTATCAAGTTCAGATTCCACCTTGTATGTTTAAGTTCTTTCAATGACGTTATTCTATCTTGTAGTTATCTCTCAAGGTCCTTGTTCATTATATTCTGCAGTTCCTGATTCATGTGTCTAGGTGGCTTATGAAACAACTAGAGTGGGGTGAGAAGAAAGAAAAGGTCCCAAGGCTCATCTTTCAGTTCATGAAGACCTCATTACTGTCAAAGTAAAGGAAACGTGACCACTGTGTTATCCCCTTTGATAATACAGATGTTTGTTTTACTTTGTAGTGTTTTGGGGAGGTCATGGTTGGGTTTGGGGAGAGGGAGTTTTAACATTTAGAGGACACAAAATCCATTAAAAAATTAATGGAATGAATCTAGAGACAAGGTCAACCCAGATTATCTTTCCAGATACATTCTAAATTCTAAGAAAGTGAAAACCATCCTAAGGATATAATAATTCCCCTTTCCCCAGATGAGTATACTGAGACTGAGAACGTTCAGCAACTTGCCTAAGAACACACAACTAGGAAGCCATACAGCTACAATTTTAACTCCTAACTGTCCTCTATACTATTACCAGATACATGTGAAATGCTGGTTTGATATAAAATAAAGAAACGTATAGCCCATGAATAAAATCTAAAGTTTTGGGCCTCAGGTTCCTTATCTGCAAAATGAGGTTAGTCTGGATCAGAAGCATGCAAATCCCTCCTCCCGCATACACCTTTTTTCTCCTAAAAGAAAATATTTGGTAGAAGTCCAAATACACAAAACAGCTAAAAGTGGTGCTTTGGGTCCTGAGCCCCAAAGAATAACAGAAACAGCTGGAACAGATGATCTATAAGGTCCCCTCTTTGGCTCTTAAGCCAAGACTTAATCTCTAAATTTCTGTAAGTTAGAAAAGTATTAAGGTATATGCATACTCAAGGTTATGTAGATTTGTTTTCATGACGTACTGCTGGTATGCCTGATTTATGGGATACTCTCTGATTTACGGGATGCCAAATCAGAAACACAACTCTCAATTCAAAAACGTTTCTTATAAGAAAAACACAATCACTTTACTAAACAGTTTTCAGGAGAAATGTGAACTGTATAAAACATGTCCAGATCTCTGACTGAATCAACAGATACACAGCACCTTAGGAAATGTAAACTTGGATCCTCATTTGGGAGAAAGAAGCAAATCCTGACAAAACAAGTTGAGTTCGAACAGCAAAATAAAACAATTTATATATTATGCCTCTGGGTCAGCACACAGTCCAGTCTCAAATTCTAAATGCACAGTACTGTGTTATTAAATATGATGTTTAAATAATAATCCTTAAGGTATTCTAATTTCCTCATACATTAAGAAAGATTTTATTACTCCAAAATACTAAATTAAGTAATATATTTAGAGTGTTTTTTCCCCCCGCCAAAATGTATTCTCTGGTTAATTTTAATCCTTGAAACTTAAACTCTACTTCTATCTCGGCATGATGCTAAGAAAGGTGTTACTGTTTCTTTTAGGTGACTAGAACATTAGTTTAATGTGTCTCAATCTCTATGAACTACTCCACACGTGACTGGGTCTTGACATTTCTGGGGAATATGGATACCTTCAGAATTTGATAAAAACTATGGAATCTCTGGGACTTCCCTGGTGGTCCAGTGGTTAAGACCCCACGCTCCCAATGCGGGGGGCCAGGGTTTGATCCCTGGTCAGGGAACTAGATCCCGCATGCTGCAGCTAAGACCCAGTGCAGCCAAATAAATAAATAAATAATTTAAAAAGTAATAATAATAAAATGTAAAACAAAAACCTATGGAATCTCTCTCTCAAACACTGTACTGGAAAAACTTGCATACAATGTTCAAAAGTTTATAAATCCTCAATGCTCATTTCTATGTAAGGATCCAAATGGCCTCAGGCAAACAGCATTACCAGGGCAACAGAGGTCTAGGAGAAGACGGGAGTCCATTTCCCACTATTTCAAAACTTATCACTGACATTTGTAGGTTCTACACCAGGGTTTCTCATTTCAGTACAACTGTCATTTTGGACCAGATAATTCTTTGTTGTGAAGGACTGTGCATTACAGAATGTTAAGCAATATATCTGGCCTCTCCACACTAGCTGCCAGTAGCCCCCAGTTATGAAAATAAAAAAATCTCTCCAGAATTGCCAAATGTCCTCTAGGGAGCAAAATCACCCCTAGTTGAGAACCACTGTCCTAGACAATGATTAGAAGTCATTTCTTTCCTTCCCTTTTTCCTCCCTTCCCCTTCCCTTCCCTTCCTTCATTTTTTTGTGAAGGAAGGTGCAGCATTTATTGCAGGTGCCAAACAAGGAGTCCAGGGTAGCTAATGCTCAAAAAGCCTGAACTCCCCAATGGGTTTCAGCAAAGCATTTTTAAAGGCAAGGTGAGCGAGAGGAATCCCAGGGTATGTGATCAGCTCGTGTACAATTCTCTGATTGGTTGATGGTGAGGTAACGGGGTCCTGTCATAGGCATTAACATTATCAATCCTTAGGCACCAGTAGGTCTGGGGGCTATGTGCTCATGGTCATCAAATAGTTAATTTCTTCCATTTGGTGGGGGTTTTAACATCTGTAAAACAACTCAGGAAATGTGCATTATATACTGTTATCTGCGTACTTCAGAGAGGAGCTAAAGCAGAGGACATGGGGGAGGGGTCTGTCTTAGGAAGGCCCCATAGGGTCATGCTCAGTTACAGTAGGAAAAAGATACTGAATCAAACTTCAGCCACCATTAGTTCAAGATACCATAGGTTGTTTCTGAGGGAACCAAAAGGTGATATAGATCTGTTTCAGGACAGGTGATTGGAAACAATTCTCCCTTTCTTGTTCTTTAAGCATTAGAAGTCATTTCTGAAGAGAAGGGCTACTTCATTATTTGTATCACATAAATTATGTTTTATTTTTGTTTGGTACTTGATTATAATAATGTCTTTTTTTAGTTTAGAAGTTTCAACTGAGTATGCCTTTTTTTCCAACTAGAACAAAGGCAGCTGAAGTCACCTTCTTTTGTATTGCATAATATTTAGCATAGTGCCAGACACATAGTAAGTACTTAATAAGCACTTAATTGATCTGTCTTGAAGGAGGAATTCTTATTTCAAGCCAACTGTTTGATCTTTCATGTTTGGAACATAGTCTCTCCAACAGAAAATGAATCAAAACTTTAGGATCTAAATAAATGGCCTTTATCCCAAAGTGGTTCATACATTTTTTTTTTTTTTTTTTTTAGGACCTATGGCTCTAAATAATTCATGAAATATCCTTCTTGGGAAATATTTTTCTGGTATTTAGTTTGTTTACAACAATAAAGAAATAGTATCTTCAGTTAAATACAGTCTGTAATTTTTTGCCTGGCTCTCACTTAATACACCAAAATAGTAGAATGACAAACACATTGCAATGAATTAACACACCACCATGATAACTTAAAAATGCTTTGTTCTTGCTGTCATCATGAGGTCATTTAAATCTCCTGCCACGGATCACAGCTGTTTATGTTCTAAATTCTTAAAAATATGCCCATTCCAGAAGCTTCCTGGCATATGCACAAGAACATTCTTAAGACACTTTTAGCTTCATTTGAGAGCAGCCACTACGTGACTAAAAAACAACTTCATTATAAATGTCTAGTTTTGTGCGTTTGTTTTTTAAAAATTTAAGCATATAGGCAAGGACTGCTGAATTAGTTAAAAATAACATCAATAACCCTACAAATAAGGGGTGAAAAATTCTTTTAAACCAACCATGAGCACAGATGACTGAATTATAACAATAATAACTTAAGCGCAATTCATTCAGACTTATTTTGGCAGTTTGCATACACACAAAAATTCTTTTAAATATCCTTTCAAAATCCACTAAAGTAAGAATATACATTTCTTCTGAACTTGCTCATTTGAAATTTTGAAACGTCTTCAAGGGACAGGACATGAATAACTTAAAATAACTCAACTAGGTACTATGGCTGGTTTTGTTTATAAAAACAAAATACATGTTTTAAGATTTCTGATATAGGCTGAAACTGGCACTTTTTTATGTATGTGAGAACTTAGGATCCATTGAGAATACTTACGAACACTTACGGCTCAGTCTTTATTTATGTATGTTGTATGTTTAAATGAGACCATGTTAACACACAATCCCAAAAGTACCCTTTAAAATGTAACTAACTACCATCGCCAACTGAACTCCCAACTTGGAATTCACTCTGTGTGTAACCATGCCCTGAGGAACACTGACATCAAAGGCACCCTTTCAAACTAGTCAGTTTTCCCCAATGGTGTGGGGAGAGGGAAGGAGACATTTACTTATCCTTAAAGCATATCAGATAGCAAAACTATCAATCTTTGTAGTTTTTAAAGATGAAGATTTTAAGTGTTTCGAACTTGGTTCAAGATTTGTTTAGAACATTGTTCAGACTTTGGTTCATAATTTGAACTTCTGTAAATCCCTCTCTCCTAAACTCTTACAGTACCATATTCTTTTATTCTGCACTATTTATCACAGCTGCAATTTTATGTTTGTGTGATTATTTTTTTTAACTATTATTAATGGTTATCACCCTTACTAGGTTGCAGACTCCATGACAGTAGAGGCCATGGCTTGCTTTTTTCCCCCCACAAAGGTAACCCTATGGCTAGTGGAGGGCCAAGTACACAGCACATGCTGAATAAATGTCTGCTGAATGAATGAAGTGCAACTGAAAGGATACATGAGTCAAATTTGTTCCCAACCTTACAGACAGGGAGCAACAGTTCATGAAATTAAAAAGTAAAATAACAACTAGCCTTGGGAATAACAGTAAATAGCAAAATTCAGAGCCAACAAATGCTCCTTGTATGCACTTAATATTGTTAGAATACCGTTATATCTACTATATGGAAACAATACAGACAGTTATAATAAATATAATAAGGATAAAAGGGTAGTATAGGTAAGCTACTTAGACTGGGAATGGCTTCTCATATAGCATTTAATTCTCTTTCTCCTAAAACAGTCAATGAGGTATTCATAGGAGACACTCTCAAAGTATGTACTAAATGAAGAAATGTTAATGCTTTTTGTTGTTGTTCTTTGTCTAAAAGCTGTTTCAGTGGGTAGCAACTGTTTTGTATTCGCCTTGAATTTGAGCTTATCATTCTCTAACCTCTTCTGAATCTTCTTTTACTCTCCTGTAGAATGATGTCTTCCATTTGCAAGTATATTCATCTTACTGTGAATCAACCTGTCCCTGCTTCTTAGAATCAAATGTTCTTAAAAAGCTGACTTCAAATACAAGACATTTGGGCTTCATTAGGGAGTTATTGTTTCCTGTATTTGTCTGTACTTTATTTGTATGTTTTCTTTGCCTTTCAAGTAGTTTGTGATCATAATGTACGTAATAGCAAGCTGTCCTTAATACTAAAGTAAAATTCTGGCCAAGTCTGATGAAACTATTCTGCTCTTTAATTTGTGGCAAAGAAGATCTATTGTTATTTTTTATACATAATGTTTATAGACAAGGCAGAAAAATGAAAACTTTAATGAATGGGTAAGACGTAAGGAAATGAAGGCAATTTTTTGGAATTTAGTCAAAATAAGAAAGCTCAAACAGAAATGTTATACTAGCTCAGAAGTAGGGAATTTTCGTTGGGGACATGCACTAATCTGCTCTGGTATAGCATGGATCTTGGGTTTTAATGGGCTGTTAGCCAAGGAGGCAGGAGGCAAAGTTTGGAGCCCGATCATGATGGCAGGTCCCAGAGACCACTACCATGAAGCCAGGATCCTTTAGTAGATGCTGCTCCTCCTCCAACAATTTAGAAGGGATACATGCCTGTTTGGGCTTTGGCCATGGGCAGAACAAGGGAAGTAAAAACACATTTTCCCCCCAGAGAATTTATAACCACAAGTCCACAAATCCATGAGTTTGTGGCTAGAATTCACACTATTTGTGTGGCCCCAAACACCCTAATCCAAAAATTTGGTTTCAATAGGTCCAGGATTGGAAGTGCCCTTAGGTACCTGGCAAGTACTCTCTAAAAGAAGTATTTTTTTGACTCAGGCCTCTGAGAATTCCCATAGGTAAAGAAAGATCCAAGAACAATTAGATCACAATCAAAATTCAATATGAACCAGAGTAAGCTGAAAACCAAATAAGTCAGACCTATAAGGACTATAGATTTTGGAATTAACAGAAACAGAATATAAAATCAGCACATTTAAAAAAACAAAAGAAATTAAAAGATTATCAAAGGTATAAGACAGATTTGGGGAAGAAAAAAAAGTTCCAGAAATGAAAAACATAACTGAAATTATAAAGTCAACCAAGTTACACAGCAGAGGTAAAGAAAAGATTAATGAACTGAAAGACAGAACTGAAGAATTACCCAGCATGCTGCACAGATTCAAAGGTATGGAAACTATGAGTTAGATACAGAATGAGAAGGCACCACACATATCAAATGGGATTCCCAGAAGGAGAAAATAGAGAAGATGAGGAAAAGGTAATATTTTAAGAGAAAATGGATGAGAAGTTCTCAGAATTTTAAAATGAATGGAAAGTTACTAATCTTCAGGATTCTGGGTATTCAATTAATTCTAAGCAAGAATAAAGGTACCAAGCAAAAAATTACCTACATATATCATAGTGAAACTCTAGAACACTGAAGTATTTTAAAAGCCAGGGATAAAAGACAGCACTGTGGAATAAGGCCAACCCTTTCCTGACAGGGTTCAGAAGTGGGCCCCTGGGCCCTGGAATTAGGGAAGTGTATTCTTTAGTTACACAGGCTTCCTTACCTGTAAACTCACATCAATAGGGCTCAAGGGGAAGCCCTGAGTTCACAGTAAATTTGCCCCTCCCCAGAAAAGGATCAAGAGGTGACCAGCTCGGTGCATCCATGGCAACAGCAGATACCCTTCCCTCCCTAATCCTCAGCATTCAGCCTCACCACCAAAATCTTGAACCCAGCAGGAATAATCTCTCTGTGACTTTTATCCCTTATTCATCTTAGTCACCACCAAAAGCTCCTAATCATCAGGTTCCCCCTAATCTTCCATGTTCTAATCCTCAGAAGTTAACTATACATCTACTCTCTCTGTCACTATCTCCCACCCCCTTCAATTCTCTACCACTAAATTCCCTGGAATTCACAGTACATCATCAGTAAAAACTCAATTATTTTATCTCAACATTTTCTTCATCTTCTTGCTCTAACTGAAGCCTGGCTCTCCCCTGAAGATACTGCACAAGGCAGCAGCTTCAAGTGTTTGTTGGTGCTGCTGGTGGTGGTGGCAGCAGCGTTTGGTTTCTTCACAGAGCGCTCACACCAACTGGCCTAAGGGAGGGGGTGGGTGTGTGGGTCATTAGTGCTCTTTATCCAGTTCTAGGAAGTGTGTTACAGGTCCAGGGTTAGGCAGAGTAACTTACTGACCAATAAAACAGAGAACCGACCAATAGATCCACACAGTTTTGAAATATTGGTACCTGACAGAGGTGACATGTCTGATTACTGGGAGAAAGGAGAGATTATTCAATAAATGGAAGAGGATAAAAAACATCTGCCATGTACAAGAAGTTGAAATTGGATTCCCACCTTATATCATACCAAAAAAAAATAAAAATCAACTCCTGATGAATCAAGGACTTAAAAGTCAAAAATCAGTCCCAAATGATACAAACCCATCTCCCATCAATGTTAACAAAGTTACGAGCTTTAATGAGATATAGTTCATATACCATATAATTCACCCATTTAAAGAATAAAATTCAATGTTTTTTAGTACATTCACAGATATATGCAACCATCACCAGAGTCAATTTTAGAACATTTTCTTCTTCTCAAAAAGAAACCCTATCTCTCTCCCCTGCAGGACACTCTGACACCCCCCCACCCTCCAACCACTAATCTATTTCTTGTCTCTATTGTCTGTTCTGCATATTTCATATAAAATATGTGGCATTTTGTGACTGGCTTCTTTCACTTAGCATAATATTTTCACGGTTCATCCACTTTATAGCATATATCAGTACTTCATTCCTTTTTGTGCATCCAGACTTTTCAGAAATACTTATAAATTAGATGAAAATATACACAACGGAAAGCAAAGGAGTGAATACTGAAATCTGGATGATGGTTATTCTTAGTTATGGGGAAGCAGGAGAGATCAGATGGATAAATTTAAGTTGTTGCACAATTCTAGCTTTTATAGTGGGTTTACTTTTTACTAAAAATAAATAAATAAAAGAAGGTCATGCTGGACCAATGATGAAAGAGTGTCTTAATCCAGAGATTATAATGAATACACTTATGTGAACTAGAGGTACATAAGAATAAAAGGACAAGTTTAATAAACTTGACTATACCATTTTTGTTCTTCAAAAGACACTCTGAAGAGAGTAAAAAGGAAAGTCACAAACTAGGAAAAGCTATGTGCAAAATATATGGCTGATAAAAAACAAGCCCAAAATATAGGAAGAACTCCAAACAGAGGAAGAACTCCTATGAATCACTAAAACACAGACAAAGAACACTACATAAAAAATGGTCAAAAGACATGAACAGGTATTTCACAAATAAGAAAGCAGGAAAAAAATATTCTTTTCATTAGTAATTAGGCAAATGCCTGAGCGATCCTTTAAAAACGTAAGTTAGGTCATATCACTTCCATTTCCCACTGCATTTCAAGTAAAAGTTAAAGTCCATCCAGAGGTCTACAAAACCCTTTGTGACTTGGGCACCTCTCTGCCCTCACCTTCTATTACTGTCCACTCCCTGGCTCATTCTGCCTCATTATTCCTGAACAAATCAGAAATGCTTTCCCCTCAGGGCTTTTTGCATTTATTGCTTCCTCTGCCTGAAATGTTCTTTCCCAGGATAACACACAGGGTGCAATGTCTTTCCCATTAGCTCTTTGTACAAATGTCATTTTCTCAATGAAGCCTTCCCCTACTGTCCTTTTTAAATGGCTACCCCCTCCCACCCATGAACTTCCTGTTCCCCATCTAGGTTTTATCCTTTTGTTTCTATAGCCCTTAATCATCATCTGATTATTTTACCTATTTATTTGTTTACCAATTCCCTTCATCCCCTCTCCCCCAATGTATACACACTAAAATGTAAGACCCCACAAAGGCCTGGATCTTTGTCTGTTTTGTTCAGTGCTATCAGAGAAGAGTCTGGCACACAGAGCAGGAACTCAACAAATATTTGAGAGTAATACACAAATTGAAACCATAATGAGATACCATTACTTACATACTCAATTGGCAAAAAATCACCTGACAATATAAATTAATGGTGAGGATAAAGAGCTATGGGAACTCACACTACTGGTTAGAGTAAATGGTACAAGCACCTGGGAAAACAATTTGGCATGACCTAGTTAAGGTAATTGTGAGCATGCTGTACAACCAAGAAATTCTACACATATCCAAGAAATTCAATATATACCTAGGTGACAAGTCCAAGAATATTCACAAAGACATTGTTTATAATAGCAAAACACCACAATAACCGGCAATAGAACAAATATACTATGATATATCTATAATGGAATTCTATGTAACAGTGAAAATTAACGGACCATGTCTTCACATACGGATTATGAATAACTCTCAAAACAGAACGTTAACAGCAAAAAGCAACTGACAGAAGAATACACAGAGGATGCTTTTATAAACTTCAAAATTAACAAAACTAAATATAGGCTGTTTAGGGATACATGCATAGGTGGTAAAACTATTGTATAGAAAAGGGGGATGATTAATATGGAATGCAGTTTCATAGTTTATTCCGATAGAGAAAGGAAGAGGGTGTAAGAGAGGAGTCTCACAGGCGACCGCATATGTTGGTATTGTTCTTTCTTAAGCTGGGTGCACAGGTGTTCATTTTATTCTTTTCCTTTAAACTGTATACATACATAGTGTTTACTTTTGTATCTAGGCTCTACTTTCCCACAATAAAGTTGTTTAAAAAAAAAAGGGTAGTAAATGTTCAGTCTTTGACAACTGTGTGCTAAACTAGGTTTCACTGCCTTTAGTCATTTAATCCCCATCAGAACAGTAGGTACCTAAACTCAGATTTTCTGACACAAGCCCTCTATGCTCTTTCCATGATCACAGTAAACTACTAATGCTATCCCAAACTTCCTTGTAAGACAGTCCCGATCTATACACTGTTTTTGGAAAATCCACCTGTAAATTGATGGCTTGAAACTTAGGAGTGTCTAATTGTTTTCCTCCCTGGGAGAGGTTCTGACTACAGAAACTATTAACATAAGGGCATTTTGAGGCTGCAGCACAACCGAAATGTCATTTCTAAATTAATTAAACAAAAAAAAATCTTTCTTTAATAAAAATGAAAAGAAATGAAAAGCACTTCAACCTCCTTAGCATTTCAATATTTAACGACCTCTTAAGCTATATTTTTCTTGCTGCAATCTAAGTATTTTCTTCCACATATACTGGGCTGAGTTTATATAAGTAAACTGTAATTCTGACTACTGCTAAAAAGATTTCCCAAATAACTATTAGGAAAGCAGTGTCTTCCCAACCTTTTTCCTATTATGACAGATATAAAAATAATGCTTGCACAGCACACTGGAGTAAATGGAGGAGGCTACCAGAGAAGGAAACGAAGCTGGGGGCTCTGGTTGGTCTAAAGGCTAAAGGGATCAATACCTGGGGAAATCTGTAATCCACAGGTGGTATGCTAGTTGGGGATCTCTGAAGTAGAGTACCATTTAAGGTTTACTCCTTTTCTAGTATTTGTAATTAACTCAGAGTTTATTTCATTGGCAGTGTCCTCCACTGCAACATTGAAAAGTTACAGAATGAGAATTAATAGAGAATTAAAGTAACACTGAAAATTAGGACTTCAATATATCCATGGCTTGTTTTATAAGCTAGCACTGTTTCTATTCTTAGGGATTCTCTGTTGACAGAAATCTACTAAAGTAATCTATGATGGGTCAAGCATTCTCTGGGTCCAAAAAGATATCAGAATCTTGGAATACCAACTAACAACACGTATGCCTAGAAGCCTGCAGTGTTCAACAGCAAATACGCAAAGCCTTCTGTTGGCTTTTTTTTTTTTAAGACCTTCAGAGCAGCTTATTAATCAGAAGACAGGCTTCTTAGACATTGTCACACGTGTGATCCTGGCCGTAGACCAAACTGTTCCCATACCCTGAGAAGTCTGCTTCTGGTTCGAAATTATGAATCCAAATAAATTACTTAAAAAAATTTTTAAATCTCTCTCTGTTTCCACAGAAAGAAGCAGCAATGGAAACCTAAAATGAAATATGATTTATGACAATCTAAGGTGACAATGCTTAGGAAAAGCTTGGTGAAGTCCAAGGCAGACAGATATCCCTAATTTATGCAAGCCAATTCTTACGCCTTCAAAATGCATGCTTCAATTTACCACTGACGCGTATCATTCCAAACACCAAGGGAACCCGCCCAAGTCAAATTATTGGCACTCATCTTTTGACATACATAGGATCAGATTTTCAAGTTTATGCCAAATAATTTTACAGATAAAAGTTTTCCATGTCACTGAATGAGTAGATTGAGCTAAGGCTATCTCTTGATAGCTCATTTGATGAGAACTATCCCCCACCCTCAATGAAGATTATCATGAGAGTGGGGAAAGTACTTGTACACTCTCTTCCCCTAGTAGATTACATCAGGCAAACAGTGTCACTGTGTATTGAAAATAATACAGAGCCCCTCCCACACGATACCTGCAGATTCAACCTGCTTAGCTACCAGTTCAATCCACAATATTTTTACCAGCTTTACCTTGGACCTCAAAGTTTTAAATTATCATTGCATTATAGTCAGTGAGCAGTTGTCGACAATGGTCTAACCCAAAGGGCACTGAGAAAGGCTGGCAAATCTTTCAGAGCGCAGGAACATGGCATATGGTCCCAAAGTGGGATTAAGTTTTATATCAAACCAAAGATCTATAGAAAGTACTTATGCCTTTTCCTTTATGTGGCTTCAAACCTTGAGCCAACTGTAGAAACTAGATTTGATTTTGTGTATTTTATCAGCATTTCTGAGGAGGCTTCATAAATTAAAAAGTAAGAAGCTCCTTAGTTAGCACCATGAATTAACAGAACTGTTTCAAGATAAATGATAAGAGGCATGAAGATGTTCTACCCATAGGAATTTATCCCTAAGAAAATTCAATATAAGATTATGTCCTCCATAATAGCAAAACATTAGAAAGAGCCTAAAACATAAATTAGATACACAATGGAATGTGATGCAGGCATTATGATTAAAAGATTATTTAGAAACATGTAAAAATAAGTATGACAAATGAAACAAAAAAGGTGAATGCAAAGTA
Organism: Globicephala melas; assembly: GCF_963455315.2. Taxonomy (NCBI): domain Eukaryota; kingdom Metazoa; phylum Chordata; class Mammalia; order Artiodactyla; family Delphinidae; genus Globicephala; species Globicephala melas. Next base: position 46,866,919 of record NC_083328.1, on the reverse strand, counting down.
GGAGTATAATCAACTACATGTGCCTGTAGAAGATAATGGATAAAAATGAATGTGTAATAGCTAAAACATGGAAGCAACTCAAGTGTCCATCAATGGATGAATTGGATAAGCAAAATGCAGCATATATACATATATATACACACATACATACCATGGAATATTACTCAGCCTTAAGAAGGATGCTACAACACAGATGAACCTTGAGGACATTCTGCTAACTGAAATAAGTCAGTGACAAAAAGACAAATACTGTATGTATGATTCCATTTATATGAGATACTTAGAGTAGCCAAAATCAGAGAGACAGAAAGTAGAATGGTGGTTGCCAGGGGCTGGGGGAGGGGCAATGAAGACTTGTTTAATGGATATAGAGATTCAGTTTTATAAAGATGAAAATGCATATGGAGATGGATGGTTGTGATGGCTGCACAATAGTATGAATGTTCTTAATACCACTGCACTACACACTTGAACATAGTTAAGATGGTAAAGTTTATGTTATGTATATTTTATCACAAAAAAATTGGGAAAAAAACCAAACGTGTTAAAGTAGTATAGGGTTATATGACTTTTCAATCTTAGAAAAAAAGGAACAGCAATAATGAAACTGCTGAAAGTAGTCTGAGTGAATTCTGTCAAAATAACACATGGAACATGTGTGTGAAAAATGACAGTGTGCTAGCCAGGCAGTCAGTATATAGAATGATGACGTGGGACAACCTCAAATAGAATAGGCAAAAGCTCTGCTTTAAAGACCAAAGAATTCACAACTTCAAACAAATCACCATAGCTGTGGGCTGCAGGAAAACAATACATGAAACACACTCTCTGGTCTTGAACCGACTTTGGGCAGATTGTAAATCTAACGCAAAGTCAAAAAAAGTACTACTGTCTGGAAATAGTAGCTACAGATGCAAACAGTACAACTGACATGACACACAGGCAGAGAGGGAAAGGACCACATTAAGAGAATCAGCCTAGATGCTGGCAACCAGAAGCACTTATTGATTTACGTATTTAATTGGGATCCTAAAACAGCAGACCAATTAACCTAAAACTTCAAAAGGTATGGGAATTTTTAGCACTTTCTGAAACTACTACTATTATAAAAATATCTTCAGTTCTGCTTTAGATCTTTTTTTTTAAAAACTTCTTGGAAAACTTAAAAAAATTAAATCTTAATACTAACAGAGAAAATTATTGTTAAAATAATCCAGTAACTTCTGAGAAATTTACTGGCAACTCTATGGAGAAAATGTGCTAGCTACCACTGTTTTTAGATAACCCTAGCTGCTTCTCATTTTTATTACACATTCCACAAATGATTTAATTTTTCTTTTTTGGGGGGCGGCACAGTAAAAGTTTCAGCTTATTACCGTACAAGGCCCTTATAGTCAACCTGTTAACTGGAAGATTTAAGGAAGGAATGGACACCTAAGTTTTAAAATTCAAGCTATGTATTAGCTGTGTACAAGTTATGATAGTGCACTGCAAACTGGTTTCCTCCCCATCACCAAAACATGAAGCAAACTGCAAATTCTTTTTAGCTTATTTTAGTTTTCCATTTAATGCTCTCCTCTACACTGAACTCAAAATTTTAAACATCTGGTTATTTTAAAAGTTCTGACCAAAAAACTGTTTTGCGACTATATTTCAAATAATGGATACACTGGCAATAAATGGAAATAAGAGATATAGCCAAAAGTAAATAGTGAACAGGTTTTGAGATGTCTGAAAATTAAAATGTTTGAAACCGGGCTGCCTAGCAAAATGAATGCCCAACTGATTCAAAACATTTTATTTCTAATAAAGAATGAATAACACAATAGCCACAGATACAGGTCATTAATGTCTCTGTGTTTAAGCTTCCCATTGGGTCACTGAATAGAGAAACGGAGATGGAATAAAGATGGGGAAAAAGGAAGTACAAAGGATAAAGATCAGATACCAGAATCAAACAGAACTACAGCTGTGAAGCGTGGAGGAAAGAGTAAGTAGAGGGAGGAGGAGCTGCGACCCCACCTCTCGCCTCCGTGCGCGTGGGAGTCAAGAAAGACTCCTCTTGCAGGGTGAGACAGCAAGGAGTCCTTCCTTCTTCTCTGCCTTCCATGTCTCCTTCAAAAGACTAAGAATCCCACAGCTCTGGGTGTTTCCGACAAGATCTGCCCAGACACTGACAGTCTCACCACTAGTACAGCTTTAAGAGGTCAGTATTCATCTCATTATATCCTTTATCTCTATTTAATTCTGTCATCACAAGAAGTCCACAACTTCCAAATCATCCCTTCTCCTAAAAATATGCTGAATATTCCCATTCCCACCCTTCCCCAAAAAGAACATTTCTACACCTTAGTCCATCATAATCAGTCATTAATAGTTATTAACAAAATCCTCTTTATTCATTCCCTTGCTAATTTGAGTCTCACTGAAACCTGGTTCTTCTCTGAGGACACTGTTTCTCCTGCAGCTCTTCTAGGTGGTGAATTTTTTTTCTCCCACAGTCTGTCCATCTTGCTACTCACTGCCAACTCCAGTCCACTGGCTGGTCTTCCTCCTAAAGTCCCCAACTTTTAGTAACATGTTATCAGACTACACCACCTACTCCCCCGTTACTGCAGAGATCTAATGACTATAGTCACACCCCTCACTTCTTGAACAGCTAAGCTTTGGCTCACTGCCACTCTCTCCAATTCTAGCCCTGTCATAATTCTTGGTGATTCCAATGTCCACACAGATGACTGTTCCAACACCCTGTGCCTCACAGTTCACTGACTATTATTCCATACTCCCTGTAATCTCAGAAACTCCCCCCATAACTAGAACTGTCATTACCCAAACTGCAAACACACCATAATCTTAATTTCAAGTATCCTACTCCTCAACCACTAGCTCCAATCCTTCCATTTTATTCTCTCTAGTACCCCAAGGCTAACAATTCTTTTGTCTCACAGGGACCTACAGTCCATCAATCCTCTGACCTTTCCCCCATCTGTCACCCCAATATACCCTCATTTCCCTCCTAACCCAACATAGATACTACGGTCCATCATTACAATCGCCCCCTCCCCACCTCATCCCTACTCTCAGCTGGTGACTTTACTTCCCATTTCACTAGAAAAATATAAGCAAATAGAAGTGTACCACAAGCTCCCACCACCATTTCTACTCATTACTCTCTGTGACCATATTCCTTCCCTTCTCTCCTGTTACAATGGATGAAATGCCCATGCACATCTACCAAAGGCGAATTCCTCCACTCGAGCAAAAACATTCCAACTCCTTTTGCCTACTTTAGAATGTAGTTCTCTGCATCATTTTTTCCTGTCTGTGGATCACTCCCAGAAGTAATATAGCATGCTGTTATTTCCCTCTCATATTAAAGAAAAATGCTCTCTTGATCTCACTTTCCCTTCCAGTTTCTAGAGGGAGTTCTACTAGCATAAGTTAGAATGCTAACTACCAAATGTAGAAGAAATGACAGAAACAGAAAATCAATATTCTGCAACTAACAATATAATAACTGATTCAAGCAAGGATCTATAAATCTATAAAAATCTATAACATCACCAAGTAAAATGTTGGGGAACAAGATATTCACACACTGCACAAATTACCTATCAGTTACAAAAGAAAAAGTGGAGCTTTATGATGGAAAAATCAGTAGGACACCACCTTAACTGAGTGAGCAAAGTTAACAGCACAAAAAATGGGACAAACTGACATTATGTGCCTCCTGATGTGAAGCAATGGGAAGTATACAACATCATTCATGGAAAATTCTTGCCAAAAACTTTTCAGCTGAATTGTGAGGAAACAATCAGACAAATCCATATTGTGGGTATTCTATAAGTCAACTACTGTAGACACTTTAAAAATGACTAGTCCTGGATTAGGAAAAAACACTGTAAAGAATATTACTGGAATGAGTGAGAAATTTGACTACTATTTTAACGATATTAAATTCCCTTAGTGTGGTAATAGTGTCATGCTTATGTAGAAGAATGTCTTTGTGTTTGGAAGTTACATGTCGAAGTATTTTTTTAAGGATGAAGTGTGATGATGCCTGCAACTTCCTAATCGTCAAATATTTTAGAAAAAGGAGTTGTCTCTCCTAACTGTCTCCAATTCCACACTCCTCATTCTCTCCTAACCCCATTAAGCTCATCCTCCCCATTCTACCAAAACTCTTCAATGGTCTCTACATTGCTAAATCCCATGGTTTTTCTTAGTCTGTATTTTACTGACCCATCTTCTCACTGAAATGCATTCTTCACTTGGGCACCTGGATACCCCACAACCCTGAATTTCCTCCTTTGCTTCAGGTAGCTTCTTCCCAGCTGCCTCTGGATGGTCCCTGCTCAACTCTCCTCAACCTCTAAATGCTGGAGTACTCCAAGTGATCAATTTTTGAACCTCTTTTCTTTTCTACCTACAATCACTCCGTTGGTGTTCTTTACTTACAGAGATCTGTACAATGAAGATTCTCAAATTTATATCTCGGTCTTGACCTCTTCCCTGAACTTTAAACTGGATATCCAACTATCTCCTTGGCATGTCTATTTCAATATATAATAGGCACCTTACATGTGACGAAGAGAATTTTTGAAGTTCCCCTGAAAACCTGTCCAACCCACAATCTTTATTATCTCAGGATTATTACGATAGCCTCTTGACTGATCTCCCCAATTCTGTCCCTCCCTGCCACTTTAATCTACTCTCAAGTAGAGCAGCCAGATTGGTCCTGTTAAAAATAAGTCAGCTCCTCTTTTTATTGTATCTATGGGATGATGGATGCTAACTAAACTTATGGCAGTAATCATTTTACAATATATGTAAGTCAAACTATTATGCTGTACACCTTAATCGTATACAGTAACATATGTCAATTATATGTCAATAAAACTGGAAAAATACCAAGTCAGATCTTATTGCTCCTCAGCTTAAATACTCCAATGGTTTCTCATCTCACTCAGAGATGTTCAAGCCCTTAAAATGGTCTGCAAGACCCTCATGATCTGGCCCCATTAACTCTCTGACATCATCCATTATTCTCTCCTTCACTCACTCACTGTGGTCACACTGTTCTCTGTGCTGCTCCTCAAACACACTAGATAAGCCACAGCTTCAAGGCCACTCACTTGCTAACCCCTCTGCTCGCACAATCTCCTCTGCATGGCTCACCCCCGACCTCCACTTCCTTTAGTCTCTGCTCAAATATCTTTCTTACTAAAGACTTATCTGTCTCCCCTTAACCAGAAATATAAGCTTTATGAGGTCAAGGATTTGTATGTTTTGCTCACATGGTGTCTAGAATGGTTCTTGGCATATGCTCAATATTTGAAGGAAAGTTCAGGCACTGCAGGATGATGAGTAGAAAAAAGACCAGACATCCTTTTCACCTGTGTCTATTAATCAGCAGATAACTAAGAAAAAGAGGACTTTTATCATATCTAATTTCCTTTAAGATTATAGACAAAGAAACATGTCATTATCTGTTCATATGCTGGATGAAATTTCAAAGATTAAAATACACGGCTTGCAGTATCTACAACAAAAAATTATTATCACATAAATTATTAGGGGAGGTTATTTAATATATGAGATAAAACTCATTATGCTTTATTTATATGTATATTACAAATTCCCTAATGAAGCGCATTCATCGATAAAGTCTCAATATGCTAATTACATGTGTTACTTTCTCTACTCATCAAAATGAGTCAGGCAGGATACCTTATTAGCAACACATTGAGATGGGCAATGTTACTCCACATCAAAACAATGAATTACAACGTTCCTTAAAAATCTTAAAATTCAACATTTTTAATCATTTATAATCTCAATTAATAACGCTGTATTATCACACCTCCATGAGAAACTAAAACATCAAGAGAAAGAGTAGTTCACTCCAGTTGTTACACCCATGTACCTGTTATCTGCCTCCCTTAACACTTACCCTCGAAGAATTAAACTCCTAATGTTACTACACTGTATAACCCAACGTGAAAAGATAGGAAGTTTAAACAGTCTAAACTAAAATTTCTTTCAAGCCACGCCAAGTGCAGCAACTGTTAGTGATTATTAAGAGTACTTATTTTTCTGCAGTTTAATATTTTGGAAATTCAAGCCACAGAAAAACTGATGCATGATATACTATAATCTCATACTGACCCTCTGTGGTTTTCTGAAGTATAACATCAAAAAAGTCCTGCGGTTCAGGGTAATTGTTACTGGGAACATACATTTCTTAAGACACAAATTCAACAAAATACACGTATGACATGAATAGTACTGTGTAGCTTACAAAGTACTCTATAATATCTCAAATTAAGCAAGAAAGGTATTATTAGTCCCACTTTCCAAATAAGTAAACTGAGATCCTGAAAGAGTAGTTCATTTTTCTCACTTAACATGTCTAGTATGTAAAAGACCCTTTACATTTGCATACACAAAGAAAACGTATGCACGCACTTGTGTGCACGTCCATACCAAAGATTCACAGGGTAATAATACCCCATACGGGGCCTTCAAAAATACTATGGTTAAAGACTTTAAAAAATGCATTATATAGCAAAATATCAACTTTCCTTCATTCATCTAAGAGTAAAAATTACATAGCGAATGTTGATGATAATTCCATGAAACTGGCACTTTCATCATTGCTGAAGGCATTAAAAACCGGTACAACCCTTTTGGAAAGCAATTTGGCAGTAATCTCAAGACACAAAAAGTGTCCGTGTCCTTTCCTAGTAATTCCATTTCTGGGAAGCTAGCCTACGAAAATAATTTAAAATATGGAAAAAGCTATAGATTATTTATAACATTCTAGATGTTTGGCATCTGAGATTTTAAATTTGAGGCTTGGACACTGGTAGTGTTAACAGCTTGTGAGAGAACCACAGGTTGATCCATAGCATATGTAAAGCGGCTATGTGAGTGAGGAAGTCATGTTACTAACTGATGAGTGAGCCTGACTGCCAGCATTAGCTTCTCCTTGTGGTCTCTACAAGTTCTCACATGCACAGACGTTTCTAAAATGGGGTGGGTGGGTGGGAATAAGCATCTTTGTTAAAAAATTGTTTTTATAAGTAAAAGGCCCTAAAATAGCAAGCCTATTACTTGGCTGGTGATAAAAGTGAAGAGATCTAAGGAAGTACTGATATTTGTGGGTTTGGGAATGGTAACAGCCTTAGATCAAATTTCTTTTCAATGCCATGGGCCTATTGTAATGAAAGATCAGAAACATGACTAAATATTCAACAACAGAAAAATGATAAATTAAACCACAATCTACCTAATCACTCAGTGGCTGAATAAGGGTAATGGAATTACAGATGCTAATTTTTCATTTTACATTTTCAAAATATTTTATATGACATTAATATCACATCCACAAATAGCAAAGTCAAGATAAAAATGTACTGCTAAATATAAAAGGGAACAGTTACTAATTCATCACATGAGATCAGCATAACCCTGATACCAAAAGCTAATTAAGGACATTTCAAGAAACGAAAACTATAGACAAATATTCCTCATTAACACAGGTTCAAAAATCTTTTATGAAACATTACTAAACTGAGTCCAGGAATATAAAAAAAGTACAATGAACCATGACTAAGTGAGGTTTATCCTAGGAAAACTGTACTGCTTAAATCTTCCTATGTATCACTTTTTGGTATTTGCACTACATAACTGTACTAATAAAGACAAAGGTTAGATCTGGCCCACTCAATATAGCTCTAAAATATTTAATATAAAACTCTGCAATCAACTTTATTTTAAATCTTCTTTCTCAAATAGTCACCTGAATACCTCAATTTAAAATATGTTCATTTAAAATATCTTCATTCAATAAGCTCATTCTAAGATTAGAATTAAGCTACAATTACAACATACTTGACTAAAAGACAAAATTCAACATTTCTTGGAATCATAAATCCAAGGACCTCATATAAAAAAATTTCTTCACACATCTCTGAGTGGTATGGTTGTATTGCCTTATTGTGAGACTTACTGACAAAGGACACTCAACTCCTTAAAGCAGCCTCTGTGCTCTTCTGATGAACAATCCTAATGATATAGAGAATTCCTCTTTAACTTACACTGAAATCTACTTTCCTTCAACTTTTATCCACTGGTAAAAGCACTGACTTCTGAGGTAGTATGTGAGATTAAGTCTCTGTTTACATACTCAGTCTCCAAGTACTTGAAAATTACTATTAAGTCACTTTTTAGACTTTTCCTCTCCAAGCTAAATTAATTGAGTTCTCTCAACCACTGTTCATAGGATAACACTACTAAACTTCATTTTTTCTTACCACCACTTCCTGCAAAAGCCAAACATTTAAAACAAATGGGTTATAACATAGCACCATGTTCCTATAGAAATAGGCAGAAGATATGTGTATATCCTAATAAATTTACTGCAAGAGTCAATCAATCCTCAAATATCAAAATATCCTAGTTTCCGCCCCCTCAAATAAAAACAACCTAACAGATATTTTACTCTCAGTGCAAAAACATACTAGTGTAAGAAACAGAAGTAACTGAATATAAAACAGTTAATGCAATGGTGCTATAAGTAGTATTTTTTCATCTAGAGACGAATTGAGGCTAAAAGAATTGAATCCTTGTCAAAAATTATACCTACCTTTAAAAGATATACATATATGTAAAAAGCAGTAATTTGCAAAAAAAACCCCACATTATTTGCAAAGGTACATGCTGATTTGCCCAGGATGGTTAAGAAAAAATGCATATGCTAGAAAACAACCCTCCTTTATCCTAGCTTTTTCTTTGTTTAGCTTTGACATGGTTTTAATGTTATTGTACTAGTATTGGGTTATTGAACTCTTCAAGGCAGTTATAAAAACCACTTACGATGCTATACTTCTTTGTTCAAAAATACTCAAACATTGCACAACTGAGATGGAAAACTATGTATTACATATTTTGTGTTAGTGAAACCTCACTAATTAAAGTCTAGTAGCAGTTACTGGAGAAAAGTCCACTTATTAATAACATATTTTGAAAAAAAGTTTAATGACTTTAGAATACATGGTGCCTGGATTCAAATTTCTATAACCTGGGAATACTGGAATCAAACCTAGGAAAGGTCTACTTTTATAAATGGATAATTTGTAGTTAGTAAATTAAAAGGACAAAGAATAAGCCACAGGAGTAGAAAACGCTGGTGCTAAAGTGAATTAAATCATGCATGCAGATATCATGTTATCTTCCTCACCAAAACACTCCTTGAAAATGTGATTTTTTTAAAGTTTATGTTTCCAAAGAGTTGATCTTCATTTCTTTTATATGCAACATCCCCAAACGAAGGAAAACAAGTGAACATTTAGTTAGTATCTAATTCTTACCTGGAACCCACTTAATTTCCATTTCCATATCATTTTCTTTGCCTTTCTTTTCTTTTTCTTGAATAACTTGCAAGAGCTGCCTATATTTAGCAATTTGTTCTTCATCATCCTTCTGGCTTCTTTTTGTTTTCCCACCTTCTTCTACACTGACTCCATCATCACCTAACAAAAAAATCAATTTCATTTAATACACAGAAATAATTTACTTCTAACTTCAGTGTTTAATCTCAGTCACTGCAGCACCCTTCTAAACAATGTCAGATACACTATAACAATAGAATATCAAAATCAGACTTAAATTTCTTAATACAAAATGAGTTAAATGACTTAGGTCTTGTTTATGATAAAAATCAGTTGCAATATAAGTTAGCATGGTCACAATATTACACTTGGGAATCTCTTTTTACTAAAATTCATATTTCAAAATAATCCTGTAGTCATGTAACATCCTTAGACTTTTCCGCCCTGCAAGCAAGATAGCAGGGATGGCACTTTTTTCCTCTTTATGTCTCCCACCATCCAACAGTGTGGCTTTAAAATGTATGGTCAATAAAAGGAGCCTGAATAGTGTTGAGATGCATCTGATAAATGGATTTAGCCATTCATGCTGATGATACAGATAAAGGAAGTTGCCTGTGATCCAAAACAAAGAATAATGAGTCCTTTCCATTTGATAGTGAGCAAGCATGCTTACTCTCAGGATCTCATTAATACATTAAGAATAAAAATGAATAAATTAGAAGTTTGTGCAATTAATTTCCTCATGTGGAAAATATTCACGTTTACATTTCCTAATTTCATAAAAATAATTATAATACAACGGAACAGTATAAAATTCATGGGCAAAAAATACGAAAGAAAACTAATACGTGAAAAGTTTGTTTGCTCTATATTTCCACTGTAATTCTCCAAGTCAAAAACATAAATTAAGAACCTGGGTTTTAATGCAAAACATACTTACTGAATTGACTAAATGTCCCCAGTATAGGAAAATTTAGAAGTAGCATACAGAAGACCCTCCCTTCTATGAGCTACGGCTAACTGGTCACTAAATATGTCTGACATTATTAAGCATTCAGCTGTGAAACATCAACGTTAACAGACTGTCCTTACATTTTCAAAAAGGTGATGTGAAAAAAATTGGTTAAGTAAATGTTTTTATAGTTTTTTTCTCTAAATGAATAAAAAATAGTCCACGACATTCTTTCCATCCTATCACACTTTTACATTTTCACTCAAACAGCTGAAATTCATTTATTTCCTGTTTGTGCTTTGTGCCACAATAATAATGTTGGATGGAATTCTGTCATGTATCCCGTAATTCAATGGATAAAACATCAGGAACACATTAACAAAATGGCAATGTATTTCTTTCTATTAAATGCTTACTTCTGAAAATATAATTAGAAGCAAGCTCCTTCCAGGTTGAAATTTTAGTGGTAAGTCTCTGATGGCCTACTTTAAATTGATTTTTTTCCAGTACTAAAATTTTACTTTCTGAATCTCTAAAATGTGGGTTAACTCATGGAAGTCTGCTTTTTCCCAATTCAAGGACAAAACTTTGTGAAAGCCTTAATAATATAAAAGGAGAAAAAAATTAACTGTAAATGTAAGAAACCCTGGTATAATCTCTTATAAACTACAACAGGAACATATAGTAACTCTAAGGCATTCAAATATACTAAATGTATCTATCAGAGGTACTAAACTATAGATTAAAATGACTTTGCAATCAATTAAAATACTGAAGAAAAATAAAAATGCATGCTTTAAAAAAAATTAGTATATTTCAAACAAAAAGCCATTAATCCTTAAAGTTTTAGAAGTAAAGACATATGACATGAGGTAGTATGCTAAGACTTTACATACATTATCTCAATTTTTCCAACTATGAGCAGGTACTATTATGATCCTCATTTCATACCTTTGGAAAGAAAAGGCTTGAGGGCTAAGAAAACCTAACCTAAGTAACTTCACTATGCGGTGAAGTCAGGAATTGAATCAGCAAAGCCCAAGACCTTAACAAGAATATATTGACAAATTAATGGTTATCTTCCCATAATATTTACTGCCCTAATGTATTCAATAATGTCATTTCAAAATCTAGTTAAGTTCTCCCAAAGCAAACAAAGAAAACCTATTTGAAAAACTTGTATTCAATCCTCTTAAGAATACACAGAATGATATTTTTTCCTTTATCTTAGAGCTGCTACTAAAGAAAAACTATCCAGAATTTTCAGAAAAGTGTTAAATGACCATATAGTATATAAATAAAAGAAAATGTAGATAAATTAGTGTATCTATGGGGGTAAAAAATGTAAAGGCTATTTGAGAAAGACTCAGCTGTACTGTATACACTAAAAATAACATGGTCACTCAACTGTTTGGAATGCCAAAGAAATTAACAAGCAACAGCCATCAAGGCCTTAAATATGAAGGCTTTTGTGTCCATATAACTACCACTGCAAATCATATACTTTTTCAAAGATTATTAGATACCTAAGAAATTATGTGGTTTTATTAATATGAGATTTCTGAACAAAGAAACTGGAATGATTAAACATGATTCTCCATTCAATGCGTAAACAGAGTTCAAGACTAATACTTTATGAAAAACTTAGATCAGTGAAGCAATATCTTCAATAGGCTAAAATCATAGGATCTTAAGAAAGTTAAGGTTTAATGGTCCTATGATAATACTAAAGAAGCATTTTAGGATTTATTTAATTTCACATTTACAAAATTGTAAATTATAAAAACAATATATATGCAAAAGAAAACCCAAAAGGACAGGTATGAAAAATGTCAGGCTATAAATAAAAGTAAAAATATTCACTCCTGCTAATTTAAAATACCTTATGTTTAACTTTTATGGTTCATTTGCTGTCAGCACATAATTCTATCTTACTCATAATTGTGCATGGTTGAGAATTCATCTAATAAACAAAAATGAAAGTGTGAAGATATCTGGGAGAGAGTATCAACCAAAAACTAATAAGAAATTACAATCAAGCAACCAAATTTCCAAACAGAGCCAGATCCAATATAAGGGAAAAGGGGTTTTTTGGCCCTATTTTTAAAAAATGAGCTATTTTAAGCAAACAACATATATAATTTAAAAATACACCATCGATCATTTTAATCGTCAAAAAAATTTTTAGATAAAGATATAGACAATCTGAGAACTTCTGCTTCCATTAATGGGAAGCTAGGTACACTTCAGACCAACCATTTTACTGAGGACATCAAGCTGGATGAAGTGTTTAAAAAAATCTTTTTAAAAGATTCAGAGGGATTTAAAAAAGAAAAAAAGAAAACTTCAAAGAACTGACAAATTAGTGAAGAATTACCAAGTCAAAATCAAGAAGATGGTGATCAGAGAGATGACCCCAGTGTTCAAGACCTATTTGCCCTGAGTGCATGTACTGATCTACCAAAGAAACAGCTGTGAGACTAACCTATAGTTCTGGCAGCCTGACAGGCTAAGAAGACAAAAGTTAAAGAAACAGCTAGTACCCCCACATTTGGGTCCCACAGTAGGGACCCAAAAGGATATACTCCAGGGCAAGGGTCAACCAGAAGTAAACTAGCTCTCACACAGACCTGCATTGCCCACTAGGTCCAGGGAACCTCAAGTCTTAAAATTTGGAGTGATGTGGTTCCAGAATGACCAGAGTAAATGAAAGTCCTCTCTGATGAGACACTCTCACCACAAATATCAAACCGGCACAAAAAGTTAACCAGGCATACAAGTGAACAGGAGAAGTATCTTGTAAAGTAACAGAAATCAACTCCAAAAGATTTGAAATAAATACTGAAATTATCAGACATACACTACAAAAACATGTTTCCTCTGTTTACAGAAATAAAAGAAGGCACTGAAAATAACTGCAATGAGTAAAAAACGTTAAAAAGTTGATATTGCTGACCTGAAAAATAGTCAAACTGGACTTTTACAAGTAAAAAAATATAATAATCAAAATTAACTCAATGAACAGTCCATCAGCAGATTCAACACTGCTGAAAAGAGAATTAGTGGACTGGAAGATAGCTAAGAAAAAATATTCAGAAAGCAACACAGAAATACAATAGATAAAAAATACAGGAGAGAAACAACATGGAAGTTACAGTGAAACAATCTAACATATATTTAATTGGAGTCCCAGAGGAGAGGGGAGAAGAAACACCTGAACAGATAATGGCTGAGAATATTCCAAAACTGATTGAAAGATACCACGCCACAAATGCAAGAAACCCAACCAACCCCAAGCACAATAAATTAAAAAAATCTATTCTTAGTTCATATTAAAACTGCAGAAAAACAAAAAGGAAGAGAAAACTTTAAAAGCAGTCAATGAATAAAATCCAGGCAACCTTCAAAAGACTGAAAAAAGTAGACCGACGGCTGACTTCTCAAAAACAACAATGAAGCCAGAAGCCAGCAGGATATTATCCTCAATGTGGAGACAGGAGGACTGTCCACCTAGAATTTTTTTACCAGTGAAGATATCTTCACAAATAAGGCAAAAAAGGAAATTTTTAGAGTAAACTAAAATTCAAGAGCTTGACACCAGTAGATACTACTGGAAATTATCAAAGATATACTTAGGGCAGAAGGAAAATGATCCCAGACAGAAGTATGAGATTTAGAAAAGAATAAGGAGCAAAAGTAGTATGGAAAATGTGGGTAAATTTAAACAAAAGAGTAATATTAATGTCCTATGGGACTTAAGAATTACAATATACAGAATAGCATGAAAGTTGTTTTAAGATTCCTTGTATTCTCTAGGAGGATAAAAATATTAATTAGCATTAAACTTTAATAAGGACACAAGTCATGATTTCTAGGATAATCACTAAATGGACAGAAAGAGTCTACTTTGTAAACTAATTGAGCAGAAAAATGGAATGTAAAAAATAATCCAAAAGAAGTTCTTAGTTTAAAAAGGGGGGGTAATAAAGCATTTCACTAGTTTAAGTGATTGCATTACTACAACAATCATGACTAGTCTAAAAGCCCAGACTTTTTTGTGAGGTCAGGGTTTCAAAGAGTTTTTGGTTAAAGAAATTCAGGCTAAGAAAATACCTTTAAACAAAAAATTTCAATTACTATCTAAAGGTGTATATAATACTGTGTATGTGAGCTTACTTCACAGACAGTTTGAAGATTAGTTTGATATTCCCTTTTAAGCTACTGTCAAACTTATTTCCATTAGTAAGTCTAGTTTAGGTATCCAAATGCTTACAAATGTAGAACACCAAAAGATGAACAGTACCTTGTAGCTCCTCTTCTATCTCTTCTTCGTCTTCACTAGAGGAAGCTAAGTAGGCTTGAAAATCCATGTCCAAAAGCTCTTCCTTTTTAAACTTCCTGTTGAGTGTTGTAATTCTTTCATGATCTGTCTCATCCCAAGTGATCTCCACCTTTCACCAATGAATAAGAAAAAAAACAACAAATAAAATAAAAATGGAAATGTCAGCAACCCAAACTTGTTAAAGAATATTTATCGTTAATTTGTATGTTTAACAGTAAACTAAAAAAGTTAAGACGTGCTAAAACAAATAATAAATAACATGCTTAATGAAAAGTTTTCTACCTGTGGAAAGGGAACCATTTCAATTAACCTGTGCCTTCATCCTCCTAACTCTTTACTATATGCAAGGTACTCTATTATTTGGAGTAAAAATTCATCAGTGTATGGATTGATTGTGGTGAAAAGAAACAAGAAAATGCACTAGTGAAAAAAGTAACATTATTATGAATGAGTCAAGACATGTTTTTCACCTGGAGTTCTAGGCATTTCAGGAGGTCTACAAACTGTCTGAAATTTGCTGATAAAGCTTTCAACACAACCTCAGTGTGGTCCATTTTCCAAAAGAGATTAAGAGCCACTGATGAAAAAGGCATCTATTTGTTGGAAGTACAGTAAACCCCCACAACACAGGAATTCATCTATAACATCATCGGTCTTGTGATTGGCTCCTGTCTTCTATGTAGCCCCCATTCTCAGAGTCCAGTTAGAGGTTTAATCTTCATCACAGGGCAGGTCCCACATCCTTGCTGTTTTTCCCCCTCAGGCTAATCTTTCCAGTTCAGGACAACAAAATGGGCACCAAGAGATCCAATCCTTAAAACAGTTGCCATTGTCAGAGAAATTCCAGCTAGTCACCATTCAGAATTACTCTTATTCCGATAATTAAGACTGAGCTGATAACCACAAAACCACTGATGGAACTGGAACAGATGTGGATGATACAGCCAGACCATAGGAACTCCAGACTGGCTGGCTGGATAGGCTTGCCCATTTTTCAGTCTTGAAAATAACATGATCCTACATTTTATGTGACTGAATCTTTTAGACTTCACTTATTGCATACTGGTGGGGTTTCCCTGTACTCAGTAACTAATTAAGGCCACACAGTACCCACAGGCTGCAGGTGACAGATACAGCAGCTCTCTTTCTGACACCAGCCTATCCTCAGAAGAGCACAGTGGCTTGTTACAAAAAAGGCAATGAGAAGCCTGTATGGCTGCTGCAGAGTCCAGCTGTGGATAGAAGGTATATGGAGTAGAAGAGCAGAGAAACTAGGCAGCTAAGTAACAAACTAATTCAATAAAAATCTTTTGGCTGTTCATTATTAAGCATTAATGTGACATCTAGTAGTCCTGAATTATTCTACTTCAATTGTTTTTAGAATTTTGGATCATATCTGCAGAAAAAATGTGTTTCTATTTTTAAATTTCCACTGGTTTTAACTGTGATTTGAAGTAATCTGTTACCTCCTTACCCCTACTCCCTAGGATATTAATAACTAACATATTACTTATTAAAGAATCTAGTTAAGTAACACTCTATGGGAAAGATAGAAGAGAAAAAAGAACATTTGCAGGTAATTGACTCAGGCTTAAAGGCATAACAAAAATTTGAAAATAGGTTCCAACACATGTGGGAGATAAAAATGCAAATACACCTGTGTTTGATTTCTATTTGTACTTATGCTTTAAAATTTTGAATCCTTTCCATTTCTAAAGATGCTGTAAGTAAATAACTCTTTTCTTAAAAAAATTGAGTCCAGCTATATATTTTCTAAAGTTGAGAAATACCGTTGATGTTCCCATTGCAGCAGATGTGAAATATCTTGGCTTATATGCTGTTAAA
Source organism: Globicephala melas (assembly GCF_963455315.2). NCBI lineage: Eukaryota > Metazoa > Chordata > Mammalia > Artiodactyla > Delphinidae > Globicephala > Globicephala melas. The sequence continues at coordinate 46,850,382 of NC_083328.1, read as the reverse complement.
TCCACTTCTGAGGCTACATCCTTGGGCTCATCATCAAAAGTAATATCATCTGGTATAAACCTAAGAAACAAAGAAAAAAATAAATTTATTTAAACATATGCTGCAGTGATAAACAACCAGAGTTTAGATTCTCTTCTAATTAGGTATAGTGTATACATACACACCATATAAGAGATTCTACAGAACACACATGTAGATGAAGCAAACAATGTTAGAAATAACCTTGGCACAAAATTTCTGAAATTCCTAAGCTATAAATCTGTAATTCCACCAAATTTGAGTGAAGTCTGTGTAGGCAGAAACCCTGCGTTAGGAGTCAGTTAATATGAGTCAGGTGTAAACACACATGGGTCCCTCATGTTTTAAAAAGACCTAGATTCCTGATAGCTCAGTCATTGGCTTGCTATATGATATTCTGAAGATCAAATACAATTATTAATGGGTAAGTGCTCTGAATATAAAGTATCATACATATGAGGTGTCACTGAAAATAAGGAAAAGCTTAAGGTTGATTCTTCAAGACTAAAAAAATCTTAACAATTTTATAATTTTTTTCACAAATAAATAGCTGTTAAATGTAAATCAGTCACTGTAATTGTTTGACAATTCTTAGGCATCAGGCTAAGGAGTGTGAGGAAAAAAGCAAAAAGAAATGATTCATGGTTATTATATTTAAGTTTTGTCATTTATATAGGAGATTTTATTTCCACACATGAAAAAGCACCTGCTGTATATTGCATCAAAAATGATTTTTGAGGGGAGGAATGAATAATTAAGGTTCATTAGGTCTACATCAGTGGTCCCCAACATTTTTGGCACCAGGGACCGGTTTCGTGGAAGACAATTTTTCCACGGACGGGGGGTGAGGGTGGGGTGTTAGGCTTAGGGCAGTAACGCGAGCGATAGGGAGCAATGGGGAGCAGCAGATGAAGTTTCGCTTGCTCGCCTGCCGCTCACCTCCTACTGTGCAGCCTGGCTCCTAACAGGCTGTGGACCAGTACCAGCCTGCAGCCCAGGGATTGGGAACCCCTGCCCTAGATAACAGGATGGCAGCAGAAAATTCAATTTTCTTTTATAAAATTATATATGACAAAATAAAACAGGGAATATAAGTTTTTCCATGGTCATTGATCTTATTTTCTAGGTACTGCCAGAGTTTATTCTAATACTGCATAAAAATGTCCCAAAAAGGAAACAGAAAGAATAAAATGATCCTGAAAAGAACATGAGAACATGAACTCATGATACGCAGAGTTTGACATTCTAACAAATGTTTGGTAACTACTATTTATATATCCAAAACAAGTACCTCCTTTTGAAACTGTTAACAGAAAAGAGAAGGAAATGTCTTATTTGATGAGATATGCCCTTCTTGCTATATACTTAAGCATGCTAAACTCTTACCCTAAATTATCAATACAAAAAATTTTACTTGTGGGCTTCCCTGGTGGTGCAATGGTTGAGAGTCCCCCTGCCAATGCAGGGGACACGGGTTTGTGCCCCGGTCCGGGAGGATTCCACATGCCGCAGAGCGGCTGGACCCGTGAGCCATGGCCACTGAGTCTGCGCGTCCGGAGCCCGTGCTCCACAACGGGAGAGGCCACAACAGTGATAGGCCCACATACGGCAAAAAAAAAAAAAAAATTTTACTTGTATTCTTCTACAAGTTGCAATGCTTTTGAAGTGTGAAAGTCACAGTGATTATCAATTGATGCATTTTTTTTCCATAAAATATTTCATTTTGAGAACAAAGCCGCTAACAAACCTGGATACAAACAAGTGATTTCTATTGAAAATGTCACAGTAAAATGGTTCACTGGGTTCAAAGAACTAGGCTAATGATAAAATGGTACAGTAGTTCGGCTTCCCGGTTTCCTTAGAACAGACATTCCCAAACACCTAAGGTTTTTCAGCTTGGGTCAGTGAAGCCTGAGTACGTGGTGGAAATAATGCCCAAGTCTGAAGATAAAGCCAGCAACACCATTCACTGAGCAGCATTGCCCAACAGAACTTTCTGTGATGATGGTAAAGTTCTGTATTTGTTCTGTCCAACATGTGGTCATTAAGTACTTGAAATGTGCCTAGTGTGACTAAGCAAATGAGTTTAAGTTTTAAATTTTTAATTAAATAAATGTAAATAAGCCAGATATGACTACTGACTACTGTATTGGATGGCACAGATCAAGAGATACTAGTTTATTACAAGTAAATTCCTTTGCCTCCACCTCAATGCTTTTTAAAAAGTTACTTCACCCTGGTTCCTAGTTCTAAAAGAGAGCTGCAAAGAAATAGCTACATAAAACCCATCATCCTAAAAACATATTTGACATATCTGAAAGGACATAAATGTGAGGTGACTCATACCTAATACTTTAGCATTTTCTCATTCCAGTTTTCTTTCTTAAGAGTGATGTTGTACAAGAAAGTTCACCAAAAGCAAAAATTCCTCTTAGAACGTGAAAGGACAGAGAGCACTACCAGTTCTAATATTTCAATTCTTATAATCATGTTGTGCTACAAGATTAAATTGGTACAACACACACTAGATTACCTGAGATCTATGAACGAGCAACTACTTTCGAATTCCAGGCCATCACAATCCTCATAAATTTTAGCGGCTGTTTCAAGAGAATCACAGTCTACTACCGCATAATAGTACTTCAGTCGTTTGAATTGATAATCTCTCAGTTTTTCTCTACAGGTCCTAAAAGGGGAAAAACTCATTAGGCTTACTTAAACAGGAACACAAATACTCTCTCCCTTTAAAAAATAAATGTAATTGTTCCAAGAAAAAAAATTACAAACTGGTTTTTATTCCAATCCAACCTTCCTTTATGATTTTGCCTTCATGAACATTAAATACCTAAGCCCAATTTATTAATTTGACAAGGTACAGACCAGGGACTTTGACTGGAATTTGATATCTAGAAAAGGAAAGCAAGAACTACATGTGCTTACCTGTGATTTTAATTCTTAGAATAGCTATTTTTTTGTTTGTTTTGCTATCACATACAGCCTTCTCAAGTAAAACCACTAGAGAGGATCACTGTATTATAAAATATTCTAGGAAAGCATTAGCTTTTATTATAAAGAAATTACTGATCTTGTAAAACTTTATTCAGGTGTTGTCAAGTCTACGTGGTATAAATTCAACTTACTTAACTACAGCATATTCTTTGAGGGTCTTCATCTGCTCTCTTTTGCCACCAATTTTTATTAAGTGCACATATAGCTCCACCTAGTGGATTAAAAACTACCTTAAACTTTTTTCTATACTACATTACAATGATTAAGAACTTTTTCTACTATTCTTGTATTTTTCTATTTAATCCTTAAATAAGAGAAATTACATAATTTGAAGGCAAATAGTTTCAATTCCATTTACATAAAAAGCAACATCTCAGAAAAAAAGCAAAACTTACTGATTCAGGGCAATGAGGCTGAGACCTCTAAATCAGTTTAGTCATGACATGTTTTTAAAACTGCAATAATAATTTTCATGAATATAGAAATACGAATACAAAAAAATGTTACTGGAATAGTGTGCCACTTCTGACAGACATTAACCTGCTTTGAAAACTGTTTTAACCATGAATGGCACAAGTGTAAACTTTAGTCCCAACTATTAAAGTGACCAGAATTCTGAACTAGTGACACAAACTCATGAGGTTTAGTTTTATTTTCTAGAGTGTTTTAATACCAGTCCTTTTCAGGGGCATCTTCAGGAATGCTTAATAACTCTACTGGTCCTTGAACTTGCTCTTCCTTCATCCTCTCCTTTCCAAATTCTGAAGCATATATCTAAACACAAAAAAGTAAGATTAATGTAATTTATATTTCCCTTTTTTTTATAATATACAGACCTGTCAAGGTCAGGAACTCTAAACAACCGGACTCAATGAAAACAGCAAGAATGCTTCACTTCCAAACCCACTATAGGAAGCTAAAGCATCCTCAGGAATAATCTTAAAAATAGTCATTTTGGCTAGGGATTAACAGATGTGGGCTTGGGAACAAAAATAGAATATCTCCTCCATACATTCTGGGCTCTAAGGGAAAAATTAAGAAAAGTGAAACAAGATTCTAAGTTCAAGGAATGATACATAACACACACACACACACACACACACACACACACACACACACACACGTGTGAAAAATGATTGGATTAAATAATTTAAATGATATATTAAAATGATTAAAGAAATATATAAAACAATGAAGAAACATAATTTTGTAACACCTAACTTATCCCTAAAATCATATTGTTTATCCAATGCTTTCTTTTAAAGAAATTCTTTAAATAAAAAAGAACTGATGACAATCTTATCACACAGGTTATATATAGTCTTGGTATAAGAAGGAGTCACACTCGCCTAGATTTGGTATTATCTTGGCCACTTTTGAGATTCAAGAAATATAATGGTATTAATCTGCATTGTTTTGATACAACTGGGCTTAATATTCATCTATTAACTAATGTACACTTTTTTGAGTTGTTTGAAATATCTAATTTATCCACTAGGGGATACAAGTTTTTCTTACTAATCTAAGTTGCATAAAATAGCTTTCAATGCAGAAATTTTTAGTATATATGCTTACATCTGTTGATTCTTTTGTACTTTTTTTCCTCTTTGTAAGTCCAGAGATTCCTACTACCCATCTCCTAAAACACAAGATTTAACAAAAATACCATTCTATTTTATTCTGCCAGTAGTTTTAAAATTTTTTTCTTCATTTCATCTGGCTATCATTTGGGGCTATTACAAGGGCCTGCACTAAGTTCTCCAACACAAGGACTTGTCCGTTTGTTCCAATACCATGTACTCAAGAAGTTTATTTTGTTCTAAATTATCATACAAACTCTTCTATCTACCTATTGCATCAAGTTGTCCCTGTACTTTTACCCAAAGCTATTAAATTCTGTAGCATTATAAAATGTTGAGATATTGTAACTGGTAGGGTGAATCCTTTTATACTGGTATGATTCCTCAAAAACTTGTGAGTCATTCTCACTTGTTTATTCTTTTAGATGATTAATGGTAACCTTTTTCTTAACTTTCATTTGAACTGAGATTTTGATTGAAACTATACTAAAACTGCAGAACTGACATCTTAAATATTTAAACTGAACAGTAGTAATTTAGAGCTGTTTCAGGCTCTGTACTAAATACTTAGCATGATCTTCTTTTCATTTAATCCTTACCACTACCTTAAGAAATACTACTGTTATATCTACTTAGAGGAGAAAAGACATTTGAGAAATTAATCAATAAAATGCACAAGATCATACAGCATGTATCAGAATCAAGATTTGAATATAGGTCTGTCATACTACAAAGCCTAGAGTCTTAATACCTACACGGGCTCTCAAGAAATATGGTATCTCAAAATTTAAGTTTTTCAAGTATTATTTATCAAGTGTAACAGCTTACTTCATGTAGGTCATATTGTTTAAGGTAATTTCTAAGGCTTTTATATGTTTCTGCTGCTAATTTTTCTTCTTGCTAATTCTAGTAATGAAGCATTTTTAAAAATATTTATCTTATACCTTGTCCCTTTACTGAGCTTTATTATAACAGCTTTTCAGTTGATTTCTTTGTTTTTTTTAATTAAACACAATCATATAACCGAGCAATAATTTTACCTCTTCCTTTCTTACTTTCATACCTATTATATCAGTTTTGTGCCTTAACTGTATTGGACAACTTCCAGATTATTTTCCTTAGAAGGAAAACTATGACTTTAAAAAAAGAGATTTAACTTAGAATGCTTAGAAATATTTACTTCAAAATAAAATCAATTCTCACCTTTACAGAAAATATAACACCTCCTTTAGGTTTAAATGAATTGAACAAAGCCAGCAAATCTTTTGCCTTCAATCTATCCCAGTCCATGTTGCAAACTGCTAATCGATGCGTAATCTAAGAAATGAGAAAAATTAAATATGATATAATCTATATCATTCCCGATGCTTGCAAAATTAAGATAGTAAAAATATAATGCCTTCTTCTCCCCAAATCCTGAAATCATTAATATAGTATTTAAGTGGTTTCAATATGTAAAAGAAAACTTCAGATGAGTCACACAAAAGTAAAACTGTCAACAGAAAAGCACTTTCTCTTACTTGGTTCTTAGTTCTTGAATCAGAACATGACAAGCTGATTCTTTAACCACCAAGTTTGTTAAGCTATTCTGCCACCCATAAGTAGGAAAGCTGAGTATATTAATCTACAGCATTTCTAATAGGTGCAGTAGGAATTGAAATATAAACTCCTAGTTAAAACAAGAATTTTCTAAAAATTTCATGTGACTTTTAATTATTTATATAGAAGTTCATCCCTATCTGCTTGGACAGACATGTACTTTATATAGGTATATTCTGTATCAAGAAGTTTTAATCAGAATCATCATCAAGAGTATTATTTACCAATAAAGCTTTTCCTTGTTAATTTAATGACATCAATCCTACCATCTATAACAGCTACTTCTACTGTACTGTTGACAAATAATCTTATTTATTCAAAAGGTCACCTCATCAGCCCGAGGAGCATCTTTATCTAATTCTCTCCAAGCATGCTCAAAACCAGATTCCTCTGGAAGTAAATATGCCATATCTTCTTCATCTTCAGAACTACTTTCTATATTTCCTTTGCCCCTCGCAAGATCGGGGCCACTGTCACTTTCATCATCATCCTCACTATCCTCATCTTCATCCTCCTCATCATTTTCATTCCCTCCATCATCATCATCATCATCATCATCATCATCATGAAGATCAGCAGCAACAGCTCTACAAATGCCTGTAAATTCATCTTCAGATTCTTCATCACCTCCTATTTCACTAGCACTTTCTGAATCTTCCTCCAGAGCTTCTTTGTCAAACATTTTACCACTTGCTGAGTTTTCATGACCATCACTGTCTCTTGCCATTATGAATGGAACCACTGCAAAAAGGTCAAAGGTGGGAGAAATTAAGAAAACGTAAACACTGAATTAAATTAAATCCAAGTTATTTTGACCTCAAATCCAGTGAAAATATAATTTCTATGAAACAGACTAAAGGAAAATATAAACTTGGCAAAATTCCTGCCTAACCAAGTTATTTAATAGAAATCTTAATATATACCCAGATCACACAAGTAGATTCATATACTCATTCAATATTTATGGAGTGTCTTCTCTGTGCTAGGTACTCAACATACTACCATTGGCAAAAGAGAAACAATCAATGCCCTCAATAAGCTTCCAGTCAGGTGAAGAGGATAGATGGACAGTTATTGATCAAATAAAATCCATCAAATCAATGCACATAAAAAAAATGAAATTACAACTAGGGTAAGTGCCAAGAAGAAATGTTACAAGATGCTATGAGAGCACAAAATAGGGGTCCCTAAGTAAGTGATAAACGAGTTGCTACTAGAAGGATGAAGAGGAATTAAGTAGTCAGGGTCAGACTAATAGATGAAGGAAATGTTCCAAATAGCAAGAAAAGCGTATGTAAAGATCCACTAATAGAAAAAAGCTGGCAAGCATGTCTGGATTACAGATAGCCAGAAGTCTTCTTGTACAGAAGTCAAGTAGAAAATGAAACTGAAGAGTTAGGTAGGTGCCATGTAGCTTTGGACTTTATCATAAAAACATATAGAAGCCACTGCTATTTTCAGAAGGAGGGACATCATCAGATTTGCATATTGAGATCACCTCAGCAACGGTGTAGAAAACTTGAGGGAGTTAAGAGTAGATGTGAAAAAGAATTAAAAGGTTAGTACAGTATTCCTGGTGAGAAATGAAGGTAGCACTAAGTTGGTGGCAGTAGAGATGTAGAGTAGTGAGTCGCTCTTGACTTTCAGAGTCAGGAGGTAAGACCAACAGTAATCAGTGACAGGGGCTTGATATGGGGAATCTGGGCAGTGTCAAAGATGAGTCCTAGCTTCTTGACTTGCAGAAGGAGCTAGCTAGTTAGATGGACAGACAGAAAAAGAGGTAATGATAGAAGAGAACAAGTTTGTTTGGTGGAGGTATATCATGAATTTGGTTTTGGATATGTTGAACTGGAAGTGCCTCTGAGCCATCTAAGAGGAGATATAGAGAAGGCCATCGGCTGTATGAGTCTACAGCTCAGAGAAGTCTGAGCTGGAAATAAAGTCTTTGACTGATTCTTGTATATAATAACAAACGTTGTGATGTGGATAAGATCAGTTATGAAGAGAGCAAAATAGTAACTTTTCTGCTATATCTTAAAGTTTGCAACTGGCTTATGGTTAGCAATATATGAGTGAAAGACTGGTTTCACCTTAAACTGGGTTTTTTTGGCCCTCATTATACACAGAAAGGACTGATTTCCTATTTCTAAAACAATCATATGCTTCTATCTATTCTGTGCATATCTGTGTGAGTATAGCTATATCTTATATATCTTATTCATCTTTAAGTTGGAGCTTATGTTTCTGATTCACAGGTTCTAAGTGGATAGAGCCTATAAGTGGTCCTATAATCTTATAATAGTCATTCACTGACCAAATATTGAGTACTATGTACAAAGAATTGAGCTGGGGGGACCAAAAAGGGAGATGATGTATAACATGATCCCATGCTCTTCATGAGCTCATAAACAAAAGAAATCATTTACTGATTTATGAAATTATGTTCTAAAGCACCACAGAGAGAAACACCTAAATTTGCCGGCAGAGAGGTATTTATAATAAGGAAGGCTTCAAAAAGATGCCTGACCTGAGACCAAGTGAAAAGGGGTTTTGTTAGGAGGAAAATAGGAACTGAGCTTTATTTTAGTACCACAAGAGGGGGAGTAATAAAAGATAACTAACTAGTAGATGTGAAAAAGCCAAAAAAAGGCATTATCATAAGTTCTATAAATGGGATCAGAAAAACACCACCATGGATAGTGACAGAAAGTTACTATTAGATAAGCATTAGAACTCACTTTTAAGCAACCTGCTTAAAATAACACCTTGGGGACACAGCTCTATCCAGTATTGCAATATTTCTCAAACATCAGTTATTACTATACAATTTTCATGATTTTTGCCTGTCACTGATATTTTTCATGAAGCTGAATTTTTTTAAATTAAAAATATTAGCTTGTTCTAAACAATATCCCTGAAGCCACAAACGTGATATGGTGGTTACATTTTTTTGCCTAAGATGTTGAACTACGTATTAATATAAAAAATGTTTGAGTATCACCTGACATATGACATCTTCTCACATGACAATGGTACACATATCACATTTGGGGTTGTATAATAAATTGATACATGGGAGACTGAAAGAGATCTAGTATTTTAATATTTTTGACAATATCAATTACATTCAGAATATTTATTCATTCACTAAACATTTGCTCAGACCCTACCTTGTACAAAGCCTTATTCTAAATAATGAGGGAATAGAAAAATAAGTAACTGCCTCTATTCCTAGATGGTACTGCTCCAGTAGTGACTATAAACACTACTATTATTCAGCTACTTTAAAAAAATGCTTTATCATTTTCCCTCTGATTATAAAAGTAATGAATGCTCACTGTAAAAAATTAAGAAAATATGGTTTAGCAAAGAAAATAAAGATGACTAGTAATTTTTCATTCAGAGATAACTAAGTGGTTATTTTGGTACATAACTCCCTAAATTTGTTTTCTATGATATGCCCACTAATTTAAGTAGCTAGTCATACCATTTATTCTATTTTGTAACCTATGTTTTTGGGTTTTTTTTGGTCGCACCGCGTGGCTTTCAGGATCTTAGTTCCCTGACCAGGGATGGAACCCGGGTCCTCAGCAGTGAAAGTGTAAAGTCTTAACCATGGGACCACCAGGGAATTCCCATGTAATCTATTTTTAAAACTTCGTATGTCATGAACATATCTGTATATGTCATAACTTATTTAATCAACCCCATAATGATTTATGTTACCGTTTAAAAAACTTTAATTCTTTAAACACATGCCCAATTGTTTACTTAAAATAAATTCTAGGAGTGCAAGTGCCGGGCATCAACATTTTAAAATGATACGTAATATTAAACTGCAACTCCCTACATCATCTTTACCTCATAGCACTTAAAAAGCCCCTTGTACACAGTACTTGCTGGAATGATAAGTCATGAATGAATAAAGAAAAAAAGATGGTGCTGGTGGAGTCACATGATCTCTACTTACAGATAATGCTTTTTCTAGACTGTGGAACCAATGTAAATTACAGCAAACAACATGGTGGGGTAGAAAGAGTCAAAGACCTGAGTTACTGGCCCAGCTCTGTGTATCCTCACATAGATCACTTGTTTCCTAAAGAATATATCCTAATTTCTCATGGTTACTGAGAAAATTAAATTAAAAAAGATATGTCAAAAGATTCTGTAAAATCAACCCCAAGGATTATATGGATATGTTATATTAATCTAATGCCCTAAATCTAGTGAAATTTGAAGGATACTGGACTAACTTCGCTCACAAACTCAGCATCAAGCCAACCTTGCTGCTGTTCCCAGCCTGATCTTATCCTCCACTTTCAGTAACCAGACTTGCATCCCTTGTCCCTATACCTCAGTTTGCTGTGTGGTTCCACTATAAATCTCACCCCTGACCCCTAGTCTCTGCTCTTTAGAATTCTGTCCACTGCCTGATACTTCCTACCTTCCCAGTGTGATTATGGCCTGTCAAGACCTCTCTCTGCCTCTTCTTGATGCTTACCTTCCTTGGGTCCTGTAACCACAGCCAGCCTTTGTCTGGCTTATCTGAACATCACCAATTTTCAGTTACAACATCAACCATCAGCAATACCAATACTCAAAATTTCCTGCTGCCAGAGGTGACGCAACTTTTTAATAAGCTTAGAAAATTTGTAAACATGAACTAGAGTCAGATGTTTCTTACTTAGCTTCAAACAACCATTTCTAGCTTTATTATTCGCTCACCCCTTCAGACACCTTATTATCTAATCAAATGGGAATACTGATCTCTTCTGAGCAAGCTCAACTGTATCTCTGCTCAAAAAGTTCTTTCCGTGTAGAATACTCTGGATCCCAAATTTAATTCTTCCAAACCCCAACCAAAATAGCACTTCACCTATGAATTTTACTGATTACCATATCTTGAGTGACCTCCTCCTCCAAATTCTCAGAGCCCTGCTCTTCTACAGCACTTTAAATTACTCTATTTTGTATTATGGTTCTGATTAATTTCTTCTGCTTTAGATCTGCACTGTCCAATATGGTAGCCAGCAGCCACAGGTGGCAATTGAGCACCTGAAAGATGGCTCATCCAACTTGATATTAGTATGAAAATAGAATATAAAATATCCCATTACATTTTTTATGTTGATTACATATTGAAATAATTTTTGATATATTAGGTTAAATAAAATATATTAATAAAATTAATTTCACCTGTTTCTTCTTACTTTTTAAAGTGTCCACTAGAAAATTCAAAATTATATATTTCTATTGGACAGTACTGCTTTAGACCAGTGACACTGCACAGAGTTTAGCAGGTTGTTATTTGCAAAAGGTGATCTGCAAAGGGTCAAGAAGGGCTGAAATCAAGGCCAAACTCCAATCACCAATCCACACACCCTGCAGGAGTACTGTGTCTGTTCAGGGGAAAAGAACCTGTGCCTCCCTCAAAGGTGCTGTCCTCACCAAACTGTGAGTTCTGGAAGTGCTGTGTGTCCAGAAGGGCGCATCTTTTTCTAATCTGCACAGGCATCATATACACTAACAGTAGCCCTGAGATGGCGGAACCATGTCTTACTCAGTGTTCTATCTGCCACATATTAGTTACTAAAAAGTAGTTGAATGAATGAAGGAAGGAATGAGCACCCAACTCTACTTACCTTCTTCAGACACACCTCTTTTTATCCTGTGATGAGACCATATAACATTTTATCTGGCTGGAGAACCTAGCTGTCACTAGTGCCCACCACAAATCAAAATCACTGTTTAGCCTCAAGACCTAAATTTTTCTCTCTCTTCTAGCCATTATAGCATCAAATCAAAAATTCATTATCATATGGTATTTTTTCTTTCATAGCTTTATACTTCCAAATAAGCATTTGACCACTTTTATGATACTATGAAAATACTCATTAGATATATTTCCTTTTTTAAAAGACTAGTGTAAAAATAAGTAATGTAATACCAAAGAATCTTTAGTTCTTTCCAACCAACCTGATTGCATTTCTCTTCCTGTCTCAGAATACTTGACTTTGGGAGACTGTGCAATTTCAGAGGTGCCTGAGTCTACTGTTCTTAATTTTCCTTTGGGAAACAAGTCTGTATTATGTTGAACAACGGTTTTTTTCCCTTTTGTACTTTTTTGTATAAATTCTTTGCTATCGCTCTTGGGACTTGTTGACTCTATCTTCTTAGATTTGCACGAGGTTTTCATTTTCTGAATTCTCTCGGAGTTATCTAAATCATTCTTATTTCCAGAATCCTTTTGATTAATTTTCTTGGCTTCTTTCTTTTTCTCCTCAACAAGATTTTTTGATTCTTTTTCGTTTTTAGTCTGGGGTTTTTTCTTCTTCAGTTTCTTTTGGTTCAAAGTTTTATTATCTTCATCAGAGAGATCCGAATCAGAATCTGAAAGGTCGTAAAAACGCTTCAAGTCCTCTGTAGTGCTATGGTTGATGGGGCGTCCTCTTTTATCCACAGCATAATTCAATTTGAACTTTTTGTCATGAAACATTGCTCGAAATCTCTTGTCAATTTTGATTTTTCGATCCTTTTCTGGCATTTCCCAAAATCTCGGGTCCTTTGCAACCCGCCTAAACCGCTGGTCACTCATTATTTCTTGTTTGGATGCCATTTTTAAATGTCTGACTGGGCAAATGCTTGAAGAAACCAGACACTAAAAAATAAAACAATAATGAAAGGTTACTAATATAATTAAATAAGATGCTTTGGGAATATTAATTCACAATACTGTATTCTAAGGTAAATGTAAGTAAAATAAAAGTAACATGTCTAATTTCCTTTCCCAAATTCATTTTGAGTCACATGCAGAAAATAAAAAACTATCAGAATATCTTCTTTTGAGTACAGATCATATGGAGAAATAAATTTAAGGCAAAACCAAGCAGAATTCCAGGTCTTTATGGCGGGGGGCAAATGATTACTAGCCAACTGCCCTCACTTAGATATACTATATTTCTACTTGTATACTTGTATGTGTTACAAGTAAAAAACTAATGTAATTTAAAAATTCCGAAGTCTCAGTTGGTCTTATTTGTTTCTTCACGTTCTGGTCCCATTCTCTCCGTTAATCCTTACTTTATTCTACCCGGAACAGCATTTACTTCTATGTGGCTAGTCTCCTAACTAAACAGACCAAAATCAATTCAGGTTTAGCTCAAAGTTCCCCCTTTATATACTACCACCCTTCATGAATCTGGTGAAGTCTCACTCTAGTTAATAAATACATGGTAATAGTGCTTTGTTTCAAAAGCAAGGCTTGACTATGATGCACTTATACAATTAAACATTTAACGCTCTGAACAGCCTTATGGAGTAGGGTAGGTACCATTTCATTCAACTATTACAGCTAATGTGTATAAGTGTTTAGAACGAAAGCACTTGATACACTCCTGATATTCGGAGAGGGGAAGGCGACCTAACCTCATCTCCGACGCCCGCCCTCATCTCTGTAGCCCACCCTCCCCTTCTACCCACCCTCTAACGCGGGAAACACCAGGGTGACCCCGGAACTAGGGTCTCCTTCCCAACTCCCAAACCTCAGAGAGCCGGAAGCGGGAAGAGGGCCCTCAACAGGACGCGGAGGAAGAGCAAGGAAGCCTGAAGAAAGAAGTCGGAAAGGCAAGGAGGAAGAGCGCGGTCCTCACGAATCCGATGGAGACCCTTTCAGAGACTGATTCTGCCCCCTCGACAAGCCCTTTTTCTGGAACCTAACCCCACTCACCAATTCCGAGACTTCTCCGAGCCACACGTAGGCCCCCAACTCCCACAATCCTCAGCGTGACGCGCAGCCGTAATGGTACGCGAACTGGGCCAAACTTCATCCGCTTTCCCTCGGCGAAGTTCCCCAGAGTCCTCGCTGAAGCTGCGGCGCATGCGCACGATAAATGCGCCTGCAAACGGCGTTGCCGCTGGAGATGCTGCGGCTGACCAGGTTCCCGACCCGGTGGCGGCGACCTCCGGCGGCAGGGGTCCCCGCGAAGAACGTCGGCTTCAGGAAGGTGGCCTCCGGCGTCTCTTCCCTGGGCAGCGCCTCGCCCAGATCCCTAAACATATTCGATCGGGATTTGAAGAGGAAACAGAAGAACTGGGCGGCCCGGCAGCCTGAGCGGATAAAGTTTGACTACCTGAAGGAGGAGGTGAGTCAGCGGGACGGCGGGGAGGGCGGCGCCGAGCCTTGGCTTCGGGTCCGGGAGCTCCGGCCAGGCCCCGGCCGCTCCCACTTCGCTGTGTGAGCTTGAGCAGCCGACCTGCCTGTCTGGGCCTCTACTATAGTCTCCCAGCGGCCGGGCGCCGGTGTTTGTAAATTGCTCTTCATTCATTCATAACCTCGGCAGATGGTGCCTGTATTACAGGTGTGACCAGGGCAAAGTAAGACCGCTGCTCTCAGGAGATTTCATTCTTGTGGGAGGCGAGACAGTGAACAAAAACATGTAATTTCAGCTAAAGAAGTAAGGCCAGGTAACAAAGTGAAGTAGTAAGGTGACTGCGCTGGTCAGGGAAGGCCGCTCAGGCAGACGACGTGATGAGGAATTAGCCAGGCTGGGATCTGGGGGGAAAAGCCTTGTAGGCAAACGGAAAGACAAACCCAGAGCCCCTGAGACCGAAAGGACCTTGTTGAGGCTTCCAGGGACCTCCATTGGGAGGTGAGGGAGGGCCCAGCTTACGAGGGCCTTAATGGTTAAGGATTTGGGATTTTCTTCTCCATCTCGGCTGTCCATTTGATATGGTAATTTCTGGCCGCATGTAGCTACTGAGCACTTGAATGTCCCTTTGAGATGGGCAGTAAATGTAAAATACACGGGATTTCAGTGACAATGTGAACAAAGGATGTAAAATATTTCCTTAATATCTTTTTACATTGATTACATGTTGAAGTTTTATTTTTGATACATTGAGTTAAATAAAATGTTTAAATTAATTTCTTTACCCTTTTTAAAATGGCTACTAGAAAATTTTAAGTTGCTCATGTGGCTCTGATTGTTTTTCTATTGGCCAACGTGGCTCTAGAGGAATGTGAGACTGTCGAATGCTTTTAAGCAATGGAGTGATGGGCTCTGGTTCGTGTTTTAGAAAGACTCATTAAGATAAATTAAGATCTCTGATTTGTCTGTGCTGGTTTGAGAGACCTCTTCCTCTCTGCCTAGGTGGTCTAGGGACTTGAGCAGGTTTCTGCTTTCTGGACAGGCAGCACAGAGCTCAGGCCTCGTGTTTCTTCCGGGATGGACTAAAATTGAAATCAAGTGTAATGAGTTCTTTCAAGCCTATGCAGCCAACATTTACTGCCCCTACTTTGGGCAGAGTTCTGTGCAAGTCCTGGCCTGATCAGATGAGTGACTCTGTCCTCAGGGTTCATGGTGACATGTACTTAGAAGATGTGAGTTTCTAGCCACTCTTCTCCAAGAGAAGCACCTGGATTACAACTTGACTGAGGCCTCACCAGTGTTTAGGACTAGAATAAATGAGATAAAGTATATGAGAGTTTTTTTAAAAATAATAAACAAAAGGTATTCATATTAGGAATGACGTACAAAGTGGAGTCCTCTGGGAAATGACTTCTGCTGTCCTCCTCCCTTACCCCTTCTTCCCCCCCAAAGCAAATACACATATGTTCTGAACTTTCAAGGCCTAATAGAAACTCTGGGATGTTTATAAGGGAATGAATGGAATATTAGGCTCCCACATCTTTATTCCTGCCAGACGAAGCTAGCCCAGCAAAAAGGAGGTGCCTACCTTATGACGTCTTTTAAATTAGGGTGGGATTGAAGAGGTTTCTTCAGATTTGGCTGACTTCTAATTTGCAGATGTTGCTCAGAAAAGTTGTTTACTCATTTAGGAGTTCCACAAAATTTGTTAGTAGTTATCAAATAATAGAGTTTTTATTAAGTGATCATTTATACATTGATCTGTAATAATCCCCAGCTAACTAATTTTTCACTTTCACATACCTCATGCTAATATCTATAGACAATAATATGCTTGTTATGTTCCTGTTGATTTTTTTTTTAAATTGGGGTATCCTGTTGCTTTTTGGCCTTGCATTCTTGTATCATATGGAATATAAAGTCATATATATATACATATATATGTATATATATATGTGTGTATATATATAGTATTTAGTCTTCTTTCCTTAAATTGACTTCTGAAGTAATTAACTCAGTGTGTTTCCTTTAATTTATGGTGTTCCTATTCAGAATTTGAAAAGAAAGTTGCTGAGGTCAAATTGAAAAAGGGATAAAGGGAATTTAACATGTTGAAACATAAGTAACCTATGGATTGTTGAATACTGGAGAGAGTGTTACTTCTCTGTTAAACCTACTCATCTTAACTTCATTGCCTCTTATAATCTGTCAGGTTGGAAGTCGGATTGCAGACCGTATATATGACATAGCCAGGTAAGTGATGATTGTCATAATAAAATACAGTCAACTTTTCTTTTTAATTATTTTTTTAATATACTAATTAATTTATTTTTGGCTGCGTTGGGTCTTTGTTGCTGTGCGCGGTCTTTCTCTACTTGCAGAGAGTGGGGGCTACTCTTTGTTGTGGTGCACGGGCTTCTCATTGCAGTGGCTTCTTTTGTGGTAGAGCACGGGCTCTAGGCGCGCAGGCTTCAGTAGTTGTGGCGCACGGGCTTAGTTGCTCCGTGACATGTGGGATCTTCCCGGACCAGGGCTCGAACCCGTGTCCCCTGCATTGGCAGGCGGATTCTTAACCACTGCGCCACCAGGGAAGCCCCAATCAACTTTTGAATGAAGCCTTGAGAAATTAAATGCTGAGAACTTGATATCTGGAATGGCAGCATCTAGATGAATTTATTACCAGGATTAGTAGTTTTAATCACTCTTAGATCTCTCCTTTTTTTATGTCTGAGAGAGCAAGTATTTTCTCATTGTTGTCTTAAAAAAGAATGAATGGGGGGCTTCCCTGGTGGCGCAGTGGTTGAGAGTCCGCCTGCCAATACAGGGGACACGGGTTTGTGCCCTGGTCCAGGAGGATCCCGCATGCCGCGGAGCGGCTGGGCCCGTGAGCCATGGCCACTGAGCCTGCGCGACTGGAGCCTGTGCTCCGCAACGGGAGAGGCCACAACAGTGAGAGGCCCACGTACCACAAACAAACAAACAAACAAACAAAAAGAATGAATGGAAACACAGCTCAGCTTCTCTCCAAGACTAAATGGCTATTCCACTTGATTTGGTCAAAAGCGAGTAATGGAAAGATTGCTCCAAAAATGGATATAATTGACATGTGAATTTTAAAATTTACTAAACCTAACTTTAAAAGTTTAAAATTTTAACAGAACCTTTTACCATCTAAGTGAAGGAGAGAGTCTACCTAGATTTGTTCCCCCATCAAGTTATATGAGACTTTGGCCATTATATCTTAGGTATTATTAATAGCAATAAGGGTTTTATGACAATTATATAGAGGCAGATTTGAGAAAAGAACACCTTCATCAAATATTATTAAAACCTTGATGGAGTCATTGCTCTATATTAGGCATAACAAAAGCTTTACAGGTTTGAATTTACAGCCAGGTAGCAGGAACCACAGTTAAATAATGGCTTTGCTATAGAATTGCTCTGTGATGTTAGCAAATCGCTTTTGGTGCTCTTTTGTGTAAAAGACACACATTAAATTAGACCATATGGGATGAATTTATTTCATTTTGTCTATTCAAAAAACGGGAATTTTGTAAAATCACAAACTCTTGAAATCATATTTTGGATATATCCTGGCTACTTAAAATAGTCTTGGGGTGAATCAGTTTCATAAAGTTAAAAAAAAAAAATTCTTCATTGTTACAAAAATCACCCTCATTTCATCTGTTTCATTGGTTTCATTATTTTAAAAATCTGAAAAATAGCTAATTCTCTATACTGTAGTCATTCATTTGCCTGGCTTTTAGGTCATTTGAAGTTTAATAAATGAAACATTAAATTTTCCAAGTCAGATTGGATTTTACAATCTCTTTATGTCGTAGTACTGAGCAAAACACAGGTCTGTGGAGAAAACTGTGATTTTGGCTAAAAGCATGTCTTAAAATAACAGTAACTCTTTGGAATTAAATCATTAAAAATAACAGTCTAAAATGTCTTACACTAATGTTCTATTATTAGAATAGCTTGTATTGTCAACACTGATCTTATGTTTATTATTTAAACTAATCCAACAGATTATTAAATGTCTTATTTGTGCTCTCTGAAGCTTACTTAGTACTGTTAAAGTCGGTGATAATAATAAGTCCTAACTGTTGAACATTTGTACTGTGCTGAATACTTTACATGCACTGTTTCATAAAATTCTCATACCAACCCTGAGGAAGATAGTAACTTTTCCATTTTATAGATGGGGAAACTGAGATCCAGCAAGATTAAATCACTTGTCTGTGGTCACAGAGCCAGTAAATTGCAGGCCCAGAATTCTAACTCGTGTCTTCGTGATTGCAAAGGCTATATGCTTCCCCAGGCCACACTGCCTATGTTCACAATCAAGATAGAGGGCATTAGGTAAATAAATGGTTCTCTCACCAGTGGTTCTCCAGCTGTGTACTGGTGTTCTATATTTTTGACATAGGTTTTTAACAGAAATTGAAAAGGAACTCTTGCTTCCAATAGGAAAAATGTTATTAGTGGATAAAATTTAAAAAAATTTTGTCACAAATTTTTCTTAAACCTATGACCCACAATTGGATGTGTAAACTGATTTAGTATGACATATATTTGGAGGAGACAGCATTGCATAGGGGATAATAGTTCTGGTTCAGGATTCAAACAGACTGAATTCAAGTTCTGACTGCTGGTTATTAGTTGAGTGACCTTGGATTGACTTACTTAACTCTGCATACTTAGCACACTGCTTTGAACCTGGTAAGATTTAAGTAAAAGCTATTATTTAGTTGATATTTTGTTTGATTTTTAGTTTATCATGTTTTACTTCATGGTCTTTCACATGATGATTTCTAAGTCATCAAAAATTTGAGAAGTAGGGATAAGTAGTAAGTTCCTGGTAGGTGTGCCAAATATTTTCATGTTCATTTACATTAGCTTCTTTTCATTCTTTATCTGGGTATATTATCAAATTAAAATACCCCCTACTAAATCAGTTCTTCACATCCACATCATGGAGCAACCTTATGGAAGGCCATTGGTTGTGAGGTCCTGTGAGTGGCTAGGCCAGACAGACTTGCCGTGTCTGGTGTGTTCTCTGAGGGATGCACCTTGTGAGGCAAGGCAGCAAAGGCAGATGATATAACTTTTTTGAAAGCTGTGTTCACTAAAACGTTTTTACTTAAGAAAATTAGTTTTTAATAGTTATTTATGGACTATTTTTATAGACAAATATGACTTCTGTGTCTGTTTTTCAGAGATTTCCCCCTTGCTTTGGATGTCGGTTGTGGAAGAGGTTATATAGCACAACATTTGAATAAGGTATATTTATTTGATGACTTAATTTACTTTGAGAAATAAAATTGGCTAATTTTAAGGGAAGACTTTCCTAATCAATTTGTATCATATTTAGATTTTGATTATATCAGAATTTCTCATTTCTTTGTTTTTTTTTGAAGTGATGGAACCAGTGGTTGTTTTGTGTCTACTCCTAAGTAGTTTATTCTTAAATTGTTTTTTCTTTTCTTTGAATCCATTTTATACGGTGTTCCTACTGATAGTTTCTTTAAGTCTACGTAAGATACATTGTACTTTATTACCACTTTGTTCAAATATTTTTAATAATTCACAATAAAAATCACATTGACATTCATTTGGAAGTTGTGAGTAAGCTAATACTTTATCTATGAAAAATATTCATTTCATCAGTTGGTTAGAAATCTTGTGTGTGATGAAATATAAGTAGCCTTTATTAATGCTTATACCATTTTATTTTTCAATTTGTAATTCAGACCAAAAACATTTATTAATTGTTTTAGCCTCTCTATGTAGCACACTGTGCTGGACACAAATTAAAGTGGGATTTCTATATCAAATCTACTTAGAAAAAAAGTACACTTGAGCCAAGGCAGGAGGAGGGGTGTGTATGAGCCTCTCCAAATACTGTTATTGATAATAGTAAATGCCATGGAAATGGTACAGTCATTAAACTGCAACAGGAGTCAAGGGAAAGGAAAATCAGTACGGTTTCATTTGATCAAAGGCTTCTTAAAGGGCACAGAATCTGACCTGGGATTTGAAAGAATCTGGATTGGTGTTTCATAGGCATTGGAAGTAAGGGCATAGCAGGAGGGAAGGTGGAGGTAGAAAGCTGTAGGGTGTGATACAGTGATGTTTAAGAAAGATTAATTTGGGGATGGTATGCAGGAGGGATCTTCTGTGGTACAAGAGTGGGGACTAGCTCTCAGCATATTATGCCATGGAAAAGTTAACACATAGCCTTAACCCAGTGGAGTAAATTAAGGATGCTGATTATTCATACCTGTGTTCTCCATTTTATTAAATATTGTTAAATATATTACATGTAGGGTTGACTGCATATATTTAATTCTATGTAACTTAATATGTGTTATTAAAAGTATTTGTGTACCATACTAATTACATGCAGAAAAATACCCTTACAAAGCTGAAAATTAATCTATAATTATCACTTTTTCCTTTACTAATTTCAACAGTTGTTTTGTTTGATTTGTTACTAGTTTTTTTTTGTTTTTGTATTATCTGATCAACTTTATTCCTTTTCAGGAAACTGTTGGAAAGTTTTTCCAAACAGACATTGCAGAAAATGCTTTGGTAGGTAGCTTTTTAATACTATAGGTTTCTGATCTCCTGGTTTGTTTTTTAGTTCTTTACTTTTTTATTTCCTTCAAAATGAAATTAGCTGTTTTTTTCCTGATTATAAATGTAACAAACATAAAGGAAAGTAAAACAGTACAGGAAGTATAATGGAGGAAGGAAAAATCACTCTTAGTCCCACCACTCAGAGGCAACCACTGGTGACATTGTGGTCTCCACCTTGTAGGCATATAATATCTCCCCAACACTGTTTTATACAAACATTATTATGCTAACATGCCATATTTTTCATAGAATACCACTCTTTTATATCAATAAATGGTATATATATATATATACACACACACACACACACACACCCCTATTTATACAGCTATATAGTATTCCAGCATATGAATATTCCACGATTTATTTAGCTAAATTTCTTTGAATGACAGTTGTATTTCTAGTATCTCAGTAACCAACACTGTGATGAACATCCTTATATAAAGCAATTTTGATTTATTTTCTCCCAGGGAATAAATTCCTAATAGTGGAATGTATGGATTCATTGATGTTCAGCTTTAAATTTTTAATATACATCTCCAGACTGCCGTTAGAAAGACTGAAGAACAGAATTAAAAGAAAGCACTCTTTTCTCCTTCTCTTTGGCAACACTGGGCCATTTATTTTGTCTTTGTCAATGTAATAGGCAGAAAGTAGAATTTCATTGTTTTTATTTACATTTCTTTGTTTACTAGAGTAGCCAAATAGCTCTTGATGTCTTTTGGCTATTGTTTTTTTTCAATTTGTGAATTTTGTAAGTAATTTTTATGATGTGCCTGTACCTTAGTCCTTTATCTACTTTAACCTTGGCATGTTCTTATTCTAGGTGGTTTGTAAGAACTTGCTTTTTAGGGATATTAGTTTTTCTTCATATATTTAAAAAATATTTTCCCAAATATATTGTTTACATTGTTTATTGCTTTTTAGAAGTTTTTGATTAGTTTATCATCAAGTATATCAGTCTTTACAATTTCTGTTTTTTGAGTCACGTTTACTTAGGCATTTTCATCTAAGAGTATAAAAGTGTTCACCCATATTTTCATCTAGCAGTTTTCTGGCTTCAATTATTCCACTGAAACTTTTAATTTTTTTAATTTTTATTTTTTAGAAGGACTAGAAACTACCAAGTAAATATAACATTGACTTAAGTTTAACAAACAATGATTGTGTTAATAATTAAGATGTTATATAAATGTGTTTTGAATGTCTGTTTTTTAACTTTTAGAAAAATGCCTTAGAAATGGAAATTCCTACTGTCAGTGTTTTAGCTGATGAAGAATTTCTTCCCTTCAGAGAAAATATATTTGATCTGGTGGTTAGCAGTTTAAGGTTGGTAATCTATTTGTGCTTTTAAAAAATATATGTTAAAAATAGATAATTTATGCTATAAAATTTTAATATTATAAGGTAAATAAAATAGATAACAGAGTAAATATCTTAATAACTTATTTTAAGTCACAAACCAGTTTTCTCTGGTAAAGAATTATGGATTATATGCTCCCTAGTGGGGATAAGTGATATAGTACCTCAACTTTTTTTCCTCCCCAACTTTCCTTAATTTGCTAAAGTTTATCTGTGTTAGAAGGGTTTTCCTCGCTGACGTAACCTAGTTACATGTTGATGGGGCAAGAGTTTGAAAGAGTATACTGGCTCCAATATTCAGATGTTAGAACACCCTTATACACTCATTCTGGCAAATAAGGAAAAGCTCATATTTCCTTTAACTTTAATTCTTCTACACAGAGACGTAGTTCTCAAGGTTACTTTTTCCCTTTGTACTTCCTACCATGTCCCTCCACATTTATTACAAAAACATATATTATAAATGTTTGTTGAATAGATTATAATGTACAAGGCACTGAGCTCGATGCTTTGGGGAATTGAAAAATGAATTCAGACAGGAATCCTGTCCTCAAAGACCTCAACATCTAATAGAGAAAATAAAGTATTCTGTGTGGTGCCTTATTTCTCCTTATTAGTATAATCAGATTTTTTTTCAAAGATTCAACATGCTCAGTTCAGCCCTTTTAATGGCTGTTTTTAGGGTGACCTGTCATTATGGTTTGCCCAAGACTTTACCAGTGTTAGCACTGAAAGGCCTGTGTCTCAGGAAACCCCTCAGTTCCAGGCAAACTGGGAGAGTTGGTCACCCTTGCTGTTTTCTTTAGTGAGTTTGTAATTTTTTCTCTGCTTTTTGAGGTGTGCTGAACAAACTTAGAAAAGTATTCCGATTCTATTGTGAAATGGAAAACATTACACGTACTTGGTCTAAGGGAAAGAGCCCTGGGCAGAGAGTCAGAACCTGAGTTTTAACTTTAGCTCCTGTGCTTGTTATTTGCAAGTAACTACTGTAATTCTGTCACTTTCAGTTTCCCCGTAAGTATGATAGAGTTTATAATATGACCTCAATTTTTAAAGTATCAAATAATTGATAGAAAGCATTATGAAAGACAAATGTGAGCTTAACATAGTATGGTTTGAAATGGGTCTTCGGTGCTCTCCTGGAATTCAGCTAAGAGGATGCCAGCTCTACCAGGAAAGTGTGACCATACTCTACAGAGACTGAGTCTTGTGGTTATACAACACCACACTCTGGGAGAGGATCAAATAGAGTCCAAAGACAATGCAAGACATTTCTAAAATTAAGTTTTAAGTATATAGAACTTTGAGTTTATTTATTCTTTTTTATAGTCTTAAAAAATATGGGATATTATTTATCAGAAAACTCATTGAGTTATTTTTGATGAGTAATACTGTTTGCCTTGGGAAAATTATAGGTCTGATGAAGTGGCTTCCCCACCTCACCCCGCGAAAGTAGGACTTAGAATTCTATATATATCTAGCTTAATTGTTTGATTTAATTGGTGAACTTCCTTGAATATGTCATCAGGTCCTTATTTTTACTATTTCAAATAATTTCTCAGAATAGCACTGTTTAAATGAGATGCCAGATAGGGATGATTTTTACTTTATTTTTTTCCCCAGCTTTATTGAGATATTATTTATATATAACATACGTAAGTTTAAGGTGTACCATATGATGATCAAATACATATATATATTGCAAAATGATTACCACAATAAGGTTAGTTAACAATTTTCATCCCTTCACATAATTGCAATTTTTTGTGTATGTATGTGGTGATAACATTTAAGATCTACTCTCTTAAAAACCTTCAATTATATAATACAGTGTTGTTAATTATAGTCACCGTGCTGTGTATTAGATCCCCAAATCTTGTTTATCTTAAAGCTGGGAGTTTGTATCCTTTGAACATCTCCCTGTTTCCCTCTGCCCCTGGCAGCCACCATTCTACTCTGTTTCTATGTGTTTGGCTTTTTTAGATTCTGCATATAAGTGAGAACATACAGTATTTTTCTTCCTTCGTCTTGCTTATTTCACTTAGCATAATGCCCTCAAGGTCCATCCATGTTGACCCAAAAGGCAGGATTTCCTTCTTTTTTATGGGTGAATAATATTCCTCTGTGTGTGTGTGTGTGTGTGTGTGTGTGTCTGTGTGTGTCTGTGTACACACCACATCTTTTTTATCCATTCATCTCTTAATGGACACTTGGATTGTTTCCATACCTTGGCTACTGTGAATAATACTGCTATGAACATGGGAATACAGGTATCTCTTCAAGATAATGACTTTACTTCCTTCAGATAAATATCTAGATGTGGGATTGCTGAATCATATGGTAGTTCAATTTTTAATTTTTTGAGGAACCTTCATACTGTTTTCCACAGCAGCTGTTCCAGTTTATGTTCCCACCAACAATGCACAAAGGCTCTCTTTTCTCCACATCCTCACCAGCCTTTGTCATCTCTTTTTCTTAATGCACATCCTGATAGGTATAAGGTAACATCTCATTGTGGTTTTGATTTGCATTTCCCTAATTATTAGTGTTGTTGAGCATCTTTTCATATACCTGTTGGCCATTTGTATGTATGCTTTAGAAAAGCTGACTTTTACTTTATTCAATGAAGACTGTTTGGAGAGATAATCATATCAGGAAAGTGATATACTGTCACATTTTCTCCTGCAACAGAAGGAAGGTAATTCCCTAGGAATATTTTTTATTTTAAAACTTGTATGAAAACAATCAATGAATTTTGATATGCAATTTCAAACATCAAAATGTACACCTTTTTTGTGGCTTATCATTATACTAGTGCTGCTCGTACTGATTAATTATACACATTAAGCTAAAACAAATGTGTGTTTTATATTTTAGTTTGCACTGGGTGAATGACCTTCCTAGAGCACTTGAACAGGTAAAAATCTTAGTGTTGATTCTAATAGCCTGTGTTATTTTGTTTATTATTAGCAACTTATAGATGTTTCTGTTTTTACACAGAAACTTATAGATGTTTTCCATTTTATATTTTTGACAATTGGAAACGGAAGCAAATAAAAAATTGATTATCTTCTGTCGGCCAGATACACTTGGTGCCCTTTGGCATATTAAGAAGTACATTAGTGACTCCCTGTTCCCTGAGAATTAAGAAATCTAATTATGGAGATGTTACTAAAGTTTTCATAAATATTTAAGACTTGTACAAAATAGTACTAATATCATAAGACATTTTCTGTGTGGCTTTCTTTTCTTCCTGCACTGCCTATAAATTTTTTGTGGGTGAGAACCTATTTGTTCCTACAGTGTTTGTATCTCCCCCATACCTTATACTTAGGCAATGCTAGTAAATGCTTCTCGGTTGATATTGATCAACAAACAGATGAAGGGTGGGTAAAAGCATCGTGTTCCAAGGAGGGAAGGAGATCACTGTGGCTTGGAGTGGCCTAGGAAAACTTTAAGAGGAAGGAATTTCTTGAACAGGGCCTCAAAGGGTAGGTCAGATTTGGAGTGGGAATACGCTCCAGGAAGGCAGAATCCCGGGATAGATGGGAGGTGTAAGAGACTCAGGAGCCTGAAAGGACAAAGAGGAAGCCTGTTAGAGAATTAGTATAGTGCCAGGTGTAGATGAGGAATTTTGGGACCAGATTTAGGCAGACTCAGGTGACAGATTAAGGAATTAGGAGTTTTTTCTTAAGGCAATTCAGAGCCACTGGAGAATTTTGAAGAGGAAAGTAACATGATTAAAAAGCTGGTAGGCAGGATAATAACTACCATAGCTTAAGCATATACTGTTTGCCAATCACTGTGCTCTGTTTTATATATGTGTTAAATAACTCTGCAGGATAGCTTCATTTTGCTGATTAGAAAACTGATGCTGGAATTTGGTTACATGGAAGAGAGACTGTTTCAGTGGCCCAGGCATGAGATACACTAAACCTATGTGGCAATGGTAGGAGTTAAAAAGAAGAGAAAGGTATTTAGGACTCTGCAAAGTAAGAGTCAACAGTTTGGTGGCTGGTTAGAGCTGAAGATCAAAAAGAGTCAGGAGTCAAAGCTTGCCTTAAAGTTTTGAGTCTGGATGACTGGAGAATAATTAGTAAAAGTAGGGGAAAGAATGGTAGTGATCAGATAAAGGGAATAGAAAATGGTAATTAACAGAAATATGGCATTTGGAAAAGGGAGTTGGTTTGAGAAAAAGTGTTGTGTGTGTGTTGGATGTACTGGGGAAGGGGAGGGAGTAAGTTTATCAAGAGACAGATATTCATGGCGCACAGGCAGCTAAAGACAAATTTAGAGTTCTGGGAAGCTCAAGGTAGAGATTGGAAAGTGATCCTTGTGAAATCCATGGGAACTGATAAGCCCTCTGTGGTAGAGAGAAGTTGAAGAGAGCTGAGGACTAAATTCTAGGTACGTTATATTAGAGTTTGGTGGCAAGAGAAAGAAGTAACACTAAAGGGGCAGAAGAAAAAAACCAAAAGATTTTACAGTTGGTTTGCTTATATACTGTTTTGTAATTGCTTCATAATGTATTAAATGTAAATCCAAGATGCATACTTGAATTAGAAGAGCCTACTAAAAAAAAAAAAAAAAAGAAGAGCCTACTGTGATTTGGGTTCTGATGTACTTCAGAATCCACCCTGTCCTGTAATGTTCCTCGTTGTTGAGAATAGTCAGAGTCAAAACTAGTTAAAGATTGTAGTTTTAAGAGTCATTGAGTAAACATTTATGATCTGGAATTCATTCTGGCTGCTATTTTGCTCAAGTTATAAATTAAAACTGGTTTTTGTTTTAAAGCTGAAAAATAAGTTGGTTACTTCTTAATTCTGTATGTTACTAGATTAATATGTTAATATTTTAACTAAAATGTCACTAGATTAATGTTGTGAATCATAATGGTTTCTCTGTAAATCAATTTTTTCTGCATAATAAGCCACCTCAGCTTTTTGTTTTAAAAATAATTAGCTCACAATTTTGTGAATTAGGGATTTGAGCTGGACTTAGGAAACTCTTCTGGGTCTGGCTTGGCTCACCCGTGTGTCTGATATGCCAATGGATTGTCTTGGAGCTGTCGGATGGCTTCAGCTGGGACGCCTGGCTGATCTCTCATCCTTCACCAGGCCAGCTCAGGCTTGTTCACAACGTGGTGGCCAGACGGGGCTCCTAGAGAGCAGGTGGAAGCAGCAAGGCCATTGAGACCTCGGCTTGACACTGACACACTGTCAACTTGCTCTGCATTCTTTTGGTCAGTGCAAGTCACAAGGCTAGCCCAGATTCCAGGAGGGGGAAGTAGCCTCCATCCCTTAATGGGAGTTGTTGTTGAGCAGCGTTTCAGAGGGCACGGATACAGGGAGGATGGTGATTTTTGTACTCTACCACACTTTAAAATTTTTTTCTTTCAATATTTTACTGATTATAAGAGTCAGTTTTGTCTATTATAAAAAATTAAAAACATAAAATATTTTATAGATATTAACACTATCAGTAAATGTCTATCTTCACAACAATATTATACTGCAATGCCTTTCTGATAGTTGGTTGTCTAAGTGTTATTTAATAAATTATCTGGTTATTAATTTGACAAAATAAGAATGGTAATCATAAAATATTGATCTAGATACCATATATCCTTTTAACATTTTTATATGTAAAATTTTGAATAGTTTTGTTGTTTATATTTATTTCAGATTCATTGTGTTTTAAAACCAGATGGAGTGTTTATTGGTGCATTGTTTGGAGGTGACACTCTCTATGAACTCCGGTGTTCATTACAGTTAGCGGAAACAGAAAGGGAAGGAGGATTTTCTCCACACGTCTCTCCTTTCACTGCTGTCAATGACCTAGGACATCTGCTCGGGAGAGCCGGCTTTAATACGCTGACTGTGGTAACTATCAAGAGAATTGAGTAACCCATTAATTACACAGTTCAGAAATAATCACTCTCTCTTTTCATCTTGATTGACACAAGGTAGGAATGTAAAACTTCTATTATCCATTACCTGAATAAGTAACTCAAACAAAGAATGTACCTCAGTTAACAAGGAGGCTATTTTCTAAGACACGCTACTCCATCACAGTCTTCAAATCCAGAGTTAGGTGTAACATGAGAGTTAGAGCATCCCAGAGGAGGAGGGAAGCGGGTGTACGGGAGCATTCACAGCATTGCCTCTACCACCAGCCCTCAAGTGAAGTGGTGCCGTGTGAGGCAGAAATGAGAGAGCGTGCATTCACGAGGCCCTGGGTTAGATCCAGGTAGAGAAGGGAGGACAGGGGGCTGTACACCATCAGGACTGGAGAGATCTGGGAAGAGGACCCGAGACCATCAGCGATGAAGAAACATGGAGTCACCATGGTGCAGTGATGGTGCAGGGTGCTGGTGTCTGACAGTATAATTTGGATCCTTACCTTGCCCCTTTACTAGCTAGGGGAATTTGGGGGGTTTACTTCACCTCTCTGAGCATTCATTTTTTAAAAAAAATGCAAATGTTACTCACCACAGGTGGCCGTTAGGATTAAATAATTTAAAGGGTGTAAAGTACCTGGACCTTCACAATAAATGCTCAATAAGTCCTAGTTCCTGCCTTCCTCTCTCCTCCTCCCTCTACTCCTAACACTTTCCAGGCCAAGGCTTCCCGCAGGGACGCATCCAGACAGGGATTCCCCCTTCAAACCTCCTTCAGCAACAAAGTCATTCTAAAAGATGTCATTACTGCCTTCCAGAGAATGGACTTGCCATGATTTTCCAAACCCCTCAGGCCTAAAAACATCTCTAAACCTGATTAGAAGAGATAGGAATTTTTTTAATGAAGAAAGCTTCTCATTGCATAATTAGAGACTGTAAACTTAAAGTAACTTTTTAAGGAGATGTAGTGTGAGTGTGTTTCATAAAATCAACCTACCGAAAATGGCTTGTCATATCCTTCCGTGCTTTGATAGAAAGCAAGGAGCGTAGACCAGCAGGGCCTCTGATGTTGGGAAGGGGTTTCCCTTCTAGGGAAGGGAAGAGACAGAGACTGGGAACTGACGACAACCCTCACGGAGTGATGTTGAAGAACTCGTGCCCAGTCAAACAGGTTAGTCAGCAGTATTAAGGGACTCAAAATTCATTGCCCATTAGGAAAAAGATGAGACTTCTACTGAGTCATCGAAAGAAAGTTAAATTATGTTAACCACTTGCAGTTT
This sequence comes from Globicephala melas, assembly GCF_963455315.2. Taxonomy (NCBI): domain Eukaryota; kingdom Metazoa; phylum Chordata; class Mammalia; order Artiodactyla; family Delphinidae; genus Globicephala; species Globicephala melas. The sequence continues at coordinate 46,820,840 of NC_083328.1, read as the reverse complement.
TCTATGTTTGTAAAGTGAGTTGTGTGTTCTAGAAAGATTTCTACTAAAAATGTTTAACCTGACATTATAACATTTCATAGCCTACATTTCTGTTAATTGGGAATTCAAATAATTCAGAATACCTTCCATATACTTCTCCAAAATTGAGCAGAATGACTCAAACATTAATATAATGCAAAAATATTGCTGTATAATCTTCTCTATAGTTTATAAAATTAGTTGCTAATTTAATATATAAAATCTATAGAAATTTGTTCCTTGAGACATATACATTGTCTCTAAAGTGCTGTATTAACATTGCATCCTAATTCATTTTCTAAAACTCCCATGCAAGAAAGCTTTTAGATAATCAATTATACAGGTTTATGTTTCATACATTAGATATGTTACTTTTATACTGCAATGGATTTTTATTTGTAAAGTGAAATCAAGTTAAATTAATATCATGTAATTATATTTACATTTATATGACCCTCTTAGTGAATTATTTTTAGAGTTAGTTGGCATTCTTAATGAAGCTCATTTCCTTTTAGAATGGTTTCCAGGCTAGTATATTAGAAGAAAACTGCAAATATGGTCCCCCATCTTAATTTGAATAAGACCTTTGACAAGGCTATTGTAGTACTCTTGATTGAGAAGGAGATGGTGCTTTTAGTTGCTTTCGTTGAATTGTTTTCAAAGGATATTGTTTAATGGTTAGGCATTAGCTGGGAGGAAATTTATTTTTAATCTTAGAATCTCTTTTTAAAAATAATTTCCCCATGTAGAAAAATATATACAAGGGACTATCCAGAGATGATCTTATTAAAAAGTGCACATACAACCTGATCCATGCATATGTTTTTTAAAAAAATGAAAAAAAACACAAACAAACCATGTATAGAGAGAATAAGAGAGTGGGTCCAAAATGAACAGAAGTCTCCTCCTGCCTTCTGACACCTCGTTCCTTTCCACAAGGATGACTTTGGTTAACTGTCTCATATATCCTTTCAGAACACTTTTTCCTCACAGACTGGAGTACAGTTATATCACTTAAATGTACACATGCAACAATATATACTCTTTTGCTTTTTTCTATATGCACTCTTTTTTTTCCCCCAGACAATAACATATCTTGGAGATCCTCCCGTACAAACATACATCTACCACATTCTTTTTTGACAGCTATATAGTATTTCATTGAATAGATATACTTTATTTAACCTGCTGTCTGTAAATGGACATTTAAATTGTTTCCAGTTTGTTGTTTGTTTTTTTTATACTCTTTCAAAAAATGCTGCAGTGAATTTTCTTTTACATAATCGGTCAGATCAATTTCTAGCAATGGTATTGCCTAGTCAAAGAATATGCATTTCAAATTTTGACAGTAAAATTACTGTCCATAAGGTAGCATTAATTGACATGCCTCATCAACAGTGTATGTTAATCCGCTGCTTATACTTTTGTTTTGTATCTCTAATGTTAAAATAGTAATTGGTCATTTTGTTTTGCATTTCTTTAGGAATTAGAATGGATGTTTTTGATAAGTGTTCCTTAGGGTTTTGTATTTGATTCTGTGCAACATTAAAGTCCAAAATTGGGAGGTGTAGTTAACATATTAGATAAAGCTACAGAATACAAAAAGATCTAGATACTTCAAAAGTGGTTAGTGCCAATAGGATGAAGTTTGAGATATGTGCAGCATTTTGATAGCAAACTTGAAAAAAAAGTGTCCTATATTCAGGGCTAGTTTCCAGTGTAGGCAAACTCCTACATCTGAGTGGTTAACACAGGAGTTTTTCACATCACAGCCATGCTGGTTGGGCAGCTCCTCTCCATCCTGTAGTTGTGCCATCTCGGCCTTGTATCCTTTAAGGTCACTGCAGCAGAGACGGCCTGGAAAAGGCTCACTAGCTCTTTAGTACCTTGCCTCCACCTCACTTTTCTTTTGCCAGGAGAAATGTCTGGGGTTGTGAAGTGTCAAGGAGTACCTGGATGTTTGGGGAGCATCAGTGGTCTCTGCCACTGTACCAACAGTGAACTCCTGTATCAAACTTCAAAAAGAGTGGGGTATCATTGCTCAGCAGTTCACTTGAGAAATAAACTGTATGTGCCAGCCATGTGCCCTTTCCTAAACTAGTCTGTGTAGTATTGCTGCATCACTGGGAGTAGAATGAAAGCATCTTGGGAGATGACCGTTTTTGGCTTTATTCTGCGTGTCACATTTTGAGAGAGAGTGAGATTGATATTGACTATGTAGAGAAAAATGAAGTCAGCACATGTAAGGATCTATAAATTTTGTCTAAAAGCCTAACCCCTCCCCCTAAAAAAATTATAGTGTCCTGGAAGAGTTTTCAAAGACTTGAAGAAAAGGGTAATTGTTTGCAGAGTACAGAATAGACTTTATTCTGTGTTAATCCCAAGGAGAGAATTAGAACCAGTTGATGGAGTTATAGAAAGATTACTGTTAGAATGGCAAGCATTTATTCTGCAATTTGAAATCTTTGTAAATCAAGTGTAAGCCAGATGACATCTGTGAAGAATACTGTAAAGAAGATTCCTGCTTACCGTGAGAGATTGGTCTGGGCAATCTCTACAACCTCTTTTCTAATCTGGATTTTTGGTAATGAATGCCAAAGGATTTGTCTTTCTTTTTGAATAGGACACTGATGAAATTCAAGTTAACTATCCTGGAATGTTTGAATTGATGGAAGATTTACAAGGTAAGACACTTTAAAGAATTTTTAGACTCCATATGAGAGTCGTATTTTGAGGGCTGGCTATGGCAAGCACTGGGGCCAAGCACTAGAGATACACTGGGTGAGGAGAAAGCGGACTGTCTTCATGGAGTTTATTCTGTAAAATGGGTGAGGCCGACATGAGGCAGCTGCCACAAAGATAAACGTTAAACTAGAATTGTGGTAAGTGCTGTGAAGTAGAGGAACTTAGAGCTGTGACTGCCTGTGAAAGGCTGGCAGGACTTTCTTTTTTTTTTATTAACATCTTTATTGGAGTATAATTGCTTTACAGTGTTGTGTTAGTTTCTGCTGTATAACAAAGTGAATCAGCTATACATATACAAATATGCCCATATCTCCTCCCTCTTGCGTCTCCCTCCCACCCTCCCTTTCCCATCCCTCTAGGTGGTCACAAAGCACCGAGCTCATCTCCCTGTGTTATGCAGCTGCTTTCCACCAGCCATCCATTCTACAATTGGTTGTGTATATATATGTCCATGACACTCTCTCATCTCGTCCCAGCCCACCCCTCCCCCTTCCTGTGTCCTCAAGCCCACTCTCTACGTCTGCGTCTTTATTCCTGTCCTGGCAGGACTTTCTTGAAGGAGCATATGAGGGTGGTAGAACACCTCAGTGACTTTCTCCAGCAACACTTGGCAGCTCAGATCCAGGCACAGGTAGAAAGAAAGCAGGTAGTTGGGTTAGTGTAGGATTGCGGGTTGCCAGGGGGTTAGGTGGGGTAGGTCCTGGTGTGGGAGAGTCAACAAAGTCCTGTCTGAGGAAGTGATGGTTGTGCCCTAAAAAATGAAGCGGGGTCACTAGGCAAAGCTGGGAGGAATTGAGTCCCAGCCATGGAGAACAGCATGTGCAAAGGCCCTGTTGCAAGAAAGAACGTGGCAAGAACTGAAAGAAGGGCATTTTGGCCAGAATACAGGGAGTAAAAAGAAAAGTTGACTGATTAAATTGGTAGGTAAATGGGGGCCTTGTAACCTTTGTTAAGATTGTTTGTCTTTATCTTAAAAGGCCCCTTGAGGTATTTTAATGGGGGGAGGGGTCATGATGTCAGATTTGTATTTTTTTTTAAATGGATTGGCAGATAAACTAGTAGGAGACTTAACAGCTGGAAAGCTTACTGAGTAATGGTGGTGGTTTGGACTAAGGTGGTGGCAGTGGAGATGGAGAGAAGTGAATGGATTCTGGACATGTTTACGAGATAATTGTGACAGTTCTTGCTGATGGATTACACGTGGGCCAATGAAGGAGAGAGACATTTCAAACATCTCCTATCCAGATAGATGGTGCCCTTCATTGATAGAGAAACAGTAGAAGATAACCAAGTATGGGCAGGGACAGCTCTTGAGTTCACACTTGGGCATGTTGGATTGGAAACGCTTTTGAAATAGCTGAAACAAGACGTCAGGTAGGCAGTTGAGTGTGTGGCTGTGTAGCTCAGAGGAGGCTACTGGCCCAGGTAAACATTGTGAGTCATTTGTGAATAGGTGGTGTTGGAAGCAGTAGAGAGGTCATGGCCTGGGAGAAGCTTTGAGGAGCAGCAAGGACACAAACCCAACCTCCCAACCCCGAAAGAGGTGAGGCTGCCGACTGTTGCACTGTTGCACTGTTGCACTTGCTTCTGTAATAACCCTCTGGTAACTACTTTACCCCTGTCCTACAAGTCAGAAATATTATGCCCAAAGAGAACACTTGCCTGTTAGTGGTGGAACTGGGTGCTAAACTCTTGCCTTCTTGACCCCTGTTCTGGCACTCTCTTGACTGACTCTCCTGCTTCTCGTAGCTGCCCATTTGTAACAAAGTCCATTTTACCTATCATTCAGCCTCCTCTGAGTACGGTGCTTCTGTCAGCTTTATAAGGGGAAAGATATGTAGTCAAAAACTTACTCTTGTAGTCACACTTTTTTTTTTAATTGGAGTATAGTTGGTTTACAATGTTGTGTTAGTTTCAGGTATACAGCAAAATGAATCAGTTATACATATACATATATCCACTCTTTTTTTAGATTCTTTTCACAAATAGGCCATTACAGAGTATTGAGTAGAGTTCCCTGTGGTATACAGTAGGTCCTTATTATTTTATATATTGTAGTGTGTATATGTCAACCACAATCTCCCAATTTATCCTTCCCCCACCCTTACCCCGTGGTAACCATAAGTTTGTTTTCTACATCTGTAACTCTATTTCTGTTTTGTAGATAAGTTCATTTGTACCCTTTTTTTAGATTCCACATATAAGCCATATTATATTATATTTGTCTTTCTCTGTCTTACTTCACTCAGTATGACAATCACTAGGGCCATCCATGTTGCTGCAAATGGCATTATTTCGTTCTTTTTTATGACTGAGTAGTATTCCATTGTATATATATATCACATCATCTTTATCCATTCCTCTGTTGATGCACATTTAGGTTGCTTCCATGTCCTAACTATTGGAAATAGTGCAGCAGTGAACACTGGGGTGCATGTATCTTTTCGAATTATGGTTTTCTCCAGATATATGCCCAGGAGTGGGATTGCTGGATCATATGGTAGCTCTATTTTTAGTTTTTTAAGGAAGCTCCCTACTGCTCTCCATAGTGGTTTTACCAACTTACATTTCCCACCAACAGTGTAGTAGTGTTCCCTTTTCTCCACACCCTCTCCAGCATTTATTGTTCGTAGATTTTTTGATGATGGCCATTCTGACCCGTGTGAGATGATACCTTATTGTAGTTTTTGTTTGCATTTCTCTAATAATTAGTGATGTTAAACATATTTTCATGTGCCTTTTTAAAAAATAAATATATTTATTTATTTTGGCTGCATTGGGGTTCTTTTAACATTTTTATTGGAGTATAATTGCTTTACAATTGTGTGTTAGTTTCTGCTTTATAACAAAGTGAATCAGTTATACGTATACATATATCCCCATATCTCTTCCCTCTTGCGTCTTCCTCCCTCCCACCCTCCCTATCCCACCCTTCTAGCTGGTCACAAAGCACTGAGCTGATCTCCCTGTGCTATGTGACTGCTTCCCACTAGCTATCTATTTTACATTTGGTAGTGTATATATGTCCATATATACACTACCACTCTCTCACTTTGTCCCAGCTTACCCTTCCCCCTCCCCGTGTCCTCAAGTCCATTCTCTAGTAGGTCTGCGTCTTTATTCCTGTCTTGCCCCTAGGTTCTTCATGACCTTTTTTTTTTTTTAGATTCCATATATATGTGTTAGCATACGGTATTTAACCATCTGTATGTCTTCTTTGGGGAAATATCTATTTAGATCTTCTGCCCATTTATTTTAAAATTAATTAATTTATTTATTTTTGGTTGCATTGGGTCTTTGTTGCTGTGTGTGGGCTTTCTCTAGTTGTGGCGAGCGGGGGCTACTCTTCGTTGCATTGCACGGGCTTCTCATTGCAGTGGCTTCTCTTGTTGTGGAGCATGGGCTTTAGGCGCATGGGCTTCAGTAGTTGTGGCACACAGGCTCAGTAGTTGTGGCGCCCAGGCTTAGTTGCTCCGTAGCATGTGGGATCTTCCTGGACGAGGGCTCGAACACGTGTTCCCTGCACTGGCGGGCAGGTTCTCAACCACTGCGCCAGCAGGGAAGCCCTTCTGCCCATTTTTTGATTGTGTCGTTTGTTTTTTCTGATATTGAGTTGCATGAACTGTTTATATATTTTTTAGATTAATCCCTTGTCAGCTGCTTTGTTTCCAAATATTTTCTCCCATTCTGAGGGCTGTCTTTTCATTTTGTTTATGGTTTCCTTCACTGTGCAAAAGATTTTAAGTCACTCTTCACTCATTCTAGTTTAATTAGGGATTGGCAGCCTTAACATGCATGCCCAAGGTGACGGGGGACCAATAATAAATCACACAGCCCCTCCTGAGGTGCACTTGGCTCCTCCTACTGTAATCACAGAGACCCTTCATCCGAAGGCTTGAGAGGTGGTGATAGGCTGACGATTTATCATTCAGACTCTACTAACAAAAATATTTTTCAAATACAGCATTTAGTTTTGTTCTGCTATGTAATAAATGCTGTGTTCATGATTCATTTCAAGAAGGAAAAGAGAAAGAGACTAGAAATTAGACCTATCAGCTGGAAAAAGTTACCACCCATTGATTTAAAAATACAGAACTTATTCTGTTCTAAGTGCAATTCTGTGAGGTTTTCTAATATCCTAATTTTACAGATGAGCAAATTGAAACATTGAGAAGTTGAGTGTCTTGTCCATGGTCACACTTAATCTGGAATTAAGTGATTAAATCCTATACTGCATACTTGATCTCTGCATTTTTTTCCACTGAAATTACATAGATGTTGAGTAAAATGCACTAATCTTAACTGTACAGCTGCTCGTATTTTTAAGTACTATATAAACCACAAACTAGAACCAGCCCCTAGAAGGTTGCTTCATGCCCCTTTCCAGTTGATAACTCCCCTTCCCTTAAGGGTTTTAATCGTTCATGTATTTTAAGGAACTGTTGTCTAATATTTACCTTTAAGAGGCTTTGCCAGTGCTTCTCTTATTTTTACTGTAAAGCCTTTTACACAAACCATGTGCTTTAGTCTTTAATGTCTCTTATTCTTTTTTCTTTTTTACCAACTTTATTTGAGTATAGTTGCTTTACACTGGTGTGTTAGTTTCTGCTTTATAACAAAGTGAATCACCTATACATATACGTATATCCCCATATCTCCTCCCTCTTGCGTCTCCCTCCCACCCTCCCTTTCCCATCCCTCTAGGTGGTCACAGAGCACTGAGCTGATCTCCCTGTGCTATGCGGCTGCTTCCCACTAGCTATCTATTTTACATTTGGGAGAGTATGTATGTCCATGCCACTCTCTCACTTTGTCCCAGATTACCCTTCCCCCTCCCCGTATCCTCAAGTCCATTCTCTAGTAGGTCTGCATCTTTATTCCCGTCTGGCCCCTAGGTTCTTCTGACGATTTTCTTTTTTTCTTTTTTTTTTTAGATTCCATATATATGTGTTAGCATACGGTATTTGTTTTTCTCTTTCTGAATAACTTCACTCTGTATGACAGTCTCTAGGTCCATCCACCTCACTACAAATAACTCAGTTTTGTTCCCTTTTTTGGCTGAGTAATATTCCATTGTATATATGTGCCACATCTTTATCCATTCATCTGTTGATGGACACTTAGGTTGCTTCCATGTCCTGGCTATTGTAAATAGAGCTGCAGTGAACATTTTGGTACATGACTCTTTTTAAATTATGGTTTTCTCAGGGTATATGCCCAGGAGTGGGATTGTGGGTCGTATGGTAGTTCTATTTTTAGTTTTTTAAGGAACCTCCATACTGTTCTCCATAGTGGCTATATCAATTTACATTCCCACCAATAGTACAAGAGGTTTCCCTTTTCTCCACACCCTCCCCAGCATTTATTGTTTCTAGATTTTTTGATGATGGCCATTCTGACCGGTGTGAGATGATATCTCATTGTAGTTTTGATTTGCATTTTTCTAATGATTAGTGATGTTGAGCATTCTTTCATGTGTTTTTGGCAATCTATATCTTCTTTGGAGAAATGTCTATTTAGGTCTTCTGCCCATTTTTGGATTGGGTTGTTTGTTTTTTTGATATTGAGCTGCATGAGTTGCTTGTATGTTTTGGAGATTAATCCTTTGTCAGTTGCTTCATTTGCAAATATTTTCTCCCATTCTGAGGGCTGTCTTTTCGTCTTGTTTATGGTTTCCTTTGCTGTGCAAAACCTTTTAGGTTCCATTAGGTCCCATTTGTTTATTTTTATTGCCATTTCTCTAGGAGGTGGGTCAAAAAGGATCTTGCTGTGATTTATGTCATAGAGTGTTCTGCCTATGTTTTCCTCTAAGAGTCTGATAGTGTCTGGCCTTACATTTAAGTCCTTAATCCATTTTGAGTTAATTTTTGTGTATGGTGTTAGGGAGTGTTCTAATTTCATACTTTTACATGTAGCTGTCCATTTTTCCCAGCACCACTTATTGAACAGGCTGTCTTTTCTCCATTGTATATTCTTGCCTCCTTTATCAAAAATAAGGTGACCATACGTGCATGGGTTTATCTCTGGGCTTTCTATCCTGTACCGTTGATCTATATTTCTGTTTTTGTGCCAATACCATACTGTCTTGATTACTGTAGCTTTGTAGTATAGTCTGAAATCCAGGCGCCTGATTCCTCCAGCTCCATTTTTCTTTCTCAAGATTGCTTTGGCTCTTCGTGGTCTTTTGTGTTTCCTTACAAATCGTGAAATTTTTTGTTCTCGTTCTGTGAGAAATGCCATTGGTATTTTGATAGGGATTGCATTGCCTCTGTAGATTGCTTTGAGTAGTAGAGTCATTTTCACAATGTTGATTCTTCCAATCCAGGAACAGGGTATATCTCTACATTTGTTTGTATCATCTTTAATTTCTTTCATCACTGTCTTATAATTTTCTGCATACAGGTCTTTTGTCTCCTTAGGTAGGTTTATTCCTATATATTTCATTCTTTTTGTTGAAATGGTAAATGGGAGTGTTTTCTTAATTTCACTTTCAGATTTTTCATCATCAGTGTATAAGAATGCAAGGGATTTCTGTGCATTAATTTTGTATCTTGCTACTTTACCAAATTCATTGATTAGCTCTAGTAGTTTTCTGTAGCATCTTTGGGATTCTCTATGTAGAGTATCATATCATCTGCAGAGAGTAACAGCTTTACTTCTTCTTTTCCAATTTGGGTTCCTTTTATTTCTTTTTCTTCTCTGATTGCTGTGGCTAAAACTTCCAAAACTATGTTGAATAAGAGTGGTGACAGTGGGCAACCTTGTTTTGTTATTGATCTTAGTGGAAATACTTTCAGTTTTTCACCATTGAGGATGATGTTGGCTGTGGGTTTGTCATCTATGGCCTTTATTATGTTGAAGAAAGTTCACTCTATGCCTACTTTCTGGAGGGTTTTTATCATAAATGGGTATTGAATTTTGTCAAAAGCTTTCTCTGCATCTATTGAGATGATCATATGGTTTTTCTCCTTCAATTTGTTAATATGGTGTATCACGTTGATTGATTTGCGTATATTGAAGAATCCTTGCATTCCTGGGATAAACCCCACTTGATCATAGTGTATGATCCTTTTAATGTGCTGTTGGATTCTGTTTGCTAGTATTTTGTTGAGGATTTTTGCATCTGTGTTCATCAGTGATATTGGCCTGTAGTTTTCTTTCTTTGTGACATCTGTGTCTGCTTTTGGTTTCAGGGTGATGGTGGCCTCGTAGAATGAGTTTGGGAGTGTTCCTCCCTCTGCTATATTTTGGAAGAGTTTGAGAAGGATAGGTGTTAGCTCTTCTCTAAATGTTTGATAGAATTTGCCTGTGAAGCCATCTGGTCCTGGGCTCTTGTTTGTTGGAAGATTTTTAATCACAGTTTCAATTTCAGTGCTTGTGAGCGGTCTGTTCATATTTTTTATTTCTTCCTGGTTCAGTCTGGGAAGGTTGTGCATTTCTAAGAATTTGTCTGTTTCTTCCAGGTTGTCCATGTTATTGGCATATAGTTGCTTGTAGTAATCTCTCATGATCCTTTGTATTTCTGCAGAGTCAGTTGTTACTTCTTTTTCATTTCTAATTCTGTTGATTTGAGTCTTCTCCCTTTTTTCTTGATAAGTTTGGCTAATGGTTTATCAATTTTGTTTATCTTCTCAAAGAACCAGCTTTTACTTTTATTGATCTTTGCTATCGTATCCTTCATTTCTTTTTCATTTATTTCTGATCTGATCTATATGATTTCTTTCCTTCTGCTAACTTTGGGGTTTTTTGGTTCTTCTTTCTCTAATTGCTTTAGGTGTAAAGTTAGGTTGTTTATTTGAGATGTTTCTTAAGATAGGCTTGTATAGCTATAAACTTACCACTTAGAACTGCTTTTGCTGCATCCGATAGGTTTTGGGTCATCATGTTTTCATTGTCATTTGTTTCTAGCTATTTTTTGATTTCCTCTGATTTCTTCAGTGATCTCTTGGTTATTTAGTTGTGTATTGTTTAACCTCCATGTGTCTGTATTTTTAACATATTTTTTCCTGTAATTGATATCTAGTCTCATAGCGTTGTGGTTGGAAAAGTTACTTGATACGATTTCAATTTTCTTAAATTTACCAAGGCTTGATTTGTAGCCCAAGATATGGTCTATCCTGGAGAATGTTCCATGAGCACTTGAGAAGAAAGTGTATTCTGTTGTTTTTGGATGGAATGTCCTATTAATATCAATTAAGTCCATCTTGTTTAATGTATCAGCTAAAGCTTGTGTTTCTTTATTTATTTTCATTTTGGATGATCTGTCCATTGGTGAAAGTGGGGTGTTAAAGTGCCCTACTATGATTGTGTTACTGTCTGTTTCCCCTTTTATTGCTGTTAGCATTGGCCTTAATTATTGAGGTGCTCCTGTGTTGGGTGCATAAATACTTACAATTGTTATATCTTCTTCTTGGATTGATCCCTTGATTATTATGTAGTGTCCTTCTTTGTCTGTTGTAGTAGTCTTTACTTTAAAATCTATTTTGTCTGATATGAGAACTGCTACTCCAGCTTTCTTTTGATTTCCATTTGCATTCAATATCTTTTTCTATCCCCTCACTTTCAATCTGTATGTTTCCCTAGTTCTGAGGTGGGTCTCTTGTAGACAGCATATATACAGGTCTTGTTTTTGTATCCATTCAGCCAGTCTATGTCTTTTGGTTGGAGCATTTAATCCATTTACACTTAAGGTAATTATCAATATGTATGTTCCTATTACCATTTTCTTAATTGTTTTGGGTTTCATATTGTAGGTCCTTTTCTTCTCTTGTGTTTCCCACTTAGAGAAGTTCCTTTAGCATTTGTTGTACAGCTGGTTTGGTGGTGCTGAATTCTCTTAGCTTTTGCTTGTCTGCAAAGGTTTTAATTTCTCTGTTGAATCTGAATGAGATCCTTGCTGGGTAGAGTAATCTTGGTTGTAGGTTTTTCCCTTTCATCACTTTAAGTATGTCCTGCCACTCCCTTCTGGCTTGCAGAGTTTCTGCTGAAAGATCTGCTGTTAACCTTATGGGGATTCCCTTCTATGTTATTTGTTGCTTTTCCCTTGCTGCTTTTAATATTTTTGCTTTGTATTTAATTTTTGATAGTTTGATTCTTATGTGTCTTGGCATGCTTCTCCTGGATTTATCCTGTATGGGGCTCTCTGTGCTTCCTGGACTTGATTGACTATTTCCTTTCCCATATTAGGGAAGTTTTCAACTATATTCCCTTCAAATATTTTCTCAGTCCCTTTCTTTTTCTCCTTTTCTTCTGGGACCCCTATAATTCAAATGTTGGTGTGTTTAATGTTTTCCCAGAGGTCTCTGAGACTGTCCTCAATTCTTTTCATTCTTTTTTCTTTATTCTGCTCTGCAGTAGTTATTTCCATTTTTTATCTTCCAGGTCACTTATCTGTTCTTGTGCCTCAGTTATTCTGCTATTGATTCCTTCTAGAGAATTTTTAATTTCATTTATTGTGTTGTTCATCATTGTTTGCTTGCTCTTTAGTTCTTCTAGTTCCTTGTTAAACGTTTCTTGTATTTTTTCCATTCTTTTTCCAAGATTTTGAATCATCTTTACTATCATTGCTTTGAATTCTTTTTCAGGTAGACTGCCTATTTCCTCTTCATTTGTTTGGTCTGGTGGGTTTTTACCTTCCTCTTTCATCTGCTGTGTATTCCTCTGTCTTCTCATTTTGCTTAACTTACTGTGTTTGGGGTTTCCTTTTCACAGGCTGCAGCTTCGTAGTTCCCATTGTTTTTGTGTCTGCCCCAAGTGTCTGAGGTTGGTTCAGTGGGTTGTGTAGGCTTCCTGGTGGAGGGGACTGGTGCCTGTGTTCTGGTGGATGAGGCTGGATCTTGTCTTTCTGGTGGGCAGGACTGTGTCCAGTGGTGTGTTTTGGGGTGCCTGTGACCTTTTTATGATTTTAGGCAGCCTCTCTGCTGATGGGTGAGGTTGTGTTCCTGTCTTGCTAGTTGTTTGGCATAGGGTGTCCACCCTGTAGCTTGCTGGTCATTGAGTGGAGCTGGGTCTTAGCATTGAGATTGAGATCTCTGGGAGAGCTTTTGCCATTTGATATTATGTGGAGCCAGGAGGTCTCTGGTGGACCATTGTCCTGAACTTGGCTCTCCCACCTCAGAGGCACAGGCCTGACACCCGGCCGTAGCACCAAGACCCTGTCAGCCACATGGCTGCTAGTATTGGAGGGTCTCCTGCAGAGGTGGGGGGTGGCTGTGGCTCACCGCAGGGATAAGTACACTGACAGCAGAAGTTCTGGAAAGTACTCCTTGGCATGAGCCCTCCCAGAGTCTCAATGTCTCTTACTCTGAAGAGGATTAGGATGAATTTATCTAAAGATAACTTGTAAAAGTGATATTTAACAAAGTTGCTATAAATGTTAACTGGTTGATTTTATATTCATCCACTTACCATTTATTGAGCATGTACTATGTGCCAACCACCGAGCCAGTGTTGGAAATAACAGTTCCTGATCTTAGGGAACTCATGCTCCAGTAGAGAAAGAGACACACAGAGATAGGCAGACATATGCTTTTAACTGTAAAGTGAGATAATTCTTTTTATAAGTGCAGGGAGAAACAGAGAAAAATCCCTAAATCTGCTTAGGGAATCAAGGATGCTTTTGCAGAAGAAGCAGCACCTAAGCTAAAATGAGTTTGCTAGAAGAATGAAGGGGTGGGTGCACCTTTGGGGGGTTGGGGCCTTGCATTCCAGGCCAAGGAAAAGGCCTATATAGAACCATGGAGACTCAAGAGGTTATGCTCAGCCTTCACTTTCCTAACTGAGAAACTGTACAGTAATTCAGTATTGCTTGAATATGTAGAATGGGAAAATGACGGGAAATGATGCAGGATAGTCCATTAGAGACTTATCTAGACTTTATCAGGTCAGCCTTGCAGTCTGTTGGGAGAATATTGTGCAGAGGAGGGACAATCAGATTGATGTGTGAGGCAGCTCCCCCTCCAGCATCGTTTATGAGGCATGTTCATGAGGAAGGTAAGACTAGCTAGCATGGTTAACCTCTCTTGTTTTGCATGAGGAGACTGGGCACAGACCGAAATAACTTGCCCAAGGCGATGTGTTTAGTAAGTGGTAGAGCCAGGATTTAAGCCCAGTGTAGCAGCCTGACTCAGATCCTGAAATGTTAGCCAGTCTCCACTGAAAAGGTGAGAGGCAGCTGACGTAGGAAGAAGAGTGGTCGAGGGGTGAATGCAGGAGGGAGGAGCTTGGCAGACTTCCAGGGGTGCTTCTCTGCAGACTGGAAGTTGGTGTTACCTTCCAGTTGGTTTTTGGCATTTTACATTGTGTTACACTTTTTTCTTGATGGTTGTGGTGTTTCTCATTTAAGCTGCTATTATTATTAATTCACAGAAGAAAGTCCAGAATGTTGACCTAATTTTACAGAACAAGTTGTGTATCAGCCGATGAATGCATGAAAAGTTTTGGAGGCTTTCACAGTAGTTTTAAGGTAAGTTCAGTTGTTACAGTACTCAGTATTGTTCCTAGTAAACCATAATAAATTAGACTTTTTTAAATAAGCAGTTGAACTTCACCTTAAAAATACTGTGAGAGTCTTTAACAGCTACCTGCTTCCCAGATTTTTCTGTTTATCCCAAAACCCAGAGCTGGTCCGAAGTCCCAGATGTGTTTCCCAGGTGATCTCCAGTAAAGGTCCTCCATGATGCATTATGAAGTTTTATCATTCCATTTTGAAGATGATAAAACTGAGTTTAATAGAGGTTAAGTGACTTTGCCCCAGGTTATGTAAGGGCCAGAACTTGGATTATGATCCCGAAGTCTAGACTCTGTGTGCTACATCACACTGCTTCCCCAAGGAGAAGGGAGGTTCTCATGTGAGGGAAGGGTGGGCTTCCCTAGCAGCAGAGTTACTGTGCTATACAGTAGTGCTCTGGAGTTTCTGTATCAGAAAGAGCATTGTGCCTAATAATCTTAATTAGTATATCCTAATACCAGTTATTTAGAAGGCATTTTAGAATTTCTAGTGCATTAACTATTTCCATTAAAAAAAATTAGGCCTGTTTTCCACTGGTGTTGACTCTGTCCAATGTGTAAGTCATGCCAATGGGGAGTTAAGCAGGAATGAAAGCGCCACAGCCATTATCAGCAATAAACCCTTCCAGTACAAGTTCCAGTTGACCTTCGGTCTCTTGATTCAGTTGATACTCATGATGTGGGAGAATGTTTTTAAATTGGATTATGTAATGGGTCTAAAATGTTAGCACTGGAAGCCTGTAGAGATCATCTAGCCTGGCCAACCTGAGGACCCAGAGAGATGGAACTAAGGTCATGTAGCTACTTCATGACCACAAGAATAAGATCCACCCTCTTCTTCATGGGGATTCATCTACTAGTTTGTATGTCTTTCGTTCTTCATGAATTAGGGCTCTTATACTCAAATGATGTGGGACGTTGCTTTTAGTTTCAGAGCTTCATTATTTTAGGGAATAATAGGAACCTTTTGGGATTGGAGAGAAGATTAACTTATTCCAGCTAATTTGCTGATTGTTTTAATAAGCCCATTGAAAAATTGGGAGGTTATTATTTTTAAACTACTAAAGGATACCAACATTGGGAAGTTTATTGGTATCTTTATTGAAAAACAACTAAGAAACCGCTTTTTGATCATGTAGCATATAGAGAATAAATGTAAAGGATTTTTACTTTTGAAATTCTTTTAATTTTGCAAACTAGTTTAAAATGTGGTCTTTCAAAGTAATTTTGTTTGACTCTATGCATTAAAAAATATTAAATATATAACATTAATTTTTAGTGAACAATAGACTGACATAATCCTAGCTTTTAGCTGTCAATTTGAAGGAAAGAAATCTAAAAATAAATGTTAAAACATTAAGAAAAGTGCCCCTGAAGAGAATGTACAAAATTGTTTCCTAATCTGGGATCAGTAGAATGTTATAAAATCTGAAAACACATTGTAGTTTTGGTACTACCTAATGAGTCTTCAAGCCCTCTTCCAAGCTTCACATTCATACTTACATTTACGGCTTACTTAGAAGGAGTGAGATGTTGTACCAATGTCCTGTCCTCCTCAAAGAGCAGCTAAAAGGGGCATAAAAATGTGGCATCATTAGAAAGGCCCTTGCCAACGCCTGATGACTCACCTGGAGGGCCAGTCGCCTTGCTTTTGCCCAACTGGCCTACCACAGCCCATTGCTGCCAAGGAAAGCCTACTTAATAGGGTTTGCCTCCTGAAATTTGACTTAATACCCAGAAGCTTCAAGTAGTTTTGCTTTAGAGTAACTAGCTATGATCTGAGAGCAAAATGAGATTATTTAGGTTATCTTATGTGACTGTTAGAGAAGGGGGACAATGGGTATACCATTGGGTGAGATAAGATAAAATCTGTGATGTTGAGCTGCTCAGGGTATTTGCTGTATTATCTCAAACTGCCTGTATTTTAGGGATGGGTGAGAGTAACTGTGCTTGGAATAGAAAAGCCCTCCTGCACCGAGACACAATGCTGGCGGCTGCAGCAGTGTACAGAGGTAAGGGAGCTGACCGTTCTTCCCAGCCAGGTCCCACTGACCAACTTGTGCCCTGTCATCTTTATCCCCTAAAATTACGTTTTCCTTTCCTGTTAGAGCACCATCAGATTTCTTGTCCTTCCTTTCAAAACGCAGATCCTGTGGCTACGTATCCTTTTTCCCAGCAGCCCTTACTATTTCCTTACTGTCAGCTTCTCGGTGTGGAGGATTTTTCACAAGAGGCATTCTCAGAATCCCATGAGTATTCTAATATTCATTTCTCTTTGGAAGACATGACTTTCATTGAGCAGATTTATTTTTCCTACTTGCATTCTTTTCAGACTCTAACCATGATTTGTCTTTATAGAAATGTACGGAAATGAGGATGGTTCTGTACCTGCCACCTATCAGATCTATTACATGATAGGATGGAAATATCATGATTCACAGGTAATATTACTAAGACAGATCAATTTTTTTCTTAGTGGGTTCATGTTTCCATTTACTAATTACTGTTTATTTATTTAGGGTGGTTTGTTTTTTTTTAAATATAAGACAGCATTAAGAGGGTTAATTAGGGCTATGATATTTATCAGTTTCTAATATCTTTAATCTTTATCATTATTTTCAGGCGAGACCAGCTAAAAGAGGTTCGGCAACTGTGTCATTTGGAGAGCTAGGAAAAATAAATGATCTTATGTCCCAGGGGAAAAAATCACAATAAATATTTTATTCAGTGTTAACATAGTCCAGACTTTTCATCAGTGATGGGTCTTTCACGTCTAAAATTATTGCATTTTGAAACAAGAAGCAATATATAAGCTATTTACTGTCAGACTTTTCTAATAATTAGAATAGCCTGATACTCTTCTATATTTAGTAACAATTTCAGTTTCACATGTTTTCTGTTTTCATATGGATACTGTTATCTAGTAATTTGAGTGCCTTATTTACAAAGTCAGCCCAAAAGCAAGAAGATATTTCTATGAAAAATCCACAAATATATTAACATACGTAAATTCCTGACTTGTTGGAAAAACATTACCCATGCTGACATTTTGTACCTTTTTCTCCTTCTGATCTTGTGTTATTTCTGTGAGAGGACGTTAGCTGTGGAGATGAGGAGAATGACAAGTTGCTAGATTCTTTCGTGTTCTGGCTCATTTAGAATAAAAATGTAGTCTTTTATAACAACTATTCTAAGATACTTAAGCCAGAATTATTTGTGATACTGTCTTCTTTGCTATGTTCCTCTTTGAAGAGGAACAGAGGATTATGAACCTCTCTAGAGCTCTTAAGTAGTTTTGTACTTTGGAAGAGTGTTTACCTTTACTGAATCCTTCCTCACCTTTTTTTTTTTAAAAAACCATCAGAATTATAATCTTATTTCTTTCTCACCACCATGATCTGGGTGAGACCCCTATCATTTTATATACTACCTTAGTTAAGAGGAGAACATTTTAAAGAATTACAGAGGCAAAATTACATGTAAGGTATCTGCACAGTGATGAAAAGTGCTGTTTGCTTGATTTCCCTTTGTTGTTTGAGGTCTTTGGCAATATTATTCTAATCCAGGTCCACTGTCCCGTTGTCATGATCAAAATGAATTGGAACCAGTCAAGCTCAGACAGTGTAGAATAGATGGAAGAAGGTGGTGATAAGGCAGCCAGGAGGAAGCTGGGAAGCACCCAAGAGTGAGGACGAGTGTGTTCACCAGTCAGTGCCGAGCCATTTGCTGTCCTTTTCATTTAATGCACATGGCCCTGCCTCCTCCTCAGCCCTAGGGGAGTTACTGTAGGATTTGCTTCTCTCTGTGTGTCTCCCACCTGCCTTCCCTCCCTCTGCCACACGAGCACCAAGCTCTCCCTGAGTCCAGGGCTATGCCTTACGTGGTAGATATTCAGCTCCATTTTGAATCAAATTAAATTATGTGGAAAATGTACCCTTTCATAGGCTAAGTTACAGTTAAAAACCAGAATTTTGTAGGAGAAAAAGAAATTACTGTTCTTGCTCTCTTCAGTTAGGACATTCATTGATATCAGAAATTGGGATACTCTTTGTGGCTTTTTTGTTTTTAATACAAAGGAAAAGAATACCTAGGCAGCAGAATTTGGGGAAGGTTTTTTTTAGCTTAATTTTCCGACTTGAAAGGAAAGGAAAACAAAAAACTCCTACATATTAAAGTGTGAACTGATGCCTAAGGAAAGGACATATTCCACGGTGTCTGTGTTTCCTAAATGACCGGCGTTTATAGGTATTGATATTTGTTTTTGAAGAATGCATGCAGCATTGTTAAGTGGTTATTGCTGAGGACAGGGACTGAGGAACCAGATGTCTCTGCACCTGTCCCAGTGTCTGAATGTCTGTCGGGGGTGCAGGAGATGGGCAGAAGCTAGGAGGGAGGGTTGTACTTTGACTTTTTAATCTTTCTGTAAAATTTGAAGTTTCTTACCAAGGATATTAACTTTCATTTATTTCATGCCAACAGAGAATATGTGGGTGGTGGGGTGAAGCTGGGGAGGAATCTACCTTGAGCAATCTCAAAAACAAGGTCCATTGGTTTAAAAAAATAAAGAGGAATTAACCCAATGAATTGAGAACACTTATTGTTTAACCTGAGTGACAGTAGTAAAATTATTTATTTTAATGTGAGTGACAGTAGTAAAATTATTTCTTTTAGTTAATATCTGCTTGAAGTACCTATTAAGCTTTAATTGTTTGGAACCTTCAGGAAATTTATTTTTCTGAATAGCTGTGTTTTCCAAATGATTAGGGACTCATCCTTTTAAGCCACAAAATTTTAAAAAATATTTCCAAAATGTGTTACATTTTAAACAGTGTATAGAACATAACCATTTCTTTATAAGTCAACAGTTATTATCACAAATTTTTTTCTTTATAGCTTTATAACTTTATAACTTGACAGTTACTATCACAGCTTGTACTGCATTGCTTGTTCCTACACTGACTGGCCCCGAGAATGAGGTGGTTTGTCTCTTTTCCTGCATTTTTCTTACTTGCTGTCAATCTCAATGGCCTTACAGAAACGAACTTTCTTGAGTCAGTTCTTCTTGCCCCTTTGTGATGTGTAAGATTAGAACTCAGATTGGAAGGTTTCTAGGTCGGGGTTTAAGGTAGGAAAGAGGGAGGAGGTTCTGCGAGAAGGACTCTTGGAGTAAAATGCATGGGCTTTATTGGTTCCCTTAACAAGTCCCCATCGAGACCCATGTGCCGGGCTCCCGACTTTTCTCTGCGCTCTTAGTCGTCAGTCTAACATGGCTTCAGGCGGTGGACCTGGGACATCTGCTGGCTGCTGGGATACATTTTGGATTATTTCCTGGTTGTTAGCAGTATTCCAGGTTGTTGGCCTAGAGAATTACAGAGGTGGCAGTATTCATGAAAACTTACATTTTTAAAACAAAGAATTTCTTCAGGATTTGTTGAGATGGAAGCTACCCATAGATACCAAGTTTGTGATATGAATGTAAAAAGTTACAGCTACAGAAAGGTATACTTCCTGAAGTAGCTATGAAGCAAGTTTTGTTTTCCAAACCCTTTTAGTACCATTTTTATCCACTAGGTGGAAACAATTACAGTATGGCCTATATTGAAGATATAGTTTTTATAACTCAGTGTATCCCTTAAGTAAGGATGAAAAAAAAGTATTTAACCATGGATTGGCATCTGTGTAGGAAAGAAACATTAAAAGACATTTGGGGAAAAGAAGAATACTTGGCATAGTGATTATTTTATTCCTTTGTAAATGATTATTTTAGCCTCTCTTGCCTAAGAAGAAAGTTTTGAGGGTTTTTTTTAGAGGGGGGCTCGAGGTGGGGTGGTTGTTATTGCTGCTGTTAATAATGTGAAGTTTATCTTCAGGAAACTAATAAGCAGACCTGCCCTTCCAGAAATTGGGGTACTTTAATTCTCTGCCTGGATACTTGACAGGTATTTATCTCTCTGGATTAAAAAAACAAATTTGAAGAAAGCGGAAGGTACTGTTGTTAACAAATAGGGAAATAATGCTTTGGCGTCTGTGGTGGTTTTAAAATCTATCCACAGATTCTTTGATACTCTTTTCTCCAAGAGGTGGAGCTTCATTCCCCTCCCTGTGAGTCTGGGCTGAATTCAGTGATTCGCTTCCAACAAATAGAATATGGAAGTGATGGTGTGTCCCTTCTGAGGAGGTAGTAAGAGGCCCACTTCCTCCTCGCTGTGTCTGAGATCACAACCTCAGGGAGAGCCAGCGTCGTTCGTGGAGGGCATCAAGCAGTGCTTTGGAGAGGACGGCACAGACCTGCCAGCGAGGGAGCCAACCCGGGGGAGATCTTCCAACCCCAGTGTGACTTTCAGGTGACACCTTGACGGCAGTCTCATGACAGACCATGAGCCAGAGCCACCTAGCTAAGCCACTCCACGTTCCTGACCCACAGAAACTGAGATAATAAATGTCTGTTGTTTAAGCCACTGACTGTGTTTGGAGTAATTTGTTAACACAGCCTTAGATAACTAATATGCTCACTTTGGGAAAAGTTAGGTGCCCAGGGTATGCCAAGTTGTTCCTTGAAGTATAGAACATATTCTGCTTACTTGAAATTGTATAAAGTCAGCATAAACTACCATATTACCTTTGTTCTTGGGGAAAACTGGGCCCGAGATATGCTTACCTTGAGGTTTGAGTCCATGGTATCTCGAAGTAGAACTAACCTCCCAAGGTACATTTAGTAGGCTTCAATTTCATTTCCTAGGAATACATACGAGGATCAATTTTCAAGAAACCTGATGGGGCGAGTCCATAATGAAACCAGGGAACGTGAGAAGGAAGGCTCTGACCTTGAGAGTTCAGTGAGGTAACAGTGGCTGTGGTTTTCTCAGTCAGTCCCTCCTGCCTCAGCTGTTGAGTTGCTGACAGCTTGTTATCAGGATGGACTGTTGATGCTGCGTGCTTGTTCCAGGCTCTCAGGTGAGCACAGCGCTGTGGAAATGGTTAAGGGTTTTTAAAAGCCAGAGTCGATCCTGTCTTGGTCCTGCAGGCCATTGCCAAAACCAGGCAAAGATAAACTGCCTGCACTTTCAAGTCCGGCTGTAATCCGGCCGGTTCCCAGACTCCTCGTACAGGAGTCTCGTGCGTGTGCTCAGGACAGCCAGCACTCGTGTCAGAGCCAGCCCTGCAGAAGAACCGTCCGGGGCAGCTCCAGGTCACAGTGGTAGGAGCCTGGGTTGAGACTGGGAGTAGGAGACGGCGGGGAGGAGAATCCCAAAGGAGGACTTGGCAGCCCTTGCCAAAACCCCAGAAGTAGAGGGAAGGGCAGGGACTGGGGGTCAGGGGGTCTGGGTTTAGCCCTGGCCCTACTGGTTCCTGACACGTGGGCTGTCACCATCTCTCTGACCTCAGGATTTTCATCTGTAAAATTGCAGGTTTTGTACTCAAATCTCAAAAGAGGCCACAGGCCTGCCTTCCAAGAAAGTTCCTGAGGGCCTTTTTCAAACGAAATGTTTTTCCACCCTCCACCCATTGGTTGAGAGTCAAGGCCACCTGGAGCCCCTGTCACTGAGGGGAGCATGAGACATCCCTCCTCTACGTTACGGTGGGAAATGGCTGTGAGCCATCGAGCAGGATGATTTCAGAAGCATTCAGCTCAACCCAAGGATCTGGGTCCCAAGACAGAAGTAGCCAGGATTGCCCTCCCATCCTTGCAGTTTCTCAGTCTCCATGTTGACATCTGGGGACTTCTTTTCCCTTCAGTGTTAACTTTAGATTTCATCTGAAGCCAGCTAAGCTTCTCAGCAAAAGCAGCTTCACTTACCCTGTACCAAGGTGCCGCGGGTTGGCCAAGCGCTCCTTTTAAAACAATGTGTATTATGCTCCTGCCAGGCAGTGTGCTGAGCCTCTGATAAGCATTCTCAATTCTCATTTCATCAGCACAGCTCCCTATCGAGTAGATACTAGTTCTACACTGTCCCCATCTTGCAGATGAAGAAACAAGTTCACAGAGGTTGTGACTTCTCCAAGGTCACATACACGGCAGAGCCAATATGTGACTTCAGTCTTGTATGGGACAAAGCACTTAATTTTATCACGCTGCCTTCTTTTGGAGGCCAGAGCCTTCTGTGTGAGAGACCACTCTTTTCACCATGTCTCCACTCCCCCCCATAAACATACATCCCAACCAGCATATTGGAACCAGGCAGGTGACCCCATCCTCTAACACATGCTCAGCCCTGTGCTGGGATCTGTCCCTGTGGAGCCGCCTGCCCTCCAAACTCTTCCAGGTCCCTTCCACTCTCAGCTCAGTCGGTTATCCAGCTCAACTTAATCTTGCCTTCTTGTCCCAGGCCATCCTGAACTTTTGTGAGTTCCATCTCCGTTAGCACTTTATACGATGTTTTCTGTCCATAAGTTCTGCCTTTCAGCTAAGTGTTCAACCCCTTGAGCAGTGCTACTGCTATAACCAGCGTTCTGTCAGCCGCAGAGATGGCCCAGACGGACTCGCTGCCAGGCAGACAACGGGGATCCCCGCGAGCCCATCAAGGAGCGGGATGCTGGAAAGACAGGCAGTGGGTACCGGACACATTCAGCTTCAAATTCCAGGGATCAGCCACTTGGTTGGGATTCCAGGCTAAGCTCTTATCCCGGTGGAATCTGGGTATCATGCACAGCACATGGACACGGATAGCAAGGGGCAGGGGGACTGGAAACAGGGAGGAAACAGGGAAGGGCTTCGTCCTGGAGAATAAGATTAGAACCGTGATGTGAGGTCACATCAAGGCCTACATCAGAGATGACTGGGCCTTATATTGTGGGATGATAGGTCTCCAGGCCAGGCAAGATGTCCAGCTGTCCTTAGATACCAGGGTGGCCCGGTAGCGTGATCAGCATGACTTATGAAATCAGACCTGCCTGTTGAATCCCCTTTCTACCACTAACCAGCTTACCTTCTGTAAGTCACTCAACTGCTGACATGCGCCATTCCTAGACGCATTAGTACATTGCCCAGCAGAGCGTAAATGCCCTTTCCGAAGGCTTGGAAAGCCAAGCTCATAAGATGACTTACATGTCCGGTGCAGTAGCCCTCAGATTACAGAGTGCTGTTAATAGGTGCTACAAAAGAAGGTAGCGGTTAGAGCAGGGGGAGAGGAAGAGTTTCCGGAGCTAAATATGGTTGGAAAAGCTGGGTCAAACAAAATTAAATGGATATATCCTATAAGACTTCTCAGAATCTTTAATGTGCTCATGTTGTTGTGACTCTCCCAGAGGAGTCTATATTTTATGGCATCTTCCAGACTTAATGACCCAATAACCCTTTTATCAAGGAGCACCCTGAAAGACTTTGAACATGTTTGGGGAAACATTAGCCTAGCACAATGCCTGGCATTGTGAAGGCTTGTTAAATAATTTGAATGGTTGCAGGAAAACTTAACATTCAGTTATCTTGCAAAAGTTGTTTATGAACTTTCTCAAGGCAATCCAGTGCAGTGGTTAAAAGCTCGACTCTGGACCTGGTCCTCCTGGCTGTGTGGCCTTGGACAAGTTACTTGACCTCAGCTTCCTCTTCTGGAGAAGAGGGAAGATGATACAGTATCCTCCTGGGAAGGTAGTTGTAAAGCTCTAATGAGTTAATAATACATTCGGTTAGAACAGTGCCTGGCACATTATAAGCATGATATGTTAGCTATTATTTTCCTAGATAGAATGAATTTTAGAGAAGCTTTCAAGAACAAATTATTGACTGCTGTTGTGATGCTAGCTTACCATTTGTCCTACATAAAATCCCTCTTGCTCACACAAGAAGATTGATTAATAAACAGATGCCACTTAGAGTCACTATTCCATTTTAAAAAAGAATAAGTCATAGGACCTCAGACAGCTGTTTTGCCTCTATGGCAAAATCCAAATCTCAAATATAAGAGATTTGCTCTAATATTCTATTAGGCGAAGATTGAATATTCCTTTTTTCCAGAGGCACTTTATCTTTACCTAGAAATTATTTTCTGATTAATAAAACACAAATTACGATAACTCATTTCACACAAGCACACACCACAAAAAATGTTTCCATATCAAAACACAGGTACCAATGCTGGATGAAATTAATTAGGTGGCGGGAAAAAAAGGAACAAAAGCTAAGAATTGAAATAATCTCACAGCCTAAAAAGTAATTCTATTCTTGCCACACATGGAAAGATTTTAAGGCATTTTTCTGTTATAGATCTTAATGTTATACCTGAGAGGCTGGATTGGAATTATAAAACTTTTGAGGTGTAAGACATCAGAGAAATCTTTCTTATTTTGCAGTTGAGGAATCTGAGTCCCACAGAGAGACTGATATGCCTGAGGTCATTAGCTGGTTCTGGAGGACAGGCCTGGAACATAGATATTCCAGAGTCTTGTCCAGCGCCCTGCGGCAGGCCTGATGTCACTCATGCAACCCCAGCAGAGCTGAGGCCCAGCCACTGCACCCACCCTGCAGGAGGTACATTTGTGAACGTCCCTGGCACAGCTCTCCATCCAAGGGTCTTCGGTACTGAGTCTTTTGCAAAACCCAGAGTCACCCCCTTACACCGAATTTGTTTAGAGCACATTTCAGTGTTGTGGGTTACAGTAGACCTCGACCTGGGCTCTGTTGCCTGGCTCCCACCCCCAGAGATTCTAGTTTAATTTGGCATCGGGAGTTTTAAAAGGTATAGAGCCTGCTCCAGAGCATCCATTTTCCTGAGGAGAGAAAACTGTATGAATCACAGATAAACTCCATTTCAACCTCCCTTGCGTTGTAGTTGGGAACTCTGAAGGACCAGCTGCTGTGCTAGTTATAAAAACATGAGTCATTGTGCACTTCGTGACGAGCTTGTGTTGAGAAGAGGGTGGGTTGGACCAGGTTGGATGTGAGGAAGGTGGGTGTGGGCAAGTTGGTCATCCAGTGCTAATTGAGCACCTACTATATCTGAGGCCCTGGATACCTAGAGATGAGAAGGCCTAGCCACCACTCTCACAGGGCTCGCAGCTGGGCTGGCTGGACACCACGGGGAAGCTGACACGGTGTATTTTCTTGCAACCAAAAGTACTCTGATTGAGACACTTATGTGAAGGCTCTGTGCAAAATAGTGCACGGTGACCAGTGGTCAGTCACCGCAAAGCCGCCTAGGTGCGGGCAGGTGTACAGTCCATGCACCGCGGTGGTGAGAGCTGCTACAGTGGAGGCTCTGGAGCAGAGGCCCAGAAACAGACGTTTGAATGATTCAAACACCCTAAACGAACCACTTGCTCTTTCAAAGCCTGTGGCTCACATTTACTTGGAACAACGAGCTGAAACAGGAAATTGATGAGCTCACGCTGCCCTTGCTCCTGCATTTCAGGCAGCGTTCTACTCTACCTAGCAAGCCGCAGAGTCTCTCTTTCCACCCCGCCTGCAGCTATTTTCACAAGCTTTACCTCCTAGGAGCTCATCTTTCACCAGTCTTGGAACCGGGGCTCACCTTCCACGCTCCCCTCTTTGCACTTATCCCGTCTCTGATGTGCTCACATTCCAGACACATGAGAGCGATAATTGCACGGGCCTCCTGTCCGTTAGGCTCTGACCTGAGGTTTGGATGCCTGCTCCTTCCTTTCACATTTGTGAATGGGGCTTTTATCATTCCTTTGGAACTGGAACTCTCTAGTAAGTTAGGGATTGTGTCAGGAAATTGTAAACACTCGGACCTCAGACAAGCCTGGGTAGTCAACGGCCAGGTAAATGACTGTGGTTAGTATGTGTGTGTACAATGTTTACAAAGCACTTGTGATGTCAGGCTAATTGAAACTGCAAAAAATCTCCAGTCAGGAAGGAATTAATCCTATGTCATGGAGGAAAAACAGGTTTGGATAAATTATGCCCAAAGTCATAGAGCTACTAAGGGACAGAGCTGGACCTCAAACCCAGGCTTGGTTCCAAATCCATTTCCCTCCCCTTTCTGATCATGGTTGACATTTTTTCTTTTTTTTTGGCTGTGCTGCGAGGCTTATGGGATTTTAGTTCCCCCGACCAGGGATGGAACCCGGGCACTCAGCAGTGAGAGCTCAGAGTCCTAACCACTGGACTGCCAGGTAATTCCCATGATCGACATTATTAATTAACTCTTTTCCTGTCCCTAGTTTGGGTTTTCAAGTAGGCAAGCACAATCTTTTCCTACATAAACACCCAGCATTTTGGCTGGAGAACCAACTGCAGGGCACTGAAACCGCATTGAGTGCTATCAACTCAGCTGTCTGCATATTCCAAGCAACTTGCCATGAGCTTCTAGAGAATATTACAAGTTACCATTTATGGAGTTTATTCCAGATGCCGGACCCTGTGATAATTCTTTTACATACATTATCCCATTCATTCTCATACCAGCTCTCTAAGATCTCGAAGATCTTCCCACTTTGCAGATCAGGAAACTGAGGCTCAGTGAGGGTGAGATCCAAGACTGGCCCTTCACATAAGTCATGGGCCTCCTGCACTCTTCTCTCCCTGCACTGTCCCCAGCACTGGGCCGCAGCTCTGCTTCACCTGTCAGAGGAAACAAAGAACCGGGCCCTTTAGCCTCTGTCCTAGGAGGCTGGTAATTTCTCCCTTTATGGATACTCCAAAGGGGATTCCACAGGGGTCCAGTGAGGAATGGAAGAGAGGGGTACAAGCTGGAGAGACCCCAAATGGTGCCGTTCACTGCACAGCTGCTAAGGGAGCTTTGATAGAAGGCCCCCGGCTGAGGAGGCTGAGTCAGTCCCCCTGGCACAGCAATGCCATGAGGAATTTCGGCTCATTGGAGATAGAATGTGGTTCACCAGATCACTCCCATAAGACAAAGCATCTGTTTGTAATTTTTGCCTTTATCACATTCTGAGGGATCTGTGTTCTTGCCCTCCCAAAACTCCGCTTCTCCCGAAGCGGAGTATGTCTGTAGGAGCCAAGAAACCCATTTGTCCTCTCGAAAGGGGACAGGCTGTCACAACCACGTGAAAATGGGTGGTCTTTATCCCTAACTCAGGACTAGATCCCCAGGATGAGAAGCTTGTAAGGAAATCTTAGGTGATCAGTTTCCAGCAATCCCCTCTTCCCCAAGTGGTCACCTCAACTAAGCAGGAGATCTGGAATGGTTTCTCAGAGGATGGGTCCCAACCTTTGTCCATTTTCCATCACAGGCCTATATGGGAAATCAGCAGCAGACTCCTGAGCCTGACGGGGAAATTTTTTATTTAGTGAAGATGACTTGAAGTGAACTGGTCCCCGTGAGCAGGTTTTTTCTGTGGTCCAGATCCTACAGGTAGCGATTTCTAAGCAAGAAGATCAGCACGGCAACAATTAGGCCAATCACAAATAAATCCCAGTATGGTCCAAGGGTATTGTCCAATTTCATCCATTTCCATCTCATGGTAAACTGCTGGCAAGAGACATTCTGTCAAAAATAAATCGAAGCCTCCCACTTCATTCAGAACCATCATCTACCTCCATCCCATCTCCCAAGAGTTGCTCACTGGAGTTTTCAGAGATTTTTGGGACGTATTTGAGACAAACTTACATTAAAAAACAGGATATCTCGAAACAAATGCACAGTTTCCAGTTTTGTGAGGGCAAAGAACACAGGTATGTGAGCGTCCGGACTTGTTTGAGCAGCCATATCATATAATCTCCTGGCCAAGCGAACGTCCTGGAAAGAGAAGAACAGCCCATACTCATTAGGTACAGATTCTTTGGGAGAAATTAAATGGAATCCATAGTTTGAAATACAGTAACTTATCTTTGGTAGGCTGAACAATCTTCCCCCATGGCCCCCACAAGATGCTCATGCCCTAATCCTTGGAACCTGTTAATATGTTATGTTACAATAGCAAAGCAAATTTTGCAAATGTGATTGAGGTTACAGACCTTAAGCTAGGAAGATTGTCCTGGATGACCTGGTGGACTCAGTGTAATCACATGAGCCCTTAAACACTGAGTTTTCTCAGAGAGCAGAAGAGAAAGGCAGAGAGATGTGGCAGAGGAGAAGTCAGAGATTCTAGCGATGGGAAGGACTCAACTTGCCCTTGTGGAGGGGCCACGCAGACAGGAGAAGGAATGTGGACAGCCAGCAAGGAAATGGGGCCCTCAGTCCTATAAGCGCAAGAAACTGAATTTGGCCAACAACCTGAATAAGCTTGGAAGCAGGTTTTTCCCCAGAGCCCTCAGTAAGGAGCACAGCCTTTATTTCAGCCTGTGAGACCCTACAGAGAGGACCCGGTCAAGCTCACCTAGCTTTCTCACCTACAGAAACTGTGAGATACATGTGTGTGGTTTTAAGGCACTGAATTTGTGGTCATTTGTTAGAGCAGCCATAGAAAACCAACACAGACTCCAAAGAGCTTTCTTGGATATCTCTGGACCAGACCTTAAGTATAATTCCAATTAAAGGGGCAGGAGAACAGACACTAACAGTACATCTCCCCAAACAAATGGCAATACAGATAGTGACTTCCTAGTACTTATCATACCTGAAGTTATGGGATTTGTTTATTCATTGTCTGTCTCCAGGTCCCTGAAGACAAGGGCTTGCACTGCCTGTTCACCCCTGAATTCCCAGTGCTTAATGAAGTGCTAAGCACATAGCAAGTCTTTGATAATACTTATCAAATGAGTGAATAAACGAGGAATGAGCGAATAAACTATTTTGGTCCTCAGGCTGGAATTTGATTCCATAAATGACGTACTATATTTTTAGGAACTTGTTTTTCCCCATTAAATTACGCCATGGTAGATCAAAAATCTTTCATTTTCACCTACTTACGGCTTGTTTTTGTTTGCTTTATATTTGCTTTGTTTTCCCAAACCGAGTAATGAAAAGGCTAAGTAGAATTGCTTTTAAAGGTTGAAGCACCCTAGGCCAGTGCCAGAATTATACTTTGCTTGGGTGCCTGTGGATTATTTTCAAAAGAAGGGGAAGAAGAGGGATTTTTCACAAATTGTGCTCATCCAGTATCTCTCTGTTTCTCCTCTCCATCTCCCAGACCCCCGATACACAGGGTTCAAGAGTTGTGAATCCTTGAGGCCTCTGCTAAACCCATTTCTTGGGTGGTGTCCTCTCAGCTATGTTTTGCTTGTCATTTCTTAATTTTTTACAAAGCTTCGTGGACTGGTAAATGTATTTGTTTGAGAAAGAGGAATAATGCTTGCTTAAAATAATTAAAATTCAGGAGACTGTTCCAAACAAATCTTCCTGGCAACAGAGAAAATGGATGTTATAAAAACTCCAAATGTGTCTCTGATTCCAACAAATTCAGAGGGTGTTCACTTGAAAGCACCCTACAGATCACAACAGCGGTGTTACCTCCACACGTGACAGGCATGTTAACTTGGATGGGACGTTCAAGGAGAGGCAACCTTTGTCGATATCTCATTCCTTCCTTCTTATTTGAGGCAGGCAAGAGTTATTAATTTATTTCTTGAGGCACAATTCAGTTGCTTAGCTTATAATGAAAAATAGCAGAGAAGTACCATTTAAAGTGGGATGAGCTGGCTCCCGGCCGAGGTGGCCTCACGATTCGCAATGGGGGTGGGGTGCGATAGGAAAGTCTTTCTTTAAAATTCGCAGAGAAAGAAAATCCTAAACCCTTCTGCCTAATTAGGGCAACCCATATAAAAGAAATTTTATTACTAGACTCTAGAAAAGACTGCTTGTTCTTTGATCCTACTTAGTAAAAAAAATCCAAACCATTCACACAAAGAAAATTCCCCGTGATAAATTGTGCTTTGATGATGGCTAGGGTTCATTATTTAAGTCCATTGCACATCCAGTCCACTTACATTTAACTTCTCTGTGGTACGTTTGAGTTTATTTTGCTTTAAATTCAGTGATTTAGGAGATTATATAAACCTATCTACAGACTTCTTAAGTGTTTCTAACTCTAATGTCAGGTGTGCCAAAGTACCGCCCTATGCTCACATGTTCAAAAGCTGCTTATAACTTAAAGATATAGAATTCTCCAGCAATAAAGGATCTGGTTTGTGAAAATTGTTCAGTTACATGACTCAGGAGTTTTCCAGCCCCGAATCTTTGGGTGTCATCAAAAATGTCTTATACTGGGACAGAGGTAGTTTTTTGAATAATTCATTCTTGTTTTCTTATTATAAATATGTTAATTAGAGGAAACTTTGAAAATACAGAGGTGAACAAACAAGGAAAAAACACCCACAATCTCACTGTACAGAGGTAACCACTGATATTTCATACACATCCTTCCAGCATTCCAGTGTTTTTGTATATATTCATACATACATACTTTTAATTTAGGAATTTTTCATTCTGTATGATACTTTGTCTTCTGTTTTCTTAAGTTAACGATATATTTCAAAAAATATACCATGTCCTAAGATATTCCTTTAGCCTATAATACTTTTATTTTTAATGGTTGTACAGTATTTCATAATAATGGCTAGTACTTATTAAATATTTACTGTGTGACATTCACCACTGTCGTTTACTTAAACCCTGTTACAATTCTGTAGGGCAGATGATATTATTAACTTCATTTTAAAGATGAAGAAACTGAGGCGCTGAGAGGTTAAGTCACTTATCTAAATCCATATGACTTGTAAATGGCAGAGCTGAGATTCAAATCCAGAGAGTCTGCGTCTAGCCTGCTCACTTAGTCACTAGGCCATAAAGTACATAATGGAGTAGTATACCACCACACAATAGTTTATATAACATGTTCTCTATTTTGGAGTATTTTGATTGTTTGTAGGGTTTTTTTCTAATAAATAAAGGTATACACACACAAATTTTTTTGCACATTTCTGATTATTTCATTAGATAATAGACATGTATTTCAAGAAAGGTTATGACCATTTCTAAGAGATGTATATTTTGTCCTGTCATATTTCCGAGGGGGCCATTTTAATGTCAAACTTTAGTTTGGCCTTTCCAGAAAATAATTCTATTCTGGTGTTTAAAGCTTCAGCTCTAACACTCCATAGGAGGTCAGACCAGACAAATGAAAAAAATAAAAATGCTTCGTGCCATAATTACTTTTATTTTTGACAGATCTACTTATAATTTATTCAGTAGATGTGGTTTTGTTTTCCCTGTAGGATCCAAAAAATGTGTTATTTAGTAGGTCTAACTATATATATTGAAACTCATTTCCTCTCACCTTTTTTCTTAATTTAGATAGATTTTCTAGTCAGTATCTTAAAACATACCTGCTTTCTTCCATTTTAAAAACAAAACAAAGGAAAAAAATGAAAACATAAAAAGAGCATCATGTGTGTCTTATACTCTATGTTACAAAAACATTTTAGAACAGAATCTGACAGTACTGATTCCTCTACCTGAATGGTTTCCTCTTTAACAAGTTTATAGTATTTCACTTGTGTGTGCATGCATGCACATCATTTTGGGCTTTCACTTTAGTTATGGACGTGTCTCTTCCACAGTAGACTATGAACGCTTTGAAGGGTGTCTTGTTCTCAGATCCTTCTTGACACAAAACAAGGACTTGATAAATATTTGAGTAAATAAATGAATGAAGAAAAGCAAGGCATGTTACCATGGTAGTTTAGAAGCAGATGTCTTTTAAATCTAGGGCTTCATTGAAGGGTTCATAGAGGTGATGATACTGGAGCTATTCTTTGAAAAATGGATTGGTTTTCAATGGGCAAAAATGTGGGAGAAGATCATTCCAGCAAATGGGGTGATGTGACCTAAGGTCAGGAGGGTGCAGTTCAAGGTCTTACGGGGAAAGGAAAAGCAGTCTAGAAGATATATAGGGAAATAGTGGCATATCAAGCCATTATTGTCAAGATGGATTAGGTCAGGGAGGGTTTGAATGCCAGGGTAAGAAGTCTGGACTTCATTAAGCAATAGAAAGTCAGTAAGATTCTTTTAGTTTTGTGTTTGTTGGCTTGTATTTGTGTGCATGTGTGTGTGCATCTTTTGGGAGGAGTGTGGTGGAAGGGTAGCAGTACTAGAGTTATACTTTATCCAGAATAACCCAGTGGGGCTTCGTTAGCTGTATTGTGTGTTAACTAAAGTAATGCTAACATCTGCAACCAATAAACTCCCAAATTTCAATGGTTTAACACATTCAACAGTCAAGTGTGGATGTTTCTTGTTGGTGGTAAATCTTTGGTGGACAGAGCTTTCTCTGGCCACACAGTTCAAGGAAGAACACTAGAATGGGAGACCCCTGAGGATCCTTTACAACAAGTAGAAATTCTGGCCTGAACCGGGATAAGGCCAGAAGGAATGGGCAGGAGAGGATGGGCAACAGGTTTTTTTCATGGTTATTAAATTTTTGAAGGACTTCTGAATCAAGTATAAATTGAGAAGGAGTTTCATAACAAATTGTGAGCTGAGTGCTTATATTTCTAAATTAGTTCAGGTCATCTCTCAGTTTCTCCCTAGGTATTATTTTGTGTTCCCAAAACAATGGTACAGTCAGTCCTGGTCCACAGTTAAGTCAAGTGAGCTTAACTCAAGGGCGGAAAGTGGGGAATGAGATGTTTCTCAGTGAAGCTATTGGGATAATTGACCTACATCACCCTAGTCCCAAATCCTTTCCTAAAGACGGATGAGAAAAATAATGACCCATATTTTTACACTGATTTACCAAGAGTCGATTTATACCTTACTTCCTTTTTCCAGGGGGCTTACATTCAGAGTTTACCAAAACTTTTTTTGATTCTCAGAGAAATCCTGGTAATGATGTTAGACTCACCTGTCCCACTGGTTTGCATGAGGTTTAACTAATAGAGAGGATTGCGAAGAGCCTTGCTGAAGACATGCATAACTACTCGATGTCTTGGGTGCTATGAAAGCCTGTTCTAACTGCTTTGCTTTCATTAACCATAAATGGAACAAGCTTTGAACTTTTAATTATCAGCATATTCATTTTAAAAATTAGAAGAGGTGATATCTCCTCATTAATTTGACTACGAGATAGCAAGATTAATAAACTTGGCCCCTGGGTAGTTGGTAATTATTTTACTAATTGCTAAACAAAAGAAATTAATAAAGACAAAGAGCAATGGCCCCTCATTAACTAAATTAACTAAATCTAAAATTCCCTCATTAACTAAATCTAAAATTCCCGTGTCCAGGTCTGAGGTTAAGCTCAGCCTCTTTCTTTTTCTATAGGTAGAGACTTTCTGTAGGAAAAAATTTATCTGTGACAGAGAGACTGATCAAAATGAACTACCCACGATTTAACAAGAACCCCGACCGAAAAGAACAGAAATGTGGCTAGAGAGAAACTTCAAAGTTTTTCTAGATGTATGAAATATATGTCTCGACAACTGCTTTTGGACATTGTGTAGAAAGTGCCTAGGAGAGAGCCAGCAGTGACTTGAAGGAGGAAAACTGAACACCCGACACAGTGGGCTGTGTAGTCGGCCTTGTGTCCTGAGAGGACAGCTCTCCCCACCCCAGGGAGTCACTGCTAAATGACCTCACTGTGAGGACAATGGGGCTGTTAAGTCCTTCTGGATTCATATGGGGGCAGGAGAGCTAATCTGAATTTAACCCATGGGGTGGGGTCACTTTTATCCTATACACACAATGCTCCTCTCACCAATATTGTTATGTTTTACATGGGGAATGATGAACAAAAGCTTTAATCCTCTTGAAGTCTTACTTAGCAATCGCTCACATTCTCTTCTGATCTAAAAAAGTCATTCCACACACTGTTTCACTACAAAGCCCTTTCACAAAGGCTTATTGGTTTTATCCTCAAAGCCTGGGGCAGGGCTTGTATCGCTGTTCTGTTTTACAGATGTGGATGACAGTTGGAGGGGAAGGGAGTGTGGCTTAATAACATCCAAAGGATCATCCACTGTAGCTATTCGAGCCAGTCCTGCCTGCCCCAATGTTATAAAACAGGAAGCTTGCACCTGCTAGGAATGGGGAAAACAGACTGCATTTGGATTTGACATTCTTTCTACTGCTTAGGGTTCTGGGGATGATGAAAAGTGATCCGTCAAGAGGCAGGCACAGGAGAGCACCCGAAGGCAGGGGTCTCTACCATTGGATTGTTGGCACCTGAATGAGAAGCTCTTGCAGCCGTGTGCACATGAGCAGTTGTCAGCTAGGAAATTCCCCACCAATAATTCCCAATTACTATCACAACTGGAAGGAAAAAGAAAGCATAGAAAATTCAGTAGTGCCGGGCCCAACTCTTTCCAGCAGCAATGTGGGGTCAGCCAGATCTGGGTTCGAATGATGGCTCCACCACCAATGAGCCCTGCAAACTCGGCCCTATGACTTAACCTGCACTGTGATTTCCTGACGCAAACAACAAGGACAATGATAGGATGCGTCTCATTGAGTGGTTATGTGACTTAAATGACATGGTATACATAACACGTCAACACCTGGCTATCGTAATCACCTTTCTCACCCTGTCAGACCCTAATGCCATCTTCTGCCTTAACTACACTGACTGTCTGAAGGATCTACCCGCTATCACCTTGTAGTGTTAGCCCTCTTAATGAATACGCCTCATCTCCTCAAGTCGGGTGTAGTCTTTGAAGGATGGAGATCTGTTTTCTTGGGCTTCTCTAGAGCACTCGGCATTATGTCATGTACACAGTGGGTGTTTCAAAAGACGTTTCTGGATTAATGCCACCTCTGTATCCAGCTCTGATCTCATTCTCACTTTCTCCTTATTACTGAGAGCTTGTGAGTCAATGGAAATTTTAATGGAAAAAGGCCTGTGGGTGGAAGGCAGTGGGGGCAGGGCCTACTAGTGTTGCTGGAAAAAGCATGAATTTACTATGAATCAAATTGGCCAAGACTAGATTTATTCTCCTCGTTAGTTCCATCCTTGGGCGTCATGGAGAAAATAAATTCTACCTCATAGGGTTATATCAGGATACATAAAATGTGTTGGCATGTGGGAGGGACTCAGCAAATATTAAGTCTTTTTCTCTACATTGATGACATCAATGAAGTGTAAAACGTTATACATTTTCCTTCCTGTACAGCTGCCGTTACTAGGTTGGATTATTACCAGCACAATTACCTTTGCGATACCTAAACCATGTTCGTACATATAGGCCAGGTTGAACATGGCTTGTGCGCTGTGGTATTTCTTGGCTGCGATGCTGTAATGCGTGGCTGCTGTTTGATAGTCTTTCTTAGTCCCGTAGCCATAATAATGGTAATCTCCAATTTTCACTCTAGCGAATGCATTGCCTGATAGAAATATTAGAAAGAGAAGGAGAATAATAACTCAAATGATTCATGTGTAGCTCCTAGTAAATCATTAGTATCAGCCTAATGATAATCTATATAAAAAAAGAAAAAAACACTCGGAATCCCAGAATCAGAATTAGATATGATTTATGGATATGACACACAATGCTAGCTGTCTTTATTGTAGGATAACTCCCACAGTATAGTACAAATGTTCTTAAAGAATAAAAAATTATCAATTTTACCTTTTAGATTCATTTTTTGAAGGTAGGTCAATTCTTGGGAAACTGGATCCCACCCTTCCTTTTCTTAGCCTTCACTCCTGAAGCTCTGCTCTCCTGCATCACCAGTTTCTGCCCCTGTTCTAGTCCCATGCGTCATCCAAACACACTTTGGTATCTTCTATGAACAAAACCAAACCTTTATCCCATGGCATCTCCTTGTAACTACTCCCCATTTCTCTGTTCACTTCACACTCAGCCTTTTCAAAAGTGTGTTCTACACTCACTGTCTCCAAAGCTTCTCCTCCCACATACTCTTCAACCCACCCCACTTTGGCTGCTGCTCCCTCCTCCAAGAAACTGCTATTTTTAAGGTGGTCGATAACCTCCACGCAGCCAGATCCCCTGGTCACTTCTTGTCCTCATCTCACTGGACCACTAAGCAGCACTGGAATCACTGGTGCTGTCTGCCCATGCCCTTTCTTCTCTTGACTTCCCTCCTGCCTCAGAGGCCTGTCCTTTTCAAACTCTTGCCTGACTCCTCCTCTACCCAGCTTCTAAATGTTGGAATATCAAGGGCTCGTTACTGACTCCTTTTTCCCCAGCTCCTCTCCCTTCTTTTCTCTCCTCTCCTCCCTTCCCCTCCTCTCTCCTCCACTCTGCTCTATCTCAACTCTCTTTCCAGGTGACCTCATCTAGTTCCATGGCTCTATGTTTCCTATTTCTGAACTTGTATCTATATTCCATCTCTCTCTAAGCCCCAGATTCTTACAACTGCCTTCTTGACTTCTCTGCCTGGATCTCAGACTTAAAACATCCACTAGAGATTCTTAACTCCCTGCTACCCCTTCCCCCGAACAAAGTCATCAGTTCCTTTCCTCTATCAGTGCCAGCACCACCATTTTTCAGGCCATAAATCTAGGGGAATTATTCCCAGTTCTTTCCCCTCACTTTCATTATCAAATCCATCAGCAAATCCTGTTGGTTCTACCTTTAAAACACACCTGTTTCTCTCCAGCTCCTCCACCATCTAGTCTAAGCCTGGAATACTACAGCAGCCTCCAAAATGTGCTTTTAGCTACACTTTTCGATCTGTTCTCCACACAACAGCCAAGATGATCTTTTTCAAATGTAAAATCAAATCACGTTATTCCCTGTATTAAAACCCCCAAGCGCTTCACTTTGCACTTGGAATAACTTCCAGATTCCTTACCTGACCTACAAGTTGTGCCTTATCTGTCTTCTGCCACCCTGGCTGGGCTTACCACATGTCACTTTCTCGGGATTCTCTAGCCTTCTTAATATTCCTTCAACACACCGAGCTCATTCTTGCCTCGGCGTCCCTGCAGTAAGATTCTTCAAGCCCCTCTGCCTGGCATGTTTGCAGTTCCTCTGACTCATCATTCTGGTCTCACTGCAAACTTCGCTTCCCTTCTAGAGCCTTCTCTGACTACCTTGTCAGACCACATCCCACTAGTTGTCCATCCCATCTCCATGTTTTATTTCCTCACAGCATGTATCTCTCTTATCTCATTTGTTTACTAGTTTATTTTCTCTCTCTCTTTCATGAGAGAGAATTTTGAAGCTCTTGATCACTGATATAGTACCAGGATGAGAATGGTACTTGATGAATATTTATGGAATGAATGGATAGACAGGGTAGGAAACTTTTTAGAAAATGCTTCCCCCAGATGTTAAGTATTTTACAATCTTAGTTTCCAACAAACATAAAAATATTCAGGAGTAGAAAAAAATTCATGTGACTTTTTAAGATATGAGACTTCAGTCTTTTGAAGGCCACTTAGGGATGACCTCTAAGCGTCTCTTTGGGGCCCATGTTTCCACTCACTAGGGCTATGTTGATTGAAAAGATGAGGGAATGCTCATGTAGGACATCCACTTCAGCTGTGGCTAACCCCGCTGGCACAGTCTAGGCTTACTTGGAAAAGGGGAAAGTACCCTGTGTGGTATGGTCTGATGTGTATCATTAAGAGCTATAGGACTCCTTCCAAGTTTTTTTTCCCATTTGGCCTAACGCAAAGCCTAACATTTTTTGGAATTGATTCCTTTGGGTTCTGAAGTTCTTTTAGTCTTCTGGAACCCTATACTAAAATGTAATACCATGAGCCGTCTTTAGTTTTCTTGGAGTAGAAGTAACGTTGTAAACTTCTTAAGCTGCAAAAGATATTAGTTGTCAGGGTTGGCTTCTCAGGTGCTTCAAAATGTACAGGTAGCTCGGGGTAAGACCTCATAGAAATGACGTCCAGGAGAGGGGCTCAGAGGGGCCTGCAGAGGCAAGAGACCCCTCGAGCTCTAAAGAGAAACCCACTCCATTTCTAATTTTGCCCAAAGCTATCTTCCTTTGACCCGAAGATTCCTTCTGCACCACAGCCACAAAAGAACAGGACTCTGCATTTTCAAGCTTTGCAAGCAGTAAAGCAGGACCCCTGAGGTCTCTAAGAATGAAATGTTGTGAACAAGCAGATTCTCCAGAGGATTCAGCTCCACCCTAATTAGGGGGCTGATGGGGGTGGGGGGCATGTGGCAATCCTGACAGGCTCCTAGGGGGTCACTAGACAGTGGGAGGGATTTCCCCTCCAATTTCACAGTCACAGGCTGGTGGCTGAGTCCTTATGGTTCAGCACCCTCCTCACACTCCTGGAAGAAACATCGCCAATGACAGATTGGAAACCTAACTTCCATTACTAGATTTCCTAAGCTCAAGACAGCCATTCAGCAACCACATCTTTGGGGACAATCATGCCTGACCTCTCTGGTGACACACAATTATTTTTAGTGGTCTGACAGTTTTATATTGGTGACTTCTGTTTAATATTAATGTCCTCTCATTTTCAATGTCTCTTTTCCTTAGTGCAATTTCCACAGCATTTCCTGGCTTGGAATAAACCTGTATTTGTTACAATTCAGATGATTTGCCATAGCTGAGGGGTTGCTGGTGTTGTTTCCTTACTCCAAACATTTTAGAAAACAGAGACTTTTCTTGTTTTAGGGAATTTCTCACTAAAATCACACAGATGGCTTGCTGCTGCAGTACCAGCTCAGCTGGACCTGAGAAGGCACCACTGTGACTTTTGCTTCTGCCTCATATTAGCATCAGCTGAGAATTGTTTTTATCCCATTCAATTCTTATAGAAAAGGGATGATTCGGCCTTAGCCTGAGACAATTTTAAGAAATTTAATTGGAAGTAAAATTGCTCTCTTACCGTAAGAGAGCACCTCACATATCCAAATGCCAATAGTGACAGCTTTGCAGAATCTCTCTGCTATTAGTAATATAATTTTAGGGAAAGAATGGAATGAGACATAGTGATGCAAATGCCACCTGCCACTGCTTTCCCACCAGCGCTCCCTACAGCGAGGGGGAGGATCTTGCTAATTAATTCTTTTTTTCCCTTGATGCTACCATGCTAATGGTTATAATAGAGATCTGAAGCTTGTGGTAATCCTCAATGGGATATTCTAAAAGAAAAATCAAACAAGTCTTAGAGCCATAAGTAATTTAACCTATATAAACTCATTGAAACATAGGTCATATCTCTGATAAGTTTAGAAAAACTCAGCAAATGAGTGACTGAAGCCAGACCAAGAAAACTGATGTCTTGAGTAAAACTGCCATGTTTCAAACAACCGTTCTGGTGTCATGGAGACAGAGCCGTAGAAAAATTCCTATGGTTTGCTAAACTGGAGACCTTGAGAATAACAAAAGAAGTTCCTGGAAATGACCTCTAACCAAAGACTGACCCTAACATCAGTTTGAAATACCACCTGCTAGATATTCTGCACCTTTCTGCCTATGTGCCCAAGAACTCAGCCGGAGCAAATCAGATGCATAATAGTGGACAGGGGCCAAGTAGTGCTCATTTTTATCTAAGTTCTGTACCTTGAGTGGCAGCTCGATTCCATAGGAGAAGTGCCATTGGATACATCTTCTCTTTTTCAAGGATTTTAGCTTTTTCTAAAAAAAAAAAAAAGGAGACATTCCATTAGGAAGGCTTAAAATACCCCTACAGTAAAGTCATATATGCATATGTATGATTGGGGAATTGCAGAGAATTTTAACGTATCTTACTAGATTCCAAAATGAATGCTGAATTGCTTTGAGCTACTTCATAACCCATTTCTGCAAGTAGTGCATATTGAACAAGCGAAGAATCTATATCGCCATTCTTATAGGCAAAGTATGCTGTCAGGAATTTCTCAGCCCAGTGGCCTAGTTCACAGACACCTTTATAAAGCTGTATATACAAAGAGAAATCAAGCAGACTAGTTAGCCAACACACTTCATTCCAGGTAAACGATAAATAACCTCAGTCTTCAGTTCCTGCTGGCTGGTCAGGCAAGGATTTTAGGTCTAAAGCATGGCTTTTGAAAATTGTTTAGGGTGAGGTGTTAATACCTTTCACAGGCATGAAGATTACAGGTGTGTATTTTTTTTTTTTTTGTCTTGAGCTTACACTTCCTGAGGCTTGTTTTAAATATGTGTAAATGAACTTTTCTGACTTGGGGGCTATTTGGCAGGACAACAGAATGTAACGACTTCTGTTTTTTAATAAAAGGGATTTTCTGGACGCTGCTGCCCTGCGAGGGTGCGTTATAAGGCTGCAGCTGATGTGGAGAAGAGAGAATGAAGGGAAGACAGTGCCTGAGGGTGTAGGTGACATAACCGTGAGGGAGGTGTGCAGAGCTCCGTGGGGACAACAGGCAACTTAGTTGAATAGCCCTTATGTAACCAAAAGAGGTTAACCATACATAATTCATTAGGAATCGGCAAAGGAGCAAATCTAAAGATAGATTATTAGCTGGCAGGTTTTGAAACGAATTTCAGAGGGGCCAGGTTGCAACAGGAAGGTATTTATATTGGTGCAGGGGAAGTGTTTCATGAATCAATGAAGGACATTAAGGTCCTAAAAGCCTTCTTTTGAAAACTGCATCACTATCCCAGGCTGAAAGAATGCACTTTCTCAATTGTCATCCAAATCATCAGAAAAACCTAAGGACCTGGCTTTCTGGGAAGAAGTGAGCTACATTTTCTAGGCTAAATCAAGCCTTTCATGTCCCAAGTCGCAACTCCCAATCCTACTAGAAGTGCCAAATTGCCCTGGAGATTTGATTGAAAGCTGAAACAGAGCTCCATAACTGAATTCGGAGGCGAGCTCTGAACTCGATGAAAAGCCAGATGCAAGACAGGAGGGATCATTTCTCTTCCTCCCTTTCCGAGTCTGAGTTACATCACTGCTTTTCCTCCCTGGCAAATGTCAGTGTCCACATTGTCAGCTGGAAGAAACAAGATAATATCTATAAAATCAAAGACACCAACAATCTAAGGACAGTATCACCTCCTCTCTGTGATAAATGAAAAGTGCTTTAGAAATAGCCCGTGATTTACCTCCACAGCAGTTCTGCACGATCTTAACACTCCTGTTCCTGTGGCGTACATCTTGGCCAGGTAATAAATGGCGAGGGGCTGCCCACTCTGAGATGCCAAGTAAAAATATTTGAAGGCAAGTTTATAATCCTTCCATACTCCAGAGCCAGCTGAAAATTAAAATTATTTTGAGCCACCCCTTATTTACATTGTTTTTTACATTATCATCTATGGATGTAATGCTCATAGTGATTCCTGCTATTTTAAATAGGATGAGAAAAGCCAACCAAAAGTCAAGCTACTCTAGATCTACTATCTGGGGGAAAAAAAGTTGAGTCAGATTTTAAGTAAGAATATGGAAATGTATGTTCTCGACCCATTCAGAAAACTGAAGGAGATGGACTGTTTAGTCTCATGAAAACATCTCCTCAATATGGTATAACTGCAGTTAATGAAAAGGAGACCAAGTGGTAGTCTCTGAGGACCAGAAGGCCCTCCATGATGTGTGTCACCATCCCTGTCATCCTTCCATACCAGGAGACCAGTATAGCTCCTCCTAGCCATAACTATGGAGTTTGGAGCCAGTAAATCCCAGCTCCAGGAGGCCCAGCTCAGACTCAGCTCATTGCTTGGAGCAAAGCATTTGGAGCTAGGATGGAGAATCAGCTACTCCCAGCAGCTGGGATTCTTGTCCTGACTCTCCCATTACTCCTTTTGTGACCTGGGCACCCATAAGCACTTCATTTGCAAAAGGAAGGGCTTTCACTAGGTGGTTCTGAAACTGCCTTCCAGCTCTAACATTTCTTAGCCTTTAGAAGCAGTGCCATGTTGCTGCTAAGAGCAAAGGCTCTGGAGGCAGGTCACTTGGGTTTGAGTCTCAGCTCCACCAAGTGTATGATCTTGTGTAAGATGTTTGACCTTGATATGGCTCAGTTTGCTCATCTAGAAATGGTGGGCTACCCCCTAGATGTGTTGAGAGGACTAAATGAGTAAATACATGTAAAGACTTAAACATTAGCCATAACTATTACTCTTATTCTAGATGCTTGAGGAATCTGATAGACCCTGGGCCTGGGATTTGGAATAAACTAGAAGAACAAGGCTATCTTAGGCAACCTCCCAAAACCGTAGAGAACAGGCCCTCCACCTGGGCTATTGTGGAAAATGCCAGATCTGTCTTTTTTTTTTTTTTTTTTGTGGTACGCGGGCCTCTCACTGTTGTGGCCTCTCCCGTTGCGGGGCACAGGCTCCGGACGCGCAGGCTCAGCGGCCATGGCTCACAGGCCCAGCCACTCCGCGGTATGTGGGATCTTCCCGGACCGGGGCACGAACCCGTGTCCCCTGCATCGGCAGGCGGACTCTCAACCACTGCGCCACCAGGGAAGCCCCCTCTCTGCCCGTCTTTTCAATATGGCACCGAGGATCATCAGATTTCTCACCATGGCCCACTCTCCTTCCTCTCACACTCTGTCTCCTTTCCCTCTGCAACCTCAGTTACTCTTACTAATGCCTGTATGTTGATGTCTCCCCAAATCTTTCTCTCCAAGTTTTACCTTTCTTGTGAGTTTCACACTTGTTTCTGGGTTGTGCGCTGAGTGTCACAAGGCACTTCAAACTTAAAATTTTCAAAGGTGAGCTTTCTGATTGCACCTCTTTGTCTCCTCCCCCCAAATGTCCTTTTCCTCCTGTCTTCTTCAAATTCCTCCTCAAACTGCTGCCTGAATGTTCTGTCTAAACCACTTTCACCAATCCTTTGATTTGTCTTAAAAAAGGAGCAGACTTTGCATTTATCATTCTAAGTAAAGCAGCCATATGTGTAGCACTTACAGTAGTACATGAAGCCTAACTGAAACTGTGCGTTTGGCCATCCCTTTTCTGCAGCTTTCTGAAAGTATTTAAGTGCTTCTGCATAATTCTGCAAGATAATTACACTTTGTTACTCAAAGGTACATGCATAACTCCATGGTAACAATTGCCTTCCACTTTTTTTAAGAGCATAGTTAGTGCCCTATGTGATTTAGGCTAATTAAAGCAGTATCAGAAGTATTATACATTTTATTTCATTATTATATTAGATTCTATTAAGAAATAATTATCTTATTTTCATTGTAAATTATGTCTTTTCCTACATTGACAGTAGGTTTTGTTAGATATTGGGGGAAGGTCACTCAAAAGACAAAAGTTAAAGTAAGAAGATAAATTTCTCTATGAAAAAAAATCTTCACGGCTTAGATGATTTCTAAGGTTACTTAGAATCTGTGATTCTAAGATATAATTAGCGTTGTTACTCTTGTCACAAGCTTGTTCTATGTCTCTTTGGCAAATATTTCACTGAATTATTTTATTCTCTATTACTAGATATGATACCTTGGCAAACCAAGTAATAGAGACTAATTCCTTTAGATTAATCAGTGATCATGAATTTCACCCTAATAAATTGCTAGAAATGTTGAAAAAGATAAGAAAATTATTTAACTTACCACAGGAACTCCTTTCCCATAAAAGTAAAGAAGACCGAGCCCATGAAGACCAATGGCATTGCCCTGGAACAGGTTTAAAAATCCAAGTAAAGTCCCAGAAGAATTTACCATACGGAAAAGTATTGCAAAATCATTCACAATATTTGAAATGCAGCTGGTAGGAGATGAACTAAGGCAGGTGAATCAGGCAGTTGGTGTTATTCTGACCCTCTCTAGTTTCTCCTTTCACACTTTCATAACCCACCTCTGACTAGAAAAGAGGGAGATGAAAGTCAAATCTTTCCTCCAGTCTTTCATTCAGCATTTATTTAGTGCTTGCTTTGTGTGTGACTCCGTAACAGGCATTGGGCAGAGGTAGGAGATGAAAGTCAAAAGATCAATAAACCATGATCCCTGCCTTATAGACTCCTGGGCTCTGAGCCACTAGGTAGGACCTCTTAATCATGTCAAATGTGGTAAGTCCTATAGTAGAAACAGATAAAGAGTGTTGTGGGCACCTAGAAGAGGGAGGCTTAGGTGATGGTGGGTGAGACTAGGGACTGAGCAGATTGAGTTGTCGGAGGTGTTGACATTTGAGCTGGGTCTTAAACGATGTGTAGGAGTTTTTCAGAAGGGAGAAGTCTATCTAGACAATTGTTACCTGCTTTGGTCAAAGGAGGTTGACGTAAATGGCCAAATAATATTTGGAGACTCTATGAATTTCAATCTAGCTGTTATGGATGGTAAAACACTGTTACTGCTTGTAAGGTTTATAGTATTTCCTCAGGGACTTAAGTTCTGTTAGAAAACTCTCCAAATTTCTCTTTACCACTTAAATGTATTTATTTGTAATTAGTTTTAATAATTTAATAATTGAAATGTAATTATTGCTGATGCAACCAGAATATTCCTCGGTGATACAGGAATAGCACATAACTAGAGAA
Organism: Globicephala melas; assembly: GCF_963455315.2. Taxonomy (NCBI): domain Eukaryota; kingdom Metazoa; phylum Chordata; class Mammalia; order Artiodactyla; family Delphinidae; genus Globicephala; species Globicephala melas. The sequence goes on along the minus strand of NC_083328.1, from coordinate 46,776,383 downwards.
GGCATAGTTCAACAACTATTTCAAGACTCCAGACTTTGAGCCTATGCATGTCAAAGGGCCAGCTATTGTAAGAATTCTTGAGGACGGTCCACCTGTATTTAAAACAGCTGGTATATGTCTACTATCCTCTTCCCTCTTCTCCCCTGACTACTACCTGTGGTTCCAGGAGTTTTAGGATAGACTGCTCTGGGGATAGTAAGGCCTGGTGTGATCCATGTGGTAAAGTCTAGTGAGTCTGTCTCCTTTTAACTATCTTCATTTAGATGTTGAGAAAAAATGGGAGGGAAGGGAAATGAGAGGAAGGAAAGAGGAAGGGAGAAGGAGGAGAAAGGTTAGAATACTAGGGACACATTTCTTTCTTTCTCTAAGAGAATCCTTGGGAAACCAGGGTCTCATTGGATGACTCACCAACTGTTTAAGGCCCAGAGTACCTGTTTAGAATGTTCAGCTCAGGAGTGGCCAACTCAGATACCTCCAGAGCCATGCAAGTAATGTAAGAAGTACATTAAGCCCGGTGATGGGGGAGTGGTGGAGACTGAGGCAAACCAGAGAGCACCTGCCCTGTCGAAAGGCAGCAGCACCTCCCCGGCTCTCTGCTGCAGCCAACTGTCATCATGTGGAAAGGCCGCCCCACGTGGACAGCTCTTCTCATTTTCCAAGAAAAGCCGAACATCCAGATTTTGATATGAAATTTCCTAATTTTTAAAACTCTTTCTGAGCCAAACAAAACATACGTGCAGGCACCAACCCCCCCACCCCATACATAACTTCTGCCTTAGGGCTCAATGCTCTAGCTCAGGTTAACTGACATGAACTTAGGGACCAGATGGTCATACTTGGCAAATATTTGATGAACCCCTACAAGGCACTAAGACCATTGGCCTCCTCTAGGTGAAGAGACATGGCCTTCAGACAGTAGGAGAGAAGGCACAGGGTAGAAGCAGTAAAGTGTCTAGCAGTACACAGAGTGAACACAGGGCAAGTTCAGAAGAGGGAAAAGATGTGTGCCAAGGGAGTAGGGGTGGCTTTGTGGAGGGAGAGAGGATCGAGCTCTGCTCTGGGGGATGGGTATTCAGAATGGGGGATTCTGGGAAGGGGGGAATGACAGAAGTGTGAAGATGGGGATGGGCCTGATGTGTTCAGAGGTGTGAGAGAGGAAACCAGAAGAATATGGTCCAACTTGGGCCCAACACAGGATAACTGTTCATGTTTCTGAGTAAGACACAAGAAGTCATAGAGTCTATAGCTTTGCATCCTGGTACTGATATGACTTAAAAACAAATTTAAAAAGCAACAGTTTAAAAAATAGTTGTAAAAGAAGAGTATGGGTGTGCAAGAGTGGGAGGCAGAAACTCTTACTTTGATAGTGACCCCAAGTGAGGAATCTAATAAACTGTCCAGGAGATGGTGAAGGATTACATGGCTATGTCCACCTGATGCCATTCATAATAATGCCCATAAAGGAAGGTAGCTCAGGTTTAGAACACGAGTAGCTCAGATCACTACTGGTTACACAGCCCTTGAATAGCTTGGGGGAGCTGGGTTAATTTACACACTCAGCTCCCTGGCATCATTCCTTTGCGCTGACAAATCAGCATTATCTGCCCAGTCACATGAGATCTTCCTCTGTTACATTATACCACCTCTTTTTCAGTCTGCTCTCCTTGTCCTCCTAATCTAATGGTACTCTGGATGCCTGTCTTGCTGAGCAACAATTTCATACAAATTACAAGGGAGAGGAGAGGAGCCGAATACCAGCCTTCTCAGTAATTTAAACCACAATAGCAGCAGCTCCGAGGTGCTAGTCGTTTATAAATAGGCTCCTGAAGCAGCGTGTGGGCTTTTAAAAACCGAGAACACTTGAAAATATTCTCCATTTGAGCACATCTCTCCTGCCTGTGTTGCTGTAAGACAGTGGAAGACAACAAAATGCTTCCTACTGTGCAGGATTAGAAAGTTTATCAAGGCTGTTCTCCAACGTTAGGTTGGTGAGTGTTGTCATGAGGACGTTCTTTATGCACTACAGGGGTTTAGGGGAGTCTGCTAAATTTCACCTGACAGATACCAGCCTCACTGATCTTAGGAACCAAGGCAAGAACTTCAGTGGCAGGAGCCACACTACACAATTTCTATATTTCCTCACAGATCCAATCCATTCTGCCTCGGATATGCTTTGAACTTCATTCTACCTTACTGGCCCCAGACTTCGAAAGATAATAGCTGACACACACACTTATTGTGTGCCAGGCACTGCTTTAGGTACTTTACAATATGAGGCATATAACTATTAACTCATTAAATCCTGACAACAACAATATGAGGCAAATTTTCCTATGTTCTCATTTTATAGATAGGAAAATTGAGGCACAGAGAGGTTAAGTAACTTGTCCATGGTCACACAGCTAGTAAGTTGAAGGACTGGCATTCAAACCAGGGATTCTGTCTCCAGCGCCACGCTCTCAATCATATTGTCCTGGCTGCCCGACAAACTTCTGCCTGAGCCAGAGCCTTTGGGTAAGATCAAAGGAGAAAAAACTGGGCATTTCTTGGCTGTCTTTGTACTCAACTTACTGCAGTTACTGACTGAGTTTTCCCTTCCTCAGTCCTCATTTTTGTTTCCTGTTTCCTGAGCTAGATGGCCTCATCTACTGCATGGTGGAGGGGAGAGCTGAGCTTCTGTCTGGCCTCCAGCTAGGACAGCACAAGGCACTGCCATTTTCCATTTACCAAGAAGGTGAGACGTGTCTCTGCCTACCCCCAACCCCATATTTTATTGTCAACGATATTTTTCTTCCCCGGGACCCTAAACGCCTCCCAGGCCCATTAGTCTGGCATGGGGCTTTGGACTTAACTCTTCAACACCAGTCTGCATGTAATAAAAGGCAAGTGTTTTTTACAGAAATGGGCTGAATACATACCTTATTAGCTGCCATAGAAAAGTATTTGAAAGCGGTAGCATTATTTTGTGGTGCTGCAACATTCCCTTCTAAATACATCTACAAAAAAATAAAATAAAATAAACGAAAAGATGTAAAAACTAAGGAATTTGAGGGTGATGAAAATCTTTGAGAACTACATAGAGGTGATGGTTGCACAACATTGTGAATGTAGTAAAGGCCACTGAAGTGTACACTTTAAAATGGTTAATTTTATGTTATTTGAATTTCACCTCCATTTTTATAAATGGAAAAACTAAGGATACAATCTATTACATACATTCTGGAGTGCCCTTGCCCAAGGGCAAAAAAAAAAGGATCCTATCTGTGTTTTTTCATGTTTCTTTGCATCTAAATTTACTGTATGTAGCCCTCTGGAAGCAGGGCACTTGTCCCCATGGTTACTGATGCAGACTGGCTGCGGGGAGCCAAGGACAGCACACAGGGGTGTGAGTGGTCTTTGAAGGAGAGAAGAAGATGCCTCTCCAGAGGGACACTCCACAACAGCTCCTCCCATCAGTCAGGGAGGAGCTGGGTTTGGTCAGTCTGGAGCTGGTTCTCATTCCAGGGATGGAGGAAGGAGGTACCCTCGATGGGTCGAGGCCTGTCCCAATCTAGCCCAGATCTCCTGTTACCCGCCAAGGGCTCAACAGAGGGGCTCTGAGCTACACTCAGCCGGGAGCCCTGGGCCACATTCACTTTCAAGACGGCTTTTGGTGCCCTGGCTAAGGACCACTATTGTATGGGGCTTCTTCCCAAACTGTCACCTCAAGAATGCTACTCTCAGTTTGTAGCCGAATGCCCCGCTTAGCTGCTTCCATGAAAGAGGTGTGCAGCCCTGTCACCATACACTGGGTTCAATTAGCTGGTACTATTAGGTTTTAAGAAATGAAAAATATTGGTCAAGATGAAGCTTGTACCTTTCCTATAAATGCCATGGCATTTGCACTCCCAGCTTTTGCTGCCTTTAAGAAGTAGTATAATGCTTTCTGGAGAGAAAAGAAACAACATTATTGACAGTAATGAACATATCATACAAAATAGCTTTTGAACTAAATTTTATTTCATTAAACATGCGTTAAAAACTATCTATGAAATGCCCACTTTGTTTAAAGCACTACTCCAAGTGCTATTTCAGTCACAAACTTGAAGAGTGGGAGATAAATATATATATTTCATATATATAATTTTAGAATGTTAGGGCTTGTTTCTCACATTTGGAAAGGCATGATAGGCATGTGGCTTTGTGGAGGACAGATAAATCCCAGCTGCAGAACTAAATACTCCATTATTTTAAAAAAGTACACTTGTATGTTGTCAGTATGTACTTATTGCATAAGACAGTTTGTGTAATTGGCAGAATTGGATATACAGCATCCTAATGTTTATGAGGCAGAGGGAGTAAGACTAGACACAGCTGGCTGCCTGCTGAGCCCAGGACTTTCTGCAGAGGTGAACTTCAGACCAATTCTTTCTAAATCAAACTGAAGGGGGCCAGCAAAGCCTCTGATCCTCTCTGGGTCATAACGTTAAATGAAATGCTCAGTCTAGAACGCATGGGAGCTGACCTGTCTCCTGCTGCCTCATTCCTTAGGCCTCATCCTGACCTTCCATCAGTTCTCCTCAGAGACCACATGGAGAAATAAAAGAAATAAGCCCCAGGAATGAGAAATGAAGACACACTCTCCAAAGTATCTTATTAGGACACAACTCTTCTCTCTTTAAAAAGCCTTGACTAGATTGATGTGCAAGGATCCACTCCTTCCCAAAGAGAAGAGAATGTTTAAGGAAGAAATGCAGGTCGTTCTTTTATACGTAAATTTGCTCTAGAAATATTGCCAACTTATTTGAGAACCACACACTTGTTACTAAAGTCGGTCTGCCTTGTGGACATAAAGTAAATACAAACGCTACCATCCTGGACCTCATCACATCATACATCCGTTCTCCCATCCACCTCTTCTATTCTTCACTTATCCTTTCAAGAACTTGGTTGAAACCTGCCATACATATGGTAGTATGGCAGGTATTATAGGTGATTCATAGATGAGTAAAAAACCCTATCCCTACATTTGCTCCCTAACAATACTGTTGAGAAAAAGGAGTAGATGTAAATAGCAGTAAGACAATAAGTGATAGGTGAGATAAAAGGAACACTGAAAAGAATTAGATGGGTTTAGAATAATAGAAATTGTATGCAGCTCTATGTTAAGTGTTTTACAAGCTTTTTCTCACTCAGTCTTCACAACAGCACCGTAAGGAAGCTATTATTAATATCTGCGCCTATTTAGTGACACTCAGAGTCATGCAGTTGGTACTGGCAACCCGCCAGCAGCCTGAATCCAATTCCCATGTCCTTGGCACTCTGCCTTCATGGTTTAAAGAAGGAGGGCTTAAATGATAAAGGTCATACAAAAGATAAAGGATTCACTGTGCAGAAGGCATCACAGGCTGAGGGAATAACATGAACAAAGAATGGAGATGGGAGTGTCCAAGGTGTGTCCAGGAAATAGTAGTTACTTTGGTACACCTGAAGTAGAACATCCAAAAGCTAGGACTAGCAAAAATGTGATGGGGCCGTATTATAAACAGTCTTGAATACCAGGCTAAGGACTTTCATTTTATTTGGTAAAAAATAGAAGCCATTGGAGATTTATGAGCATGAAGTAGTCTTGAAACAAATGCTGTCTAAAATGTCTGGAATCACGTAGGTGCCAATTGGATAGGAGACAATTGTAGCAATGTATGATTTACCAATTACATATTGGTAAATAAATCAAAGGTATGACTAAACATATGATTTACCAATCACATTTATCAGAACACATCAGTATAAGAAATAATCGTATTTCTTATGAATATCTCTACTGAGCCAAGACCCGAATATATCCATCAGTAACTATAATTTGTGCAAGTCATAGTACAAATTTGCTCCAGGCTTTGGTTTCTTCATTCATGTTCTCTTCCTCTGTGCTTTCGGGAACCCTGTCCTTCCCTATCATGGCATGCATCCATTGACCTGTCTGCTTAATTTTTTGTCTCCCCCAGTGTTGAATTCTCTGTATCTTAGCACAGTGTCTACTGTATGTTAGGCACTCAGAAAATATTTCTGGAATGAAAGAATAAATGACTGAATGAAAAGATAAATTTGTCAATCTCTAAAACAAGGGGACTGGATTTTAATTTTTATGGTCCCTTCCAGCTCTAGCATTATGATTCTATGAAATCATTTTCAAAGTCCAGTTTCAGAATTTGGGCTCAAATATTTGGCAATAGAGAGCTCTGGGGAAAAAGTTACATTCTGGGACTCTAGATTTGAACTGTTAAAAGAGAATCGTCTATTCCCTAGAAGCAAATAAGAATCCTGGAGTTTTCCCCATCCTTCAATATAATGATCTTGTAAAGACCAAAGGAATTGAGGCTCTCTCTCATTTCCCCTTCCTCTTTCCTGGCTTACTTGGCATCTCAGCTCTCTTTTCTTTATCTTTACGTTAACCTGCCTTTAATGCTATTGTTTCAATTGCATAAACATTTATTAAACACTATGTGAAAGAACCATGCAAGCTACTTTGATGGCTATGCATGGGCAAACCTGAGTTCTTGCTCTCAAAGAGTCAAGTATCCATCCATCCATCCATCCATCCATTCATCTATCCATCTGCTATGGTCTGCATATTTGTGTTCCCCCCAAATTCATATGTTGAAAACCTAATGCCCAAGGTAATTGTATTAGGAAGTGGGGTCTTTAAGAGGTGACTGGCAGAGCTCTCATGAATGGGATTAGTGCCCTTGAAAGCGGCCCCAGAGAGCTAATCTGCCCCTTCTGTTATGTGAGGATACAAGGAGAAGTCTGCATTGCAAGAGGGCCCTCACCCAATCATGCTGGTACCCTGATGTCAGACTTCCAGCCTCCAAAACAGTGAGAAATAAACTTTCATTGTTTATAAGCCACCCAGTCTGTGGTATTTTTGTTATAACAGCTCAAACAGACTAAGACACGATCCATCCATCCATCCATTCTTCAAATATTTACTGAGCACCCACCATCATATTTTACTGATTCTAAGATGTACAACCCCCAACTCCTCTCCCATTTTAATCAGGACATTTCTTACTATCAATGGCATCATATAATTTATATTGGGAGTGTTTTCTCTTCCTCAGTAGAACATAATGTATCTTATAATTGATGGTGTCTTAGATAGGATGAACTATAATATGTCTCAGGCATTATGCTAAGTGAAGTTTCATTATTTGAATGCACATCTCTTTTTTTAAAAAAAATGGACATGATTTTTTTGTTGGTTCTAAGGAAGTCCCTAGTTTAATCAGTTTGTAACATTTCCTTTAGAATGAAATGCCAAGAAAATGTATTGTTCTAAAAACATTTGTGAAACTTCTTTTATCACAGGTTCTATAAGCCACTCTTAAAGGGGATAGTATTAGCTCTGTTCTTTTTAATAGGTGGCAGGGTGGACAAAGCTGTTGCCTTTACATACTTGATATTATTCTTCCACTAGGTTTAATTTAATTATGCACTATCCACTTTAATAATATGCACCAAAACACCCAGCTTTCCTAATCCAATTAATTCTGAGCCTGTATATATTTAGAAATGCAAATGACGTTAAAATATATGTGTACAAATTCAAGACAATGTAATCAAGAATTGCATATACAATACTTTTCAATAATTAAGAATTTGGTAGTGGGGAGGGTAAGGTGAAAATGTTGCCTGTGGTGACAACTCATAAGAGAAATTAATTCAATCAAACAATGAGGAGGGGGAAAAAAGGCAAGCTAGTCATTTCCAGGTATTCTGATGTTTAATCTGCTGGGCAGTACCGGGCATCACTTATATTTATAAAGAGCCTTACACTACTAATTTTCTTTGGTGGACTAAAACATCAGCATACTGATTCAAGTGGTGGTTCTTAGGCTGGAGAAAATGTCTAATTCTTAGGATGCTGTCATTCATTCATTCACTCATTTACTCATTTATTCAGTAAATATTTACTAAGTACCTAATATGTACAAGGTACTAATCTGAGTACAAGACACACAGTAATGAGTAAGATAGATAAGAATTTACATTCCATCATGGGGAGACAGCAAACAGGTCAAGATCAGTATAGTACAAGGAGTGAGAGGGGCTAGAGAAAAATAAACACAGCATGATAGGATAAGTGATAAAAACGTAGAGTTGGGCTTCCCTGGTGGCACAGCAGTTGAGAGTCTGCCTGCTGATGCAGGGGACACGGGTTCATGCCTCGGTCTGGGAAGATCCCACATGCCGCGGAGCGGCTGGGCCCGTGAGCCATGGCCGCTGAGCCTGAGCATCCGGAGCCTGTGCTCTGCAATGGGAGAGGCCACAACAGTGAGAGGCCCGCGTACCGCAAAAAAAAAAAAAGTAGAGTTGATCAAGAAAGCCCTCTCTGAGGCAGTAAGACTTGAAGAATGAGAAGCTAGACATGGGAAGAGCTGCAGCAACAGCCTTTCAGAAATTGGCTTTATCCTTTTATCTTCTCTCTCCCCTCTGCATCTCCCATGCTCTTCCAAGTTGATTTTGATGCAGCTAAGCTGTGGCAAGTTGCAAAAACGGCCACAATACTTTGCAGTTCTGCCTATTAAAAGGAGAAATTCTTTTTCCTACTCCTTCAATGCTGGCAGGCCTCGTGACTTACTTTGGCCAAAAGAATATGGCAGAAGTGATTTCGGCAGTTCCAACCCTAGGCCTCAAGAGACTTTTGCTATTGTATTTGTAGAACCTTTGACTGCCATGTGAAAAGCTTGGGCCAACTGGCTGGAGGATGAGAGCATGAAGAGAGACCCAGTCATCTCAGCTGTCACAGATGAGGCCATCATAAATGGGCCAGCCCTGGCCAAAACTCTAGCTAACTATACATGTGTGAGTAAGCCCAGCCAAGATTAGTTGAGCCTGGCCCAGACCGGAAGAATTACTCAGCTGAGCCCAGCCACAACTACTGACCTGCCAAAATCATGAATTAAATAAATGGTTGTTGTTTTAAGCCACGTAACTTTGGGAATGGCGTTTACGATGGTAGCCTAAGCTAACTGATATATAAGCCAATCAGTCTTGATACCTTGACTGGAGTCCTCCATGCAAGCTCAGATTTATTAGACTGAGGAAAGCAGGAAGGACCAGCTTGTGCTTGCCCAACTACTGGGATGGTTCTGGAATTAAACCAGCCTTTTTAGATGTCTAGATGGGAAGATTGGGGCCCAACATACCACCAGAGAATTTGGAGAAACCTGAGTGATTATATCATTCCTTCTTCTTGCTTTACAAATGAGGAAACTAGATTTCAATGGCTGCATTTTTTTAATTTGTGTTTTGTTTTTGCCCAGGTCAAGAGTAAGCAAAGTTTAAAGAAAAGAGCACAGGCTTTGAATGTGGAAATCCTGAGTTCAAATTTTACTCCTTAACAATCTTACTACCTAGCTGTGAGATTTGAAACAATTTACTTCATCTCTCCAGCCTCAGCTTCTCATCTGTAAAACAGAGATAATGAATGTGAATGAGCCCACAGTAGAGCCTGACTGGGCTCCTGGGTGATACCCAATTGCCTAGCTGTTGCCACTACAGCACCAGACTCTTCTATTGCCAGCCTTGGGATTGCACCTCATTCTCACCTAGAGGCAGCTACAGCTCCCATCTGGTGTTCATGGTGGCTAGAGGTGACTGCAAATATTGGGTTGGCCATAAAATTCGTTCGGGTTTTTCCATACCATCATACAGAAAAACCCGAATGAACTTTTTGGCCAGCCCAATGCTTAGCTTTGTGGGATCTTATGTACTCTGCAAAGCTTAGTGGGCATTCCGTATAGGCATGGTTTGGGCACCTTCACAATCAAATTTTGTCTTTATGGAAAATGGGGAATTCTCAGTTATGCATCTTATAGTTAACAGGAGAAACTCATTGCAGGCTGAAATCTGATGTTGGAATCATGTGAATCCAGAACTTCTCATCTAAGAAGCTAAAACCTTAGTTATTGTGAAGATTTTAAAAAATCTGAAGACCTTCAGTTGAGCTGTCTTGGAATGCATATGCTTATTTCAATTGCTACCTATTTTATCACATCTTATAAAATTAACTTTGACATTTACCTAATGAGTATAGTACCTCATATAAAACACAAACTATAGTACCAAAGGTACATTCATAAAATAAAATATAAAGTGAAACAGAAAGTAATAACAGATCAGTCTTTTATGTAACTGCCACACAAGTTAGTTATTTCTATTGCTTAGCCATTGGGACTATGTTGAAATAGAGTGTGTGTTCCTTTGAGACAGTGAGCACATGGCTTGTATAAAATGACAAGGGCTGCAAAATCATCTTTTAAAAGAATCCCAGTTAGTTCCCAGATCTGTGGGGATCTAAGGCCTTGAAACCACAATCAGGATTACGACAAGATCTCATCCAACATCTTTGGCATCTTACTGAGGAGGATCCTGTGTAGGTCAAGTTTATTTGCTTTTTTCTCCACCATAAATGTGAATTGTTAATTAATCTTCTAACCTCACTGGGATCAGGTAAGATTAAGCAAAGTGATTGAAAGGAGCTTTGCAAATGTATAAAGATGATTAATAATATACTTAATTATATTGGAAGCAGTCTGTCCTCTAATCTAGCCAAGTGGGGTTGAGGTGTTAACTCCCAGGTAGACTTTCCACAGCTGGCCTTTGGGAATGGGTGTATCCTCCTCACCTAACCCCAGTTCAACAGTGAGTTTGGGTGGGAAGAGAGAGGGTTCAGTGGGACCATGGAAACTCCCCAGCCCCAGCTACTCCTTCACAGGCCTCTACCCGCTTTGTACTTGGAGGCAGGTAGGAAAAGTGCTTTCTCTAGTGAACTTTGTTCTTCCTCAGAAACTGGGAAGCAGATCTGACCAAGGAAGCAGCAGTGGGCTTTCCCCAGCAACTCTTCCACCCACCCTCTCACCTTTCATGGCCCCGCCAACCTCTCTCACCATTATCCTTCCCACCCCACATGACTGAAGCTTGAGATTGACTTACATAGTAATCCTGATCTAGACCCTTCCTCCCAGTTAGATGTAACTGTCCAAGAGATACCTAGAAATGATGAGTTTTGACAATTATTTTAGTAGTAGTATTCATTTCAATAAAGAAAAAAATTACTTGATGATTTTAATGCAGTATATTGATCCAGTTTGCTACAATTGGCATGTCTTAAAAAAGAAGCAGAAAACCGTTCCCAATTCCATGTTTTATTGGGTTGATGTTGGTCATATGGCTTCCTCAAGGCCAGAAAGCTGGCCTGGTGATGTACAGCAACACCCAGGCACGCAAACCTAGTGGCTTTAACTCTTGGTTCTCAAAGGTCACACAAATGCTGTCCTATTTCCATTCCCATTTCCAAGGACAGGGTATTTCTGGATCCTGGTAAGAGTTCATTCATATTAAAACCAACATTGCATGGTACTTTTTTTCTATAATTACAATCTAGTTTTTTTTTTTTGTAATAATTTTTTTAGGAGTAAATGCAAAAAACAATGCCATTACTATTGCAACTGGTTCTCCCATAGGCTATAAGGAACTGAAAGATACAGACAAAAAAGTAGAACAAAGAGGGGGTTCTCTTCCCTTTCCCATTCAGGATGGAGCATTGTTAACCCTTCTAGGACTCAGAGAGAACTAAGCCCTTTGTAATTTGCATGTTCTAAAAATTCAAGCTCATCTGTATACATTACTTGTATCTGAACATCTCCTCTTTCAGCCAAAAATTTATAGTATTGGTATATGTCCCAGTCCAAAATCTCACTGTTAGAACTCAGATTTTCAGGTCTTTCAGTTAGTCTCACTTTTTCCACTGGAACACCTGCACGTTTTTCCAATTTGTCAGCAACTGTGAATAGAAACAAGCCAGAGAGTAGCCAGAATACAGAGACTGTAAGAGACAGCAGTCAGCTTACAGAAAAAAAACTATTAGGCCTATTCTCTTTAAATTGTGCAGAGATCTGGTCTACTAACAGAAAAGAAATATCCTTAGGAGATAGAATTTTGCTTATTTGGTTCTCAGAAAAGTACAAGACACTACTTATTTTTTGCAGCCTATACAAATATTGTATCAATATATGTAAGACCCTAGCCAAGCAGGCTCAGGAAAGAAGACAGATTTCAGAAGAAGGCAACCAACTCCTTCTATCACTGACTTTTACTGGGTATATTGAAACTACAATACAAGAGTAAGAACCGCTTCTTAATTATTTCCTATGGATAGTCTGAAAATAAATTTCAAATATGGTTGAGTAAACCTAACAAAATACACAATTTGAAATATATCTGGTAATTCCAGTTTCATTAAGCATACAAAAACATCTTGATACATATAACATCTTTAATTCAAAAGTAATTTTTTTCTTTCTTTTCTCAGATCCTAATAATGTCAAAGATGTAAATTCAGATGTTATTCTGATCATAGAAATTAACCATGGACTTTACCCTATTCACTTCTTGGAAGGTTTTTATTTAAAACTCTGTTATGTAGTCTGGTTCAGTGATGTTGCATGAGGAAATATTACATGCAACTTTGAAAATGATTCTAGGAATATATATTAACCTTGTGCTCTGTTTTTTGTAGACAAAGGATAGGGTAATAGAATAATGGTTACTTGAATTGTTCTCAAGTGCAACAATAGAGATTGCCAAGGTATGTACCTTACATCCATTTCTTCAGGAATTTTTAACAGGTCATCCCATATTCTTCATGTTAGAATTACAGAAACTGCTTAATATTTATTCATGTTATATTTAAATTCTCAGTTTAAGGAAAGAAGATCACAAGATCAAGTAAAATAGAATTGTTTGGAGACATGAACTAACAAAAATAAAAGATGAGTACAATCATTTAAAACTTTTGGAAAAGTAACTATTAAGAAATCAGAAACTCTACATTGTATTAAAAGAATTGTATTATAACCAATGTTAAAGCACAGTCTTTAAATACTTTCATAAATATTTCAACTAGTATTGATTTGTTTTTTTAATTGCTTGGCAAATCTCTTTATCTTAAAATAAATTATGTGGATTACTCACTATAATCTGCCACTTTCTTGTAATGACTTAGGGCAACTTCGCAATTCTGTAGAACACTGATTCCTGACAAATATCTGTACCCCTAAAACACATATAAATTCTTAATATTTTGACAATGTTATATTTATACCACACCTATTTGGGCCCAAGAATATTTAATTACAAACCAAAATCATCTGGGATATCATGCTTCCTCCAGCACTTCCAAAGGTGTAATATATCAGTGCCTAAAGTTTAAAAAAAAGGTTATTCGACATTTAAATTTGGAACTCAAACCCAATCATTGCCTTTTTATTCCTAACCTTGAACTACTCCAAAATAAATTACAAATTTCATTCTCTTTCTCTGTAAAGATGGCTGCCATTCACTGGGGGCTTACTGAGCTCTGGAGTCTGTGAAAAGGGGATTGTACATGATATTTCATTTAAACATCACAAAACCCCTATGGAGTAGATATTATCTGAAACTTGATAATATGGAACATTAAGAAACAAATGGCATTAGGACCCTAAACTTCTCTAACTATTGAGCTGTGCTCTTAACCACCACACTAGAGTGAGCCCTTCACTTAAAGAGTAGACTCTCTATTCAGTGTCCCTTTAAAAAATCATTTTTGTTCCAGAAAAAAATAGAATGACCTTACCTTAGCTTGATTGTATTCCATTCCTATTCCACAAGAAGACAAAAATCCTAATGCCTAAAGCCCAAAAGAAAAAGAAAAACTCAACAAATCCATTTATTTTACAGCTATTCTTACCTACATCAGTAAGGGGTATTTTAAATATCTGCTCTATAATTATTTATATTGTTAACTTATTTCTTATACCATAGCAAATTGCCTTATTACACTTTTGCTAAGGCAACAAGAAAAATTTGGAAAAGGTTATATAATAGTGGAAGTTTTGTATAATATATGTGAAAATAAGCTAATACTTACTGAATTTTAGAATAATTATAGTAATAAAATAGTATAAACCAATGCTCTCTATGTGTTTACCTTTCTTGGCAATGAAAAGACTTTTTTCTCCAATACTTTTAAATTTTAATTTGAATACTTTTTTACATATTTTAAAAATAAAATGTGATAGATATAAAAAGTTCAAACAGGAAGAATTATATTGAATAAAAAGTGAAAGTCTGAACACAGAGCAAGATGGTGGAATAGGAAGCCCCGAGCCTTGTTTCTCCAATGTATCCAAAATACACAGTCCAAAAAGCCTTTATGAGAACTTCAGAAGCCAGTTAAGAAATCGTAGTTACCCAGTCAAGCTCACAGCAAAGAACAGCCAATTAAAATAGGTTAGAAAAGTCATTAGTTAATCTGCAATCTTATTGCAGGTTTTTAAGGTTATTTAATCTGCAATCACTCCTCCCCCAGGCCAGCACAGCTTGGTGTGATCAGCAGAAAAAGTCCAATTTGGAGCTTCTCCCTTGGGAGGGAAAGAGGAGAGTGGAACTTAGGTCCAGTATTCCAGCTTTTGGTGGGATTGCCTGAGGTACTGATTTCTGTCTTGCCTGATACAGGGTGCTAATGGGGAACCAGCATACTTTCAATTCCCCAGGGGGCTTCTGAGAACAAAAGAGCTCATGGGATTGTTGCAGCATCAGAGAATTTATAGCATACTGCAGATGGCAGCCAGCAAAACTCTGCACAATCAGGAGAAACAGCCCACCTCATGGCTTCTCCCTTGGGAAGGAAAGAGAAAAACAGAGTGGGAATTCTGACTTTTGAAGAGGGGCTGATGGAAGATTTGGCTTTCATCTCATCTGATTTGAAGCATTGACAGAAATGGAATGCTTTAGATGCTGGGGGCCTCTAAGCAAAAAAGAGAGCTTGGAGGCTTGTTGCAACACTAGAGAACCTGCAGTACCACAGAAGGCAGTACCACCAGAGACAGCAAGTGATTACAACCTCCTGAAAAAGAAACCTCTGTAATTGGGAAATTACAAACACAAATCCAGAGAAGACACATTCCCAGAAAATATTTGAGAGACCCCCAGAATCTCTAGCTGTGTTTATTGGTGAAGGTCTTCCTCTGTATAAATCTAGTCCATAAAGACTGGGAAAGGTGGCCGTTTCCCCAAATGCATAAATCACAGCAAAAAATAACAAGGCAGATAAAGAAACAGGGAAATATGGCCCAACCAAAGGAATAAAATAAATCTTTAAAAATTACCCTAAAGAAATGGAGATTTACAAATTACCAGACAAATAATTCAAAACAATCATCTTAAGCTCAAAATGCTACAAGAAAACACATATAAACAACTAAATGAAATCAGCAAAATGATGCATGAACAAAATGAGAAAATCAACAAAGAGATAGAAACTATTAAAAAAATCTTACAGAAATTCTAGAGCTGAATACAATAATAGAATTGAAAATTTCACTAGAGACGTTCAACAACAGATTTAATCAAGCAGAAGAATCAGTGAACTTGAACACAAGTCATTTGAAATGATTGAGTTGTAGGAACATAAAAAAAAAGGAATTTAAAAAAGTGAAGAAAGCCTAAGGGACTTGAGGGACACAAAAAAACTGAACATTATACACATTATGGGAGCCACAGAAGACTGAGATAAAAAGGGGCAGAGAGCTTATTTTAATAAAATTTGGATGAAAACTTCCCAAACCTGAGAAAGGAAATAGGTATCTAAATTTAAGTTCAAAGAACTCCAAGTAGGGAGTCCACTCAAAGAGGCCAACACAAAGACACATTATAATCAAAACAAAGACATAGAGCACCAGATGCAGCAAGAGAAAGGAGACTTGTCATGTACAAGGAAGTTTCCATAAGATTATGAGCAGATATCTCAGCAGAAACATTACAGGCCAGAAGAGAGTGAAATGATATATTCAAAATGCTGAAAGAAAAAAGCTGTCAACCAAGAATACTGTATCTGGACAACCTAACCTTCAAAAATGAAGACAAAATATAGAACTTCCCAGATAAGCAAAAGATGAGGGAGTTCATCAACACTAGAGCTGCTTTACAAGAATTGCTAAAGGGAATCCAAGTTGAAATGAAAGGATGTTAGCCCGCAACACAAAAGCATACAAAAATATAAAGCTCTCTGGTAATAATAAATACATAGACAAACAAAGAATCATGTAATACCGTAATGGTGGTGGATAAGTCACTTTTAATTCTGGTAGAGAATTTAAAAGATAAAAGCATAAAAGATAACTGTAACTAAAAAACTATGTTAATTGATAACAAAATATAAAAAGAAGTGATTTGTGTCACTAATAACATAAAGTGGGAGGAGGGCAGAGTCTATGTGATTGAAGTTAAGTTGATATCAATTTATAATAGATTGTCATAACTATAAGACGTTTTATGTAATCTCCAGGGTAACTACAAGGAAAATACCTACAGAAGATGCACACAGAAAATGAGAAGGGAATCAAAGCATGCCATTACAAAAAAATAAATGAAAGACAAAGGAAGTCATCAAGAGAGGAAAAGAAGGACAAAATAACTATAAAACAAACAGAAAACAATGAACAAAATGGCAATAATGAGTCTTTCTCTTTAAGTAATTACTCTCAATTTTTATATGGATTAAACTCCCCCAATTAAAAGACATAGCAGGCTCAATGGAAAAAAAACAAGATCCAACTTTATGCTGTCTACAGAAGACTTACCTTAGATATAAAAACAAACATAGGCTGAAAGTGAAAAAAATGGAAAAAGATATTCTATGCAAGCTGTAACCAAAAGAGAGGGATGATCACACTTAGAAAAAATAGACTTTAAATCAAAAACTGTCACAAGAGGCAAAGGGCATTATATAATGATAAAAGGGTCAATTCACCAGGAAGATATAACCATTATAAATGTATATGCACCTAACAGCAGAGCACCCAAATATATGAAGCAAACAATGACAGAATTGAAAGGAGAAATAGTGATAAAATAACAGTGGGAGATTTTAATTCCCCACTTTCAATAATGGATAGAACAACGAGACAGAAGATTAATAAAGAAACAGAGGAGTTGACCAACACCAAGGACTAATTAGACCTAATGGACATATAGCAAACACTCTACTCAACTACAGCTGAATGCATATTCTTCTGAAGATCACATAGAACATTCTCCAGGATAGATCATATGTTAGGCCACAAGACAAATATTAACAAATTTAAAAAGATTAAAATCATACCAAGTAACTTTTCTGACCACAGTGGAATGAAACTAGAAATCAATAACAAAAAGAAAACTGGAAAAGTCACAAATATGCACAAATTAAGCAACACACTCTTGAATAACAAATGGGTCAAAGAAAAATCACAGGAAAAATTAGAAAATATCTTGAGACAAATGAAAACTAAAAACACCATACCAAACTTAGGCAATGCAGCAAAAGCAGTACTAAGAGGAAGTTTATAGAGATAAAAATCTACTTTAAAAAGCTCTCAAATTAACAACCTAACTTTATACCTCAAGCAACTAAAGAAAACAGAACAAATGAAGCCCGAAGTTAGTAGAAGGAGGGAAATAATAAAGAATAAAGGACAAATAAACAAAAAAGAGAATAGAAAAACTGTAGAAAAATCAATGAAACTAAGAGCTAGTTTTTCAAAAGATCAGCAAAATTGACAAATGCTTAGACTAAGAAAAAAAGACCCAAATCACAAAAATCAGAAATAACAGAGGGGACATTACAACTGATGCCACAGAAATGAAAAAGATAATAAGAGAGTAGTATGAAAAAATATACACCCCAAAATTGGATAATCTATAAGAAATGGATATATTTCTAGAAACACACAACTTATGAAGACTGAATCATGAAGAAATAAAAATCTAAACAGATCTATAACTAGTAAGGAGGTTAAATCAGTAATCAAAAACCTCCTACAAAGAACAGCCCAGGATCTGATGGCTTCACTGGAGAATTTTATCAAGCATTTAAAGAATAACACCAATCCTTCTCAAATTCTTCCCCAAAACCGAAGAGTAGAGAATACTTTCAAACTCATTTTATAAGGCCACCACTACACTGATAATAAAGCCAGACAAGTATGCTACAAGAAAAGAAAACAACAGACCAAGATCCCTGATGTATATTGATGAAAAGAAAACCTTAACAAAGTACTAGCAAACAGAATTCAACAACACATTAAATGGATTGTACACCATGATTAAATGGGATTTATTCCTAGAATGCAAAGACAGTTCAGCATATAAAATAGATCAAAATATATACTGTTGGCCCACTGTATCTGGAGGGTTCTGCATCAACACACTGAAGCAACCACAGAACAAAAATATTTTTAAAATTCCAAAAATTTCCAAAAAGTAAAACTTAAATTTACTGTGCACTGGAAACTATTCACATAACATTTACATGGTAAGTAATCTAGAGATGATTTAAAGTATACAGGGGTATGTGTGTAGGTTATATGCAAATACTACATCATTCTATCGGGTGAGCCAAAGGTTAGTTCGGTTTTTTCATAAGATGGCTCTAGTAGCACTTAGTTGTCTTTAACTTTATTCCAAACAATTTTGTTAGATTGTATGTGACAGCTGTCATATCAGTGTGCATTTAAAAAAAGACAACAGGGCTTCCCTGGAGGCGCAGTGGTAGAGAGTCCGCCTGCCGATGCAGGGGACATGGGTTCGTGGCCTGGTCCGGGAAGATCCCACATGCCGCGGAGCGGCTAGGCCCGTGAGCCATGGCCGCTGAGCCTGCGTGTCCGGAGCCTGTGCTCTGCAACGGGAGAGGCCACAACAGTGAGAGGCCCGCGTACCGCAAAAAATAAATAAATATAAATAAATAAATAAATAAAAAATAAAAAAAGACAACAAAACTGGTGAATTTTTGTATAGCCATTTTAATATTGAAGATGAAAGAAATAAAGCAACATTTTCAGCATTTTATGTTGTATTATTTCAAGAAAGGTAAAAATGCAACTGAAATGCACAAAAAGATTTGTGCACTGTATAGAGAAAGTGCTGTGACTGATTGAATATGTCAAAAGTGGTTTGCGAAGTTTCGTGCTGGAGATTTCTCACTGGATGAGGCTCCATGGTTGGATAGGTCAGTTGAAGAGGATAGCGATCAAATCAAAGCAATAATTGAGAACAATGAATGTTACACCACGCAGGAGAGAGCTGACATACTCAAAATATACAAATCAAGTGCTGAAAATCATTTGCACCAGCTTGGTTACGTTCATTGCTTTAATGTTTGAGTTCCACATAATTTAAGCGAAAAAAACATTCTTGACCATGGTTCTGCATGTGATTCTCCACTGAAACATAATGAAAACGTTCCATTTTTAAAACAAATTGTGATGGACGATGAAAAGTGGATACTGTACAATAATGTGGAAGGGAAGAGATCGTGGGACAGCGAAATGAACCACCACCAGCCACACCAAAGGCCGATCTTCATCCAAAGAAGGTGATGTTGTGTATATGGTGGGATTGGAAGGGAGTCCTCTATTATGAGCTCCTTTCAGAAAACCAAACAATTAATTCCAACAAGTACTGCTACCAATGAGACCAACGGAAAACAGCACTCAATGAAAAGCGTCCAGAATTATTCAACAGAAAACACATAATCTTCCATCAGGATAATGCAAGACTGCCTGTTTCTTTGATGACCAGGCAAAAACTGTTACAGCTTGGCTGGGAAGTTCTGATTCATCTGCAGTATTCACCAAACACTGCACCTTCGGATCTCCGTTTATTTTGGTCTTTACAAAATTCTCTTAATGGAAAAAACTTCAATTCCCTAGAAGACTGTAAAAGGCACCTGGAACAGTTCTTTGCTCAAAAAGATAAAAAGTTTTGGGGCCCACTCTCCCAGCCCCTGACTTTCTCCCTTTCCCTCTCTGTCCTTCTCTCCCCCTTTTCCTCTCTTCCATTCTATGGAAGAAGCTTTGTTATGAGCAGCCCTAATAAGAGCTCCACATGGTAAGGAAATGAAGCCTCCTGCCAATGACCAGAGGATAGGATTCTGCCAGCAGCCTTCATTTGGGCTGCAACTCTTCCCAGAGTCTCCATCCTACTGGCCTACTATATCAGATTTTGTATTCACCAAGCCTCCACAATCATAGTCTTGGTGCTCCAGCCGGGTGTCAGGCCTGAGCCTCTGAGGTGGGAGAGCCGAGTTCCACCAGAGACCTCCCAGCCCCAAGTAATATCAAACCGTGAAAGCTCTCTCAGAGATCTCCAACTCAATACTAAGACACAGCTCCAATCAATGGCCAGAAAGCTACAGTGCTGGACAGCCCATGCCAGCACAACCTTACCCATTAGCAGAGAGGCTGCCGAAAATCATAAAAATTTCACAGACACTGCAAAACACACCACCGGATGCAGTCCTGCCCACCAGAAAGACAAGATCCATCCTCATCCACTAGAACACAGGCACCAGTCCCCTCCACCAGGAAGGCTACACAACCCACTGAACTAACCTTACCCACTGGGGACAGACACCAAAAAAATGGGAACTATGAGCCTGCAGTCTGAAGAAAGGAGACCCCAAACACAGTAAGTTAAGCAAAATGAGAAGACAGAGAAATACACAGCAGATGAAGGAGCAAGGTAAAAACCCACCAGACCAAACAAATGAAGATGAAATAGGCAGTCTAACTGAAAAATAATTCAGAGTAATGATCTAAAGATGATAAAAAATCTTGGAAATAGAATGGAGAAAATCCAAGAAACGTTTAACAAGGACATAGAAGAACTAAACAGCAAACAAACAATGATGAACAACACAATAAATGAAACTAGAAATTCTCTAGAAGGAATCAATGGCAGAATAACTGATGCAGAAGAACGGATAAGTGACCTGTAAGATAAAAAACTGGAAATAACTACCACAGAGCAGAATAAAGCAAAAAGAATGAAAAGAATTGAGGACAGTCTCAGAGACCTCTGGGACAACATTAAATGCACCAACATTCGAATTATAGGGGTCCCAGAAGAAGAAGACAAAAAGAAAGGGACTGAGAAAATATTTGAAGGGAATATAGTTGAAAACTTCCCTAATATGGAAAAGGAAACAATCAAGTCCAGGAAGCACAGAGAGTCCCATACAGGATAAATCCAAGGAGAAACATGCCAAGACACATATGAATCAAACTAACAAAAATTAAATACAAAGCAAAAATATTAAAAGCAGCAAGGGAAAAGCAACAAATAACATACAAGGGAATCCCCATAAGGTTAACAGCAGATCTTTCAGCAGAAACTCTGCAAGCCAGAAGGGAGTGGCAGGACATACTTAAAGTGATGAAAGGGAAAATCCTACAACCAAGATTACTCTACCCAGCAAGGATCTCATTAAGATTTGACAGAGAAATTAAAACCTTTACAGACAAGCAAAAGCTAAGAGAATTCAGCACCACCAAACCAGCTTTACAACAAATGCTAAAGGAACTTCTCTAGGCAGGAAACACAAGAGAAGGAAAAGACCTACAATAATAAACCCCAAACAATTAAGAAAATGGTAATAGGAACATACATATCAATAATTACCTTAAATGTAAATGGATTAAATGCTCCAACCAAAAGACATAGACTGGCTGAGTGGATACAAAAACAAGACCTGTATATATGCTGTCTACAAGAGACCCACTTCAGACCTAGGGACACATACAGACTGAAAGTGAGGGGTTACAAAAAGATATTGAATGCAAATGGAAATCAAAAGAAAGCTGGAGTAGCAATTCTCATATCAGGCAAAATAGACTTTAAAATAAAGACTATTAGAAGAGACAAAGAAGGACACTACATAATGATCAAGGGATCAGTCCAAGAAGAAGATATAACAATTGTAAATATTTATGCACCCAACATAGGAACACCTCAATACATAAGGCAAATGCTAACAGCCATAAAAGGGGAAATCGACAGTAACACAATCATAGTAGGGGACTTTAACACCCCACTTTCACCAATGGACAGATCATTCAAAATGAAAATAAATAAGGAAACACAAGCTTTAGCTGATACATTAAACAAGGTGGACTTAATTGATATTAATAGGACATTCCATCCCAAAACAACAGAATACACTTTCTTCTCAAGTGCTCATGGAACATTCTCCAGGATAGACCATATCTTGGGTCACAAATCAAGCCTTGGTAAATTTGAAATCATATCAAGTATCTTTTCCAACCACAACGCTATAAGACTAGATATCAATTACAGGAAAATATGTGTTAAAAATACAAACACATGGAGGCCTAACAATACACTACTAAATAACCAAGAGACCACTGAAGAAATCATATAGGAAATCAAAAATACCTAGAAACAAATGACAATGAAATCACGACCACCCAGAACATATGGGATGCAGCAAAAGCAGGTTTAAGAGGGAAGTTTATGGCAATACAATCCTACCACGAGAAACAAGAAACATCTCAAATAAACAACCTAACCTTACACCTAAAGCAATTAGAGAAAGAAAACCCCAAGGTTAGCAGAAGGAAAGAAATCATAAAGATCAGATCAGAAATAAGTGAAAAAGAAATGAAGGAAACAGTACCTAAGATCAATAAAACTAAAAGCTGGGTCTTTGAGAAGATAAACAAAATTGATAAACCACTAGCCAGACTCATCAAGGAAAAAAAAGGGAGAAGACTCAAGTCAACAGAATTAGAAATGAAAAAGGAGAAGTAACAACTGACACTGCAGAAATACAAAGGATCATGAGAGATTACTACAGGCAACTATATGCCAATAAAAGGGACAACCTGGAAGGAATGGACAAACACTTAGAAAAGCATAACCTTCCAAACTGAAACAGGAAGAAATAGAAAATATAAACAGACCAAATACAAGCACTGAAATTGAAACTGTGATTAAAAATTTTCCAACAAACAAAAGCCCAGGACCAAAGGGCTTCACAGGCAAATTCTATCAAACATTTAGGGAAGAGGTAACACCTATCCTTCTCAAACTCTTCCAAAATATAGCAGAGGGAGGAACACTTCCAAACTCATTCTACGAGGCCACCATCACCCTAATACCAAAACCAGACAAAGATGTCCCAAAAAAGAAAACTACAGACCAATATCACTGATGAACATAGATTCAAAATTCCTCAACAAAAAACTAGCAAACAGAATCCAACAGCACATTAGAAGGATCATACACCATGTTCAAGTGAGGATATCCCAAGAATGCAAGGATTCTTCAATATACACAAAACAATCAATGTGATAAAGCATATTAACAAATTGAAGGAGAAAAACTATTTGATCATCTCAATAGATGCAGAAAAAGCTGTTGACAAATTCAACACCCATTTATGATAAATAACCTCCAGAAAGTAGGCATAGAGGGAACTTACCTCAACATAATAAAAGCCATATATGACAAACCCACAGCCAACATTTTTCTCAATGGTGAAAAACTGAAACCATTTCCACTAAGATCAGGAACAAGAAAAGGATGTCCACTCTTACCACTATTATTCAACATAGTTTTGGAAGTTTTAGCCACAGCACTCAGAGAAGAAAAAGAAATAACAGGAATCCAAATTAGAAAAAAAGAAGTAAAACTGTCACTGTTTGCAGATGACATGATACTATACATAGAGAATCCCAAAGATGCTACCAGAAAGCTACTAGAGCTAATCAATGAATATGTAAAGTAGCAGGATACAAAGCTAATGCACAGAAATCTCTTGCATTCCTATACACTAATGATGAAAAATCTGAAAGAGAAATTAAAGAAATACTCCCATTTACCACTGCAACAAAAATAATAAAATACCTAGGAATAAACCTACATAAGGGGAGAAAAGACCTGTATGCAGAAAACTGTAAGACACTGATGAGAGAAATTAAAGATGATACAAACAGACAGAGAGATAAACCATGTTCTTGGATTGGAAGAATCAACATTGTGAAAATGACTATACATCCCAAAGCAATCCCTACCAAACTACCAATGGCATTTTTCATTGAACTAGAACAAAAAATTTCACAAATTGTATGGAAACACAAAAGACCCCGAATAGCCAAAGCAATCCTTTTTTTTTTTTTTTTTTTTGCGGTATGCGGGCCTCTCACTGTTGTGGCCTCTCCCGCTGCAGAGCACAGGCTCCACACGCGCAGGCTCAGCGGCCATGGCTCACGGGCCCAGCCACTCCATGGCATGTGGGATGTTCCCAGACCGGGACACGAACCCGTGTCCCCTGCATCGGCAGGCGGACCCCCAACCACCGCGCCACCAGGGAAGCCTGCCAGAGCAATCTTGAGAAAGAAAAATGGAGCTGGAGGAATCAGTCTCCCAGACTTCAGACTATACTACAAAGCTACAGTAATCAAGACAGTATGGTACTGTCACAAAAACAGAAATATAGATAAATGGAACAGGATAGAAAGCCCAGAGATAAACCCACACACATATGGTCAGCTTATTTTTGATAAAGGAGGCAAGAATATACAATGGAGAAATGACAACCTGTTCAATAAGTCGTGCTGGGAAAACTGGATAGCTACATTTAAAAGAATGAAATTAGAACACTCTCTAACACCATACAGAAAAATAAACTCCAAATGGATTAAAGACCTAAATGTAAGGCCAGACACTATAAACCTCTTAGAGGAAAACATAGGCAGAACACTCTATGACATAAATCACAGCAAGATCCTTTTTGACCCACCTCCTAGAGAAATGGAAATAAAAACAAAAATAAACAAATGGGACCTAATGAAACTTAAAAGCTTTTGCACAGGAAAGAAAACGATAAACAAGACCAAAAGACAACCCTCAGAATGGGAGAAAATATTTGCAAACGAAGCAACTGACAAAGGATTAACCTCCAAAATATACAGGCAACTCATGCAGCTCAATATCAAAAAAACAAACAACCCAATCCAAAAATGGGCAGAAGACCTAAACAGACATTTCTCCAAAGACGATATACAGATTTCAACAAACACATGAAAGAATGCTCAACATCACTAATCATTAGAGAAATGCAAATCAAAACTACAATGAGGTATCACCTCACACCAGTCAGAATGGCCATCATCAAAAAATCTACAAACAATAAGTGCTGGAGAGGGTGTGGAGAAAAAGGAATCCTCTTGCACTGTTGGTGGGAATGTAAATTGATACAGCCACTATGGAGAACAGTATGGAGGTTCCTTAAAAAACTAAAAATAGACCTCCCATATGACCCAGCGATCCCACTACCGGGCATATACCCTGAGAAAACCATAACTCAAAAAGATTCATGTACCACAATGTTCATTTTTTAAAAAGCCAGGACATGGAAGCAACCTAAGTGTTCATCAACAGATGAATGGATAAAGAAGATGTGGCACATATATACAATGGAATATTACTCAGCCATAAAAAGAAACAAAATTGAGTTTTTTGTAGTGAGGTGGATGGACCTAGAGTGTGTCAT
The DNA here is from genome assembly GCF_963455315.2 of Globicephala melas. Lineage (NCBI taxonomy): Eukaryota > Metazoa > Chordata > Mammalia > Artiodactyla > Delphinidae > Globicephala > Globicephala melas. Next base: position 46,750,963 of record NC_083328.1, on the reverse strand, counting down.
ACAGAGTGAAGTAAGTCAGAAAGAGAAAAACAAATACCATATGCTAACCATATATATGGTATCTTAGAAAAGAAAAAAAATGGTTCTCAAGAACCTAGGGACAGGACAGGAATAAAGACGCAGACGTAGAGAATGACTTGAGCAGACAGGGAAGGGGAATGGTAAGCTGGGACGAAGTGAGAGAGTGGCATGGACATATATACACTACCAAATGTAAAATAGATAGCTAGTGGGAAGCAGCCACTTAGCACAGGGAGAGCAGCTCGGTGCTTTTTATCCACCTAGAGGGGTGGAATAGGAAGGGTGGGAGGCAGACGCAAGAGGGAGAAGATATGGGGATATATGTATATGTATAGCTGATTCACTTTGTTATAGAGCAGAAACTAAGACACCATTGTAAAGCAATTATGGTCTCAAAAAGATGTTAAAAATATTTTGGGAAGATGGAATTATGAAAAATGACAGAAGGTAGTGGAACAAAAGGGTGAATACGTTTTTCAGTAAAGTTCTTGGTGAAAATGAAAAATGTGTGTTTTATTTTTACTTAGAAAACTGAAGGCACATTTTGTCCCACCCAATATAATGTATGTGACCATATGTGGATTTCTGGTATCAGTAGGGGTGTCCTGGAACCGATCCCCTATGGATCCCAAGGGCCTACTGTACCACATTGACAAAATCAAAGAGAAAAATATGAGCATTTCAATTGATGCAGAAAGAGCATTTGACATAATTCAACACCTTTTTTAATAAAAACACTAAACAAATTAGGAATAGAGGAAAATTACTTCAGCATAATAATTACCATGTATAAAAAGCCCATAGCAGATATCATATGTAATGGTGAAAAACTGAAAGCTTTCCCTTTAAGATTAGGAACAAGGCAAGGAGATGTACTCTCATCACTGCTATTCACCATGGTACTGGAAATTCTAGCTAGAGGAGTTAGGCAAGAAAAAAAAAAAAAGACCTCTAAATTGGAAAGGATAAGTAAAATAAACTTTGTTCACAAATGACATAATCTTATATGTAGAAAACCCTAATGATTTCACAAAAATCTGCTAAAACTAATAAATTCAGCAAAGTTGCAGGATACAAAATCAACACAAAAAACGAATAGCTTTTCTATACATTAACAATCAACATTTAGAAAAGGAATTTAACTGTCCATTTCACAATAGCATCAAAAAGAATAAATACTTAGGAATAAACTAACCAAGGAGGTGAAAGACTTGTACACTGAAAACTATAAAACAATGCTGAAAAAAATTTAAAAAGACATAAATAAATGGAAAATACCCTATGCTTATGTACTGGAAGACCTAATATTGTTAGAATGTACCCAGAGAGATTACAGATTCAGTGCAACCTCTATCAAAGTCTCAATGTCATTTTTGCACAAATAGAAACAACCATCCTAAAATTTATATAAAATCTCATATGGAAACTCACAAAATAGTTGATCTGTCTTGAGGGAAAAAACCCCAAAGCTAGATGCCTACAGTAATTCAAAACCCTGTAGTACTGGCATAAAGACAGACATATAGAGCAATGGAACAGTGTAGAGAGACCAGAATAAACCGTCATATATATGGTCAAGTGATTTTCAACAAGGATGCCAAGGCATCAGGTGCTTCTGAGAAAAGTACAACCTGCCCTTTAAATTCTGAATGTTTGTGTCTTTGTTCCAGTTACTATGGCTGTGTAACAAATTAACCGGAAACTTGGTGGCATAAAATGACCATTTATTATGCTAAGGGTTCAGTGGGTCAGGAATTTGGTCAAGATAGAGTGGGGATGGCTTTTCTCTGATCCATGATATGGGGGTCTTAGTTGGAAGACTCAAAGGCTAGGGATGCAATAATCTGAATGCTGTTTCACTCACACGTCTGGCAGTTGATTCTAGCTGTTTGTTGAGACCTTAGCAGAGACTAATGGCCAGAACAGCAATATGTGGCCTCTCCTATTGTATGAGCTTCCTCACAGCATGGTAGCTGGGTTCCAGGAGTGAGCATCCTGAGAGAGAGGGAGCCAGGCAGAGCTATATCCTTTTTATGACTTAGCCTTCAAAGTGATGTAGCAATACTTACAGCAAACTCTATTGTTTGAAGTAGCCACAAGCCCACCTGCATACAAGCAAATGGAAAGTAGACTCTACTTTTTGATGATGTTGATTAGGGGTCTGAAATAGCATGTGGACTGGAAATATTACTGTGGCCATTTTGGGGGGAAAATGCCATACTGCTCAACAAAAACCAGAAGGGTGTGGAGATATTCCACTTCCTCTTAGTTATTAATCTTCAAGTCTAACACCTATTCCATCTGTGTATTCTTCGAATATGAAAAAGTAAATAAAGTAATATAAAAAACCCATGATCCATCACCCAATCATTATCCATTGTCAATTTGCCCAATCTGCCTTCACTGATATCCACACTGATTTTCTCTGGCCATCCAGCTTATTTTGAAGTAAATCTTGGACAATATATATTTCATCTGTAAATATTTCAGTATGTGCCTCTAAAAGAAAGAACCTTTAAAAAACAAAATCATAATATCATTATTCACTGAAAACATTAATATAAATTTGTTAATATCATTAGTCAGTGTCTATATCTACCCAACGGCCTTATAAATGTTCTTTATTTTTCTTTTAACTTTTTCTTTTCTTTTTTTAACGGTTTGTTTGAATTGGGATCCAGATATGGCCAATACATTGCAACTGAGTGGGAAGTCTCAAGTCTTTTTTAATATCTAAGTTTCTTATCCATCTCTTTTCTCCTTGTAATTTTTTGTTGTTGTTGAAAAAACCAGTCACTTCTCCTATAGAGTTATACTTAGCCTGGATTTTGTTGATCACAATACTGTATTTTCTACAGGCTGGCAGTCAGATTTAGAGGCTTGATCAAACTTAGGTGTAATGTGTTTGGCAAGACTGTCTCATAGGAAGTGTTATGTATTTCCATCAGGAGGTATATAGTTTCTTGTCTCTACTTTGTGATGTTAGCAGCCAGTAATGACCACTGCATAGGTCCATTGACTTATTAGGGGTGGCAAAAAGATACCATTCTAATTCTGTCTTTCCTTCCTTATTTATTAGCTGGAATAATTTTATAAAGAAAAACTTTCTTTGGTCTCCTATATTCTGAGATATAGTTTGTGAAGAATAGTCAATAAATGTTTGAACCTGTCTGTTTATCAGTTTTCAAAATAATGAGAGTTGGTTCTCTAACATCCTCCAAAGTGATTAAAGAGTGTTGTTCCGGGCTTCCCTGGTGGCGCAGTGGTTGAGAATATGCCTGTCAATGCAGGGGACACGGGCTCGAGCCCTGGTCCAGGAGGATCCCACATGCCGTGGAGCAACTAGACCCGTGAGCCACAACTACTGAGCCTGCGCGTCTGGAGCCTGTGCTCCGCAACAACAGAGGCCGCGGTAGTGAGAGGCCCGCGCACCACGATGAAGAGTGGCCCCTGCTTGCCGCAAGTGGAGAAAGCCCTCGCACAGAAACGAAGACCCAACACAGCCAAAAATAAATATAAAAAAAAATAAGTTAAAAAAAAAGAGTGTTGTTTCTAAGTATCATTATGAACTAATGGATTTAAGTACATTTGAGGTAATTTCAGTCCATTGTGGTCATTATTCATCTTCGTGCTCAATTGTTCCATCTTTAGTAATTCATGCTTGTTTGAGCTGCCGGACCAGGGATTGAATCCAGGCCACCGCAGTGAAAGTGCCAAGTCTTAATCACTGGACCACCAGGGAATTCTCAATCCTAGTATTTTCTTACAGTGTCCTTGCCATCAAGTAGGATAAGATGTTTCAACATCATCTTGTATATTTCTTGCCCCATACCCAGAATTTGACATTTTCCAAAGATTCTGCTTTCTTTTCAGTGGGAGAGGACTTCTGTTGTTAAGCATAATTCCTTTTGGGGGGGAGAGTTAATATCTAAATTTAACTTTTTATATATTTGTTATCAAATTAAGAGATGTATATGTATTAAAAATTAAAATTCCAATATTTCTGAGGGCTTAAAATACAAATATCAATGTCCTGCTCCTTTCTAGGCTACTCCTTATTTGTCTCCTTAGAGATAACCACTTTTAATTATTTTAGTTGTTTTCTTCTAATAATTACCACCATTAGGACTCCTGATAAGTTGCTACTACTTGCTGTTAATTTATGTATTTTGCACATTAGCTATAGATTTGCTAGATGATAGATGATGATTTAGGTCATCTACATCACTTTATTTTTTCTCCTTCCTCCTCTTCTCAATAGAGTCATAACACTATTTTTTGTCAGAACATAATTGTAATAGTCTGTTTTGGTGTTCCTAATATTTTCAAGTTGCTACTCATTTGTAGCTTTATTATTCCTATCACCATTTTTACAAGTTCATTCTACACTCTTATGCAAATCATGGGTAATATGCCTTTCTTTCTATGCTTCAAATTAAAAACAATTTTGTATTAGCCATTCAGCTTAATAGCTGATGGAATATTTGAAGAGCACAGGGTCATAGGCAGCATCCTGAGGCAGATTACCAGACTTGCTTTCACCTTGGCATCAACCTATTAGTCTATACTTTTTATTTACCATTATCAAAGCCCACGTTTCTACTTTTTCATCTAGCTCATGAGAACATGATGCAAGACTTTGTTAAATGTCTCCCTAAAGTCAAGATACAACAAGGTCTGATAATTCCATCAAAACAGAAAATGAATAATTTCTTAAACTTTTTATTAAAATTTCAAGGATAAAGAACAATCTTACTTTTTAAACTAGGGAATTGACTGCAGAGTTCAGTTCTTAAAAGCATAATAGCTCTAACATGTGGTTTATAATTTGTAATCTACTTAATCCATAAACTAAAAAAATATCTAAGATTCTGCCAATTCCTCTTTAGTCTCAAAGACTCCCTTTTCAGGAAAGTTGATCATGAAGGCTGTTATTACAAATGGAAAGTGGAATCCTGGTACTCCTCTAACCCTTGTAGTTATATTTTAAATGGCTAAATTGGCTCCTTGTAAAAATACCTTTAGCCAATATTATTGGCTAAATAATTTATTTTTCTTGCAACTCTTAGCAATTTTTGATTCTGCTCCATTTAGAATCTTGTTTATGTAGAAACTTTGATAATATACAAATATACTGACCTTTATATAAGAAAATGAAGATATGTTCTATTCAGTTGAGCTTGTATTATAAGATGCTTTCACCAACAGTGTATCATTTTGTGCAGAGCCTACCACACTTTTTGGCCTGATTCTCTTGGAGAAGATTGTGAGGTCGTGAAGTTGTGTAGTGGATTGTGTGGGAGTTAATTTCCATCCTGTGATTGGGATGGAGAGCTTTCTCTGTATAAAACTCATTCTATAAAGGGCTAAAACCATGATTTTCCCAGCCTCAAATAAATCAACTCAAAGAGAATGCTTCCTCTCTCTTTAGCAGAAAAATAACAATGGATGATCTTGAATTAATTCTCTGGAGGGCTTAACTTTTTTTGTTTTTTTTTTTCCCCCCACTGCTTAAAGCATGGCAGGCAGGAAGACAAAAGATGTTATGGGTGTCATGTAGTAAATATGCCAATTATAGTCAGGGCTGTCCTGTTTCTTTACACTTAGGCATTGTTAACTAACAGCTTTACAGTAGTCAGTTTTTGGTCTTTGGTTTTTTCTGAGATAAGGCTGAGGTGAAATGAAATGGATTATAGAATGATTAAATCTTTTTTTAATTAATTTTATTTTTGGCTGTGTTGGGTCTTTGTTGCTGCACACGGGCTTTTCTCTAGTTGCGGCGAGCGGGAGCTACTCTTTGTTGCCGTGCGTGGGCTTCTCATTGCGGTGGCTTCTCTTGTTGCAGAGCACGGGCTCTAGGTGCGTGGGCTTCAGTAGTTGTGGCACGCGGGCTCAGTAGTTGTGGCTCGCAGGCTCTAGAGTGCAGGCTCAGTAGTTGTGGCGCATGGGCTTAGTTGCTCTGCAGCATGTGGGACCTTCCCGGACCAGGGCTCGAACCCGTGTCCCCTGCATTGGCAGGCGGATTCTTAACCACTGTGCCACCAGGGAAGCCCTAGAATGATTAAATCTTAATCCAGAAAAAAAATGCTGTGGTTTGAAGAGAAGCTACACTATAGTGATGACATCAATGATACTTTCAGTGGTTTTAAAATGTCAAGCTCTGCAAATTAAATTTGTTTATAAGACCCTGAACTCAACCATTGTGCTGTGTTATAGTCACTGGGATTTGAGTGGAAAGAGTTAAGTGTGCAGGATATTTTAGTATATTTCAAAGCAAATTACTCAGGTTCCATAATAACAACTTAAAAATTAAATGCTCCTCCTTTTTCTCTTTATATAAGGAATTATTAAAAGAGAAAAAAATTAAGCATTTAATTATTATAATTGTTGTACGGGGCTTGAAAGCATCTGTAGTCATTACTTTTAGCTCAAATTGCATGCCAAACAGAAGTGTGAGTCAACCCTGATGGAAAACTCAGATCCTTTTTGCACCCTTAATACAAAAAGATGATTAACGTCAAAAAGAAATGCTCTACACAGGTAATCCTAGAATTATCAAAGCGAGTATTTGATACTAAAAATGATTTTTTTCAGTAGTAGCACAGTGCTAATAATCATTACAGTGATTAAGTTAATTTTAAGGTGATACAATGTGAATGATCCATTTTTTTTTAATTTTTAAATTTTATTTTATTTATTCTTTTATACAGCAGGTTCTTATTAGTTAGCCATTTATGATCCATTTCTTGATTCTCAAAGCAAATGAGGTTTAAACCCTACCTTCTTATTTGGCAAATTAACAGACAAATTTTCTATTGAAACAGTTCATCAGTATCAAGAAAAGAATGAGTCTTTCTGATTCTGAATCTCTGCTTCCTTAAATGACGATCAGAGAAATAAAAAATATATAATTTATCTACCTCCAGCTGGTATACTACAATATCTTATGACAGCCTCTAAAATATGGCTTTTTTTTGTTTGTTCTTTCCTCAATTTTCACCATTTTCATGAAGACTACACCATTAGTGAATAGTTTTCATTATTTGGAAGGTACAGATTCTTTGCAAATCAATTCAATAGAGTCTGTTCACAATCTTATTTGTTTTTATTGCCCTTATCAGGATTTCTTTTAGTTTATTTGGATTTTTTGTGATGAACCATTCAAGGTGCATGAAAAGAAATAAGTATGCCTCTTTTCCTCCATCCAGCTTTCCTTTTATACATAGCCTGAAACTGCATTTCTTCCCCCACCCCCTCAATGCCTGCATGAATCTGAGTTCATATCTTTTTTGTTTTCTTTGTTAAATCAGGTCTCTACTAGCCCTCTGGCACTCCAGGCTTCTCCCATCTATAACATTTCAGTATTTCCGATTGTTCTTACCCTTTTCCCCCAGAGATAGGTGTCTTCATTCTCATTTTCTCTCTATCTTTATGTCTATCTCTCTCACTCTCTTTCATTATCATTCTCAGTATACATTTCAGCTTGTTCAGCCACATTTCTGTTGCTACATTGTCCTTGCAGTTCCCAGCAATATTTCCTACCAGTGCAGCTGGATTCCTGTATCAGGCTGGCACAAACAGCCTGAGAAGAAAGGTGGTCACCTGGCCAGTCCTGTTAAAGAGCTGTGATCAATATGGCACGTGGCCAGCCTTGTCGCAGCAACCAGCCATCAAACAAAGCATTGTTTGTACCATGGAATATCTTTAATTGTTCTTTGTATCAGGAGATAATTCAACTGCAAGAGGACTTTCTATCAGAAACAGATTTTCCTATAGTGATGACAGGGATGATAGTTAATTTCAGAATAGAATCCAGCTGTAGCACTGGAACAGGGTCCTGTAAGCTCCCTGCCCATCCAGATAACACTTTGGCTGGAAGATCACGGGGAGCTGAAGGGAGGAGGGGAAATCCAAGTGAAGAATACGGGTGTTCAGGTTGTCAGGAAGAGCATAAGAGGAGCTTGGGGCAGAGACTTTTTCCAACCACTGTTGTAGCATTTCAATAAACAGTGTGGCTGAATTTTGCATATCAGGTCAATGTCAGCCTTTCAGGTGATAAGTCTGTCCTCACCCACATTTTGTCTTCTTGTCCTCTTGAGACCAAACACACATAAATAGACAGGAGGTCTGGGGCCATGCGATAGAACAATTCTAACTAGAGTATGTGGAGTGAAACTCTGACTTCAGCTTTAAAATCCATATGTTTTATGTATCAATTATGTTAATTTGGAATTTTTTTTTCTGAAAATAGTACTTTGACCCTTGCATCAAATACTTTATTCAAATATAGACAAATCCTTCATGTTGCCTGTATCCAATATTCTAGACTGGGAGCAAATGTCGCTTCTTCCTTGTAGCCTTCCCTACCTGCCTCAGGCAAAACCAGTCAGACCCTTTTCTGTGCACTTTATACACACCTTAATTCTAGTCCACGTAAATTATGCTGAAATTATTTGTTTATATTTTTGTTTATATTTATATAAACATATTTATATAAATATATTTATATATTTGTTTATATTTCAGATTGGCCCATAAGGACTTTGGCCTATTGATCTTTTTCTCCCCATCAACAGGATTATCTGTGGTACATAGTAAGTGTCCAAGAAACAACTGTTGACTTAATTAATTAATTAATATACCCACTAACAGAAAAAGCACATATTCACTAGTTTAGAAAGGAATTAGGTGACATTATTTGTTGTGGTGGTCATGATGGTAACATTTGGTCTGTTTTGGAACTTTATATTTTTGATTAACCAAATATGGGATATATTCATAGGGAAAGATATCTCTGATGTATTATTAAGTGAGTAAAGAGCAGATTAAGAAACAGCAATTAAAGTATGTCTCATTTTTGTAAAAAATTTTCTACATACTTATAGGAAAAATTCTGGAAGAATAATAGTAAGAGTAATAATTGCATTTATATCTTTTATGATGAATGATTATAAAGTTCCAGGTATGGAATTAAGTGCCTTCACACATTATTTTAATCCTCACAACTCCATTAATTCATTCATCATGAATTAATTCAGCATTCAACTAATATTCTTTGTCCCAGACACTGCACTAAATTTTTAGAGATATAGCAGTGAACCAGATAGACATAGAACCTGGTGTTTTATCATTATCCTAACTCTACAGGTGAAAGTTAGAGAGGTTATCCCACCCATTAGAGTTCCTCTTGTCCAACTTCTGGTTCAAATAAATATGCAGACTCACAAGACTCCCACAGGCTACACATGCCACCAGTTTCTTCGGTAGATGTAGCACAGGAATCACAGTTTGCCAGCAGGGCAGCATCAGGCCTCCTTTCCGTGGGAGTCCTTGCAGCAGGTCACATAGTCCTCCAGCAGCCCTCATCTTTGGTCCCTCAGCTGACTCAGACACAAGGGGATGAGATCCCCTGTTGCACATTGGGTGGTGCAACAGGCAACCTGACATAAAAGCCTCATATTCCCCCTGTAACAACTCCATAGGCATAGTGTCCAGGATCCCGGTAAGAATCATCACCACCATCAGGTATTTATAGTTCATGACAGTTTCTCCCAGTCCAAAGGTAGTTTACCAAGTAGAGGTCATTTCAACAATAAGCAATACTATCTAGAAACATAGTTAACATTTCACTCCTATCATATTACCAGGGAAACAGAAGTAGAGAGTGAACCAAAGGTCAAATTCTCATGCAGAAGAAGGGGAAAGGGTTTTGTTAAGTAGTTATCCAATAAGTAAGTGGTAGAGTGCATTTGAACTTAGATCTGTCTGACTCCAAAGCTTAGCTTCTACACTTTACTGGATGGAAACAAAAATGATCTATGGGAAAAGATTTTAGACAACTTTTAGTGTCTTCCTCATAATTTCTGAATTCGCCGGTTTTTCTTGTAATCAGCATAAATTTCTTTTGTGATCAGAAAGAAATGTTTTCATTAAGAAGACCAGCAAAGGGCTTCCTTGGTGGCGCAGTGGTTGAGAATCTGCCTGCTAATGCAGGGGACACGGGTTCGAGCCCTGGTCTGGGAAGATCCCACATGCTGCGGAGCAACTAGGCCCGTGAGCCACAACTACTGAGCCTGCGTGTCTGGAGCTTGTGCTCCGCAACAAGAGAGGCCACGATAGTGAGAGGCCCACGCGCTGCAATGAAGAGTGGCCCCCGCTTGCCACAACTAGAGAAAGCCCTTGCACTGAAACAAAGACCCAACACAGCAAAAATAAATAAATAAATTACTAAAACTCCTACCCCCAACATCTAAAAAAAAAAAGCGCGACCAGCAACATGAAAACATACTTTTGCTATAGCATTAAGTGAAAGCAGCCAGAAACAAAATGATACATCATAATCATAATACATGTGATTATGATGATATTTTTAAAAGAAAGATGCACAGAGGAAGACGCCAAACAGAAATACAAAGCAGTCCTAACAGTAGTTGAGTCAGGATGGTTGGCTTGTGAAGGGCTTTTTTTTTTTTTTTCCTGTTTTCCAGATTTTCTATGAAATGCTTATGTTATTCTTGGAATAAAGTGAAATACACATATTAAAATAGAAAAGGAAATATATATAGCTTATAAAATACTTGAAGTGTAAAAACCAGGCATCCTAAGGTAGGAGATTTAGTTCCATATTTCTTTGCATAGGTGAATATATTTTATATAAAATTTAACTATGTTAGGGGTTCAGAGTTCTCACATTGTTTCGAAACACACACATGGACATGGATGGTGGGAAGGTGGATTAGAGAGCAGCTCTGCTCCATTCCTGAAAGTCACTCAAGAGCTAGAAGAATTTGCCCCGGGCTCCTGCTCGTTCTTGCCCTGACGGAACATTACACTCAGCGCATTACAGTAACTTTCCTAGGCCTGGGCTCATGCAGTAGAGGCTCAACTCCTCTCACATGTTATTTGCCTATAATTATTTCAGGACATAGCTATTTAAAGTTTAATTTTCTTTCAAAACTCACGTTTTGGGCTTTATATGATCCTTCTTTAGCCAAGGACTCGTATAATTGGATAGCTGCTGTTATGTTTTGCATGCCAAAATTTCCAAATAGCAAAGCATCAGCCATTTTCTCCATAGCTTTCAAGTTTCCCATGTCAGACGCTTTAGCAAAGAGTTTGTAGGCTCTGTTTGAAGAATACGAAGTTAGAAGTGTGATTATCAAAAATGAAAATTGTTGCTCCCTCCTTCATACTGCTTCTCTCTAACAAGTAGGACCTGGTTGATGTTGCTACTAACAATACAGTTTGGCTAAAGTCCATTACATTTCTAGACCAGTAGATTTTTTTCAGCCCTAGGTCAGACTAAGATTACAATTTCAAATATATCTGACAAATAATGAAGCTGCTGAAAAGTAGAAATATTGAGGCTATATCATGCTTCAAGCTTATAGACCAAGAAAAGTGAAAAATTGGGGCACTTGTCTTAAAATAGTGAACTCTCCCATGGCAACTCCCATTAATTATGAGTATTTGATTTATAAAATGAACTCTGAAATACATAACAATATAATCAAAATCAATTAAAAATAATCAAAACTGGAATGTCATCTTGGAAGTTACTATCATGAGAACTGTTCCTTTATATTCCAAGATAAATTTCTAAAACAGAACATATTATTCAGCACAGCAAAGACAGACTGTGTGGGAAAACAATAACCAAACAAAACCTTAATGGTTTTTAGGGCTCTAGAGTCTGAATGCCTGGGTTCAAATCCTGGCTCTACCACTAATTTAGTTTGAGAGCTTTGGGCAAGTTACTTGACTTCTCTGTGCCTCTCTCATCTATGGAATGGGGATAATAAAAGCACTTACTTCATAGGGTTGCTGGGAAGATTCAATGAGATAATCCATGTGAAATTCCTGGCATACTGCCTGATACAGAGTAAGCACTCAATAAATTTAGCTATTATTATTACTAGAACTATTGCATAGATTCTAAAGTTTTATAGCATGGTACTTTTTCTCCTATAATTAGTGGGTAAATCACGTAAAGTTTAGTGATTACCAATACAGATGCCAGAGGATTGCCTCACAGCGCATTTTATGAGTCCTAGTCAGAACTCACCTGGACCTGATCTGTGTAGCAAGTAATGATGGAGAGACTTGCAAGGTCAAAACTTGTGTTGGAGATAGAGAGTGCTTTGGGGATTTATTTTTACTCTTCTAACTTCCTTTTTGGTAGCAGTAAGATCAGTCAAGCCTGTGACCTTGACTCAAATACCGGAACAAACACACAAACCTACCACAGCTGCCAATTCAGAAGGATCAGGAGACTCAGCTTTATATACCCCTACCCATGCTGTTGCTAGAATAAGCTGCTCTTGGTCAAAAGCTGGAGCCAAAAAGGCCAGGATGAGTGACATCCAGGTACGCATTAGGGTCCTGGATGGCAAACAGAGAGTAGACCCCAGTGGGACAAAAAGAAGCCAGGAGGTCAAGCAAGAAATTAGCCATGGTCAAAGCAAGTGGAGGTTCTGGGGACCAGAAGGCAAATAATAAAATAGAAGGTCTCAAAGGTCAATGAATTCAAATGTCTGGCATCAGGGGATGGGCATGGCAACAGGATACAGACTCCTGGGAGCTCTTCTGTTGCATGGCTTGCTGCTGCAACCACATAGTCTGCTGGGACTAGAAGGGCACCGACATGGTCCAGGGCAGAGAAACCTGAGATGGGCTACAGAGGCCAGCAATATAACCAGTCACTGGTCTCAGGGGGCAGCAAAAGTTTGCAAAACCAACCCCTCTAGGTGTCTTTGATTCTGAGGGAGGGGTCCCCTGTCAGGAAAGTCCAAGGTGATATATGGAATACCAGAAGCAGGACCAAGGGCACGAGAAAGGTGTTGGTAAAGTTTGTGGGATTAAGATCTGGACTGCAATCCCCAAGAGTGAAAAAGTAGGAGAAACTGGGCTGCAGGGGCAGATCTCCAAAAGAAAGTTCAGTTAGGTATCCGGATTGTCTGTAAAGGATCTGGCATTGGATGCTCGGTTGGGTGCTGGGGAAGGAGGAGGCTAAATGTATCTCTAGCACACATCAGAAACTTGGTGTGGGGCAGCAGCTCATCTTCACAGCTTCTTCGCTGATGGGGAGTAATTCTTAATGACAGTTAACCTGGGATGTCATAGAGGTTTCTTGACTCCTTCAGACAAGTTTGTGTTTCCCTGACATATGCTTGCTTAACATCTGTACTTCCAACAGCACTGACTTGTTCAACAATTTTCCTTTCCTATATATGAAGAGACTGAATAAATGAATTAGACCAAGATGTGGGTGTGGATGAGCCAAAAATTCTACTAGCCCCTCTAACTCCTGCTACCCTCATCTGAGAAGCGGTGAAGCAAGGAGGGGGTAGGGTAGAAGATGAATAGGAGGGGTATGATTCCTCTTTGGTGTGACCAGAATCTTAAAGATGGCTGTATTAGATGTAACTGGCTTCAGTGGAGAGCAGACTATCCTGAAAACTGAAGGAATTTCACCCATCTTGCCCATAAACTCTTAGGGTCTTTTGTTATGAACATATTTGGTTTCAGGTCTCCACTGCTACACATGCTGAAGGGTCAGGAGACTCAGATTCATGTACCCTCTCATGTATCTATGCTGCTACAGAAATAAGCTGTTCTTCTCGGATTCTTGGGCAAGGACTGGAGCAGGATAGACTGGGAAAGAATAACCTGAGATTGAATGACACCAGGTAGGCATGAAGGTTCCTGCACTACTGGATGGTCCTGCACTGAAGGGCTGGGTTTTCTCCCCATCCTTGAAGCCAGAAAGGAAGGCACGCATGAAGGTTAAGCAGAACCTTCTAAGAGTGGTTTTGTCCCATCAGCCTGAATCTAGGCTTTCCTTGGACTTGATGGAGCCCCTCATCTTGGGTTCACAGGCTATAGGCAGAGCTAGTCTGAAATCTCAGGGAACAGCCCTTCCCATTGTTCTCTCATCTAGCCTGGCCAGCTTGAGAAATCCTATCCTTACTCATATACTCATTGGCACCTGAGTGAGCTGACTTCCCCATCAGGCTGGATTGTAGCTTGGGGTCTGATTTAACTCCATCCTCATCATGAGAGCCCCCAGGAATGCTCAGCATGAGCCTTGAGTTTTCCTTTGCTCTTATAAAGAGCTTCTAATTTAACTTTCCCTAGAGAGAGGACCAAATCCCTTACTTCCTTCTTCTTGTCACTTTGGAAAAATCAGAATCTTTTTGACCTTCCATTTCCTCCTCCATAATTTGGGGATAATAATTTATGTCTTACAGTATCATCGTGAGCAATGAGTAATATCCCACACATAAATGCCTACAACATTAACACAAAGAAGGACCTTGAAAAATGGACGTTGTGATGTTTTTATAACCAGGTTCACAGTTGAGTGCCCCACCCCCACCCTCATCCTCTACACTCTTACACTCTTCTCAAAGTCTTTGAGTTTTCAGAAAGAATTCATGGACTCTGCGCCTGCCTGCCTCGGGTTGGTTACCACAGCTCTGGGATGCTTCCCGTAGGGCTAGTATGCCTAATTTGTGTGAAAACAAAAGAAGTCTCCTTGTCGAGGGCTCAGAGTCCATTCTTTCTATTATGGTTCAAGACACACTTGCCTTCTTCTCTTCCACACCTTCCACTTACCATTTAGAGGACTAGAGATAAAAATAGCAAACACTTATCTCCTTATTACTAAGGACACTGTTCTAAGAGCTTGATTGCATTATGCAGGGCACGAAGCAGTTAAGTAACTTGCTCAGGATCACACCAGTAATGACAGAGCCAGAGTGTGATCCCAAGGTTTTAACTAGAGAGTTGATAGGACCTCAAGTTGTGCCCCTCTCCTGGGGGGAGAAGATATTTCTGCCTCCCATTTAGACAAAATAGATAAGTGAAAAGAGAAACAATGGACATGGTGTGAGACCATGTGGCCACGGCTTGGTCACCTCCCAGCTGTGCATTTGTGATCACTTCACTCTAACATCCTTGAATCTCTGTTCTCAACTTTTTAAAGGGGGAAAAATGAAACCTTTCTTAACTCATAAGTCTGTTCTGGGGATAAAATGACGTCACATGCACGAAAGTGCTCTGAAAACCATAAAGTGATGTACAAATGCTGTTAGGCAGAATAAAGCATTCTAAAACAATAACTTCTCTAATTCAAATAATACATGTTTTATTTCATTTGAATCAATTAAAGCCAAAACAGAATATTTTTGCCTGAATGCTCAGATCAGTGCCTTCATTCTGCCTTTCATTTAATGTGTAGGGACCGCAATTTCACACATAGTCCTTCCATTTGTAGGCTGGATAATTTGTAGGATTCTTTAAACACCATTTGATCCTTTTAAAAACAAAAGCTTACAGACAAATAAGCTTACTTGTTATACCAGTAAGCTTTTAATGACAAATTAGATTTTGGATTGTTCCTTTTTCTCAACCTGGAAATTGAACTTGGCTTAAGTAGCTGGATGGACTTACTCTGCTTTTTGTTTTCGGCTTTTAGACTGCTGGAGGATCTTGATGCCCATCTTAAAAAGCCGGTCTCCTTCATCTGTGAAAATTTTCTTTGTTTGCTTTTTTACTGTATATGGACGAACAAGGACAAATAGCATTATTTTTGTGTTTTATATTTTAAAAATAATGTGCTGGAATATTAGTTTGGGGTTCTCTCTCATTTTCTAACTTCTGCATTTCAAGATCACCTCACCTTTGGTCAGATGGTAGAAGCTGCCTACAAAAGTACTCTCTTCCTCTCTTTTGTGAAAGGTCTTGGAGGGTAGAGGAGACAGACAGATGTTTCTGATGGTAGGAGGGAGAGAGGTGTTCCCGGTGTGGGAAGAGGGTACAAAGTCCTGTAAGCAGAAGACAGGAAGCAAGGCCTCTAAGGGAAGGGGTTGCCTGGTGTATTCTACAGGTTGGATCTTCGACACCAGGCTCTCAGCTCTCAGATCCCTTGTCTGAACCTTAAGATTTCATGAGCAATGGGCATCTCCAAGATGACCATTGTGTACCTAGGATTGGAAGAGAGAATCTCCCTGAAAATTTTGCTCTGCCCAAGGCTGCCCCCTCCTCCCCAGAACCTTTCTCAGACCTTTCTAGCCTGAGAACTGTTGGGGATGAGCATCAGGAATAAGAGGGCAGAGTACGTGTGCCAAGACACACTTTGGACCTTGGAGAAGACACACAGAGAGAGTATCAATAATAATTTGCCTTGTGATGGAGACTCAGAGTAAATTTTATAGCATTTAAGGAAAATAAGGAAACAGGAATTTACCTGCTACAATAATAATATTTTAAAACATTTATATAACAATTCACAATTTTCAAAACATATCACCAGTTTACAGATGGGGAAAGCTGGTTAGAAGGAGAGTCTGCTTTAGAGCCCCCACCCCAACACACACACACACACACACACACACACACACACACACACACCCCTCCATAGTATCACAGTGCCTCTTGAAGTCCATTATGACACTCACTGAAACCTCTGATTAGGTGAACCACATCTGAAGTCATTTTATTTTATTATTTTTTTAACATCGTTATTGGAGTATAATTGCTTTACAATGGTTTGTTAGTTTCTGCTTTATAACAAAGTGAATCAGCTATACATATGTCTCCATATCTCCTCCCTCTTGTGTCTCCCTCCCACCCCTCTAGGTGGTCACAAAGCACCAAGCTAATCTCCCTGTGCTATGTGGCTGCTTCCCACTAGCTATCTATTTTATGTTTGGTAGTATATATAAGTCCATGCCACTCTCTCACTTTCGTCCCAGCTTACCCTTCCCCCTCCCTGTGTCCTCAAGTCCATTCTCTACATCTGTGTCTTTATTCCCGTCCTGCCCCTAGGTTCTTCAGAACCTTTTTTAATTTTTGGATTCCATATATATGTGTTAGCATACAATATTTGATTTTCTCTTTCTGACTTACTTCACTCTGTACGACAGACTCTAGGTCCATCCAACTCACTATAAATAACTCAATTTCATTTCTTTTTATGGCTGTGCAATATCGCATTGTATATATGTGCCACATTTTCTTTATCCATTCATCTGTTAATGGACACTTAGGTTGCTTCCATGTCCTGGCTATTGTAAATAGAGCTGCAATGAACATTGTGGTACATGACTCTTTTTGAATTATGGTTTTCTCAGGGTGTATGTCCAGTAGTGGGATTGCAGGGTCATATGGGAGTTCTATTTTTAGGTTTTTAAGGAACCTCCATACTGTTCTCCATAATGGCTCTATCAATTTACATTTCCACCAATAGTGCAAGAGGGTTCCCTTTTCTCCACACCCTCTCCAGCATTTATTGTTTGTAGATTTTTTGATGATGGCCATTCTGACTGGTGTGAGGTGATACCTCATTGCAGTTTTGATTTGCATTTCTCTAATGATTAGTGATGTTGAGCATTCTTTCATGTGTTTCTCAGCAATCTGTATATCGTCTTTGGAGAAATGTCTATTTAGCTCTTCTGCCCATTTTTGGATTGGGGTTGTTTTTTTTTTTGATATTGAGTTGCATGAGCTGCTTGTAAATTTTGGAGGTTAGTCCTTTGTCAGTTGCTTCGTTTGCAAATATTTTCTCCCATTCTGAGGGTTGTCTTTTCTTCTTGTTTATGGTTTCCTTTGCTGTGCAAAAGCTTTTCAGTTTCATTAGGTCCCATTTGTTTATTTTTGTTTTTATTTCCATTTCTCTAGGAGGTGGGTCAAAAAGGATCTTGCTGTGATGTATGTCATAGAGTGTTCTTCCTATGTTTTCCTCTACTATTTTTATAGTGTCTGGCCTTACATTTAGGTCTTTAATCCATTTGGAGTTTATTTTTGTGTATGGTGTTAAGGAGTGTTCTAATTTCATTCTTTTACAAGTAGCTCTCCAGTTTTCCCAGCACCACTTATTGAAGAGGCTGCCTTGTCTCCATTGTATATTCTTGCCTCTTTTATCAAAAATAAGGTGACCATATGTGCGTGGGTTAATCTCTGGGCTTTCTATCCTGTTCCATTGATCTATATTTCTATTTTTGTGCCAGTACCATACTGTCTGGCACTGTAGCTTTGTAGTATAGTCTGAAGTTTGGGAGCCTGATTCCTCCAGCTCCGTTTTTCTTTCTGAAGATTGCTGAAGTCATTTTAAAGGAGAGGCATTCTGGGATTTGATGCCTCATTAACAAGACAACAAAGAACTTTTAAAGTGGTTCTTGTTTTTCTTCTTCCTGACAAGGTATCAGAGTTGTGCACTTTCTTTTGTAAATTAAATAACAAACCCAAACACAACAAACTTAAAAGCCAGTTTACAACTATTTTGAATGCTTCAAGTTATCCAATCAATTTAGTAACACCAGACAAGTTTTGTGTCTAACTTCTGCTTTGGGTTGTATATTACCTATACTTATGATTAAAGAGGAAAAATAATGGGAAAAATCTACTCATCTGTGTTTGGAATAGCAATTGCTCCTATTAACAGGCTTTCAAAGAGTGGGAATAAATTTTGAAAGGTTGACTCTGCATCCATATACATATGAGAAATGATTTACCACTACAGATTTCTAGCCATGCCTTTTACGTTTACGTGTAATTTTCTTTTTGGTTTTCCAAATGTATTAAAATACAAGTTTTCTTTAACACAAGAGGGCTCAATTATCAGAAAAAGTTATCTTGACAACACTTTGATTTTCTTTTTATGGTTTAATGATTTCAAAATTTGGGGAAAATTACAGTCAGGAAATGATTTGTGGATTTGAGGAGACCATTCTGAAGTTGATGTAAAAGACCTTCATGACTCTGAAGTCCTTTGAATGGCCAACTGTTTTGTACTGGTAGGGGCTCTAAGGTGACTGAGAAGTGGTGGGGATGAGCATCAGGAATAAAAGGGCGAATAGGTGTGCTAGAGAAGTATTTAAGGCAGCAGTAAATTGTGGAAAGTGATCCAACTAGATGAGTTTGTATTTCAGTGTTTGTCAGAGATATAATTTGTAGAGAGTTCTAGATACTTTATTACTTCTGCAGTCTTATTATCATTACTCCCTATCTAACTTGGGGACTGTTATGGGCTGAATTGTGTCCTTCAAAATTCATATATTGAAGTCCCAACCCCCAGTACCTCAGAATGTAACCGTATTTGGAGATGAGGTCTTTAAAGAAGTGATTAAATGAGGCCATTAGGTTGGGGCCCTAATCCAATATGACAGGTGTCCTTATAAGCAGAAGAAACACCAGGAGCATGTGGGCACAGAAAAAGATCATGTAAGGACACATTGAGAAGGTGACCCTTTGTAAGCCAAGGAAAGAAGCCTTAGAATGAAACCAACCCTGCAAACACCTTGATCATGGACTTCCAGCCTCCAGAACTGTGAGAAAATAAATTTCTGCTGTGTAAGCCACCTTGCCTATGGTATTTTGTTATGGCAGCCATAGCAAACTAATACTGATGCCAACTCCAAATCACAAGGAAAACAAGCTGTCCCTTCTCCCTGTGAGAAAGGATGCCCCAAACTCAGTTTCTGATCAGATCAGTGGCTACCTTCGAAAAGCAAGAGGCACTGAAATTTCCCATGGCCCCGCAAGGTTTCCAGGTGCTGGACATCTGACTTTCCCAGGCAGCTGGATGCCCAGGTAGCTCACGTCTGACAAAGTCATTTTCTCATGATTGTACTCAAAGTACAGTGTAGTAGGTAGACCTTGCATATGTCCAGAAATACTTGGACCCAGATTACCTTTCTGTGAGATGGTGGAAGAAATGGGAATCTATGCCTTCTCCTGCTCATACTTCAGTTGTAAAATTCTCTAATCAAGTCTATTTCTTAATTCCTTTCACTTGCCATTGTGGAATTCGTGCAGAATCCTCTTGTTCATAATGACTATAAGCAAATCTTTAGAACAAAAATGGCCCACTTGCTTGTTTCAGATATTAATGAGAAGAAGGAAAGCTGGAGACAACTTGTTCTCTGTCATTCATACGTTTACTCGTTCATTTAATAGGTATGAACTGATGATACTCACCATGTGTTAGACACAATGCTAGATATTGTGTCTTAGCCTGGTGGAGACAAACATGTTTACCAAAAATTACAAGGCCACATGGTAGGCACTACATAAGAAGGCACTGTGGGAGTAAAGGAGGCTTCTTTGTTTGTAAGCAACAGAAACCCAATATGATTGACTTAAGCCAAAGAAACTTATTAGGAGGTTCATAGACTCAATGGGGTTGATCAGGAATCAAAGTATCTCTGGAAGCAGAGGCAGACATTGCTACTGGGATGGACTAGAATCCAATCCTTTTCGGACCTTCCTCTCTCTGTTGAGGAAGACTCCATGATGAATCTGATGGGTCAGCAGGGAAAACAAGGCTTCTCATTACCTTCCTATAAAAATGTATCCATTGGGGAAGATCTAATTCCTCAGAGGAAATTGGGATGGTGAGAAGGGTAAAATGGGTGATGGGAAGCCCACAAACAGCAAATGCCCACCCACTTCATGCCCCTTACTCTGGCTTCGTGAAATAAAGAAATCTTCACAGATTAAATGGCACTTTAGATAGTTCTTAAAACGTAGGTAGGAATTTGTCAGGCCAAGAAGATGAAACTGGTGTTCCATTTGGAGGAAACAGTTTATGCAAATGAACTGGGGGGCAGTGTATCTTAAAGAATGAGAGCTTGAGTGTCACGGCTGGTCATGCAGTCAAAGCTGGCTACGAAAGTAAGTGATACTGAGGAGCGCGGACAGAGGGGTGAAGAAGGAGAGGAAGGAGGGAACTGAGGTCATTGTGAAGGTGAAGGCAGGTTTGGTAGGCGAAAGAGAGAGAGAATAGAAGTGGCAGGAGGATGGCTCTGATCAGAGACAATTGTTTTGGAGTTTGAATAGAGACAAGTTGATTGGAGTCAAGGAGGTTCAGCAAGTAAGGCAAGGTCTTTCAACATATATATTTAACCGTCCAAGGTGCTGGTGGCCTATAGCCATTGGCTGATTGATGTGGGAGTAAAAAAGCCCAGCCCCCTTGCCTATGCGAAGGGGGCAATCCTCCAGGGCAATTCGTTCTTCAAAGCCCTAAACTTCTGAAACTCTTATCTTTGCTCAGCTCCTTCCCTTGCCCTAGCCTGCATTCCTCACTTTCTTGTATGTTTCACCAGAAAATCTAGAACTTTAGCACTTAAATTTAAGTATATAAATACCATCTAAATTATCTAGAAAAATAAAAGGGAAAAGAATAATAAATTCATTATTTTGAATCTCAAATTATAGTTACGTTGTGAGCCACATAAAGGATCACTGAGAGTTAAAAGAATGTTTTGTCACTGAGAGTTAAAGGAGATGAATATCTTTTAGTCTGACTAAAAATCAGGTGCTTTCACCATTAAAATGATACAAAAAGATAAAATGGGAAAATCTTTGCCCTGCAGAAAATCTTGCCTCCACAGACACTGTATCTATAATTTTAATTGTCTTTAATATAAACCAACTTCAGTTTCTGATGTTCTGAATAATGCATCAGAAGAGCTCTTCACATTTGCCCTTAATGTCTGCTAGAAAGATACAATCTAAGATAAGGAGGGAGAATAACGATCCATTTCTAAAAATAACATTCCATCCAAGAAAGAATGACTCAGCAGAGTTTAGTCAGATAAAGATGCGATCAACTCAAATACACTTGAATAGAGCACAGATATTTACAACACTCAAGTTTATTCATTCTGTCCCCAGATTATTGTCCTCAGGTATCAATACCTCCAGTGGTATTTCTTAGAAATGGTAGACAAATTATCAGTAGAAAAAAAATTTTTTTCTCTTTAAGTATGTATTAAGCAAAGCTTGAAATAAGAGGGATTCTGACAGATACAAATCACAATCTAAAACTCTTAATTTAGCAGAAAGAAATATGGGTTATAAAACAAGTGAAGAATCAAAAATAATATATATCTATAGTTATAGTTATAAATAGGAGCTAATATTTATAAAGCACTTGGGTCCCAAGGCAATTTTCTCACTGACTGTAAAAGGAAGGCGCCATATCATTCCCATTTTACAGATGAGGTGATGTAGGCACAGAGAGGTTAAGTAACCTACCTAAGGTCATATAGCTGGTACCCAGTAGACAAGGATTCAAATCTAGGCAGTCTGACTCCAGAGTCTGTGCTCATACTACTTCTTAGAGCTACACAAAATGCAGACTCATGTGTTAAATGCAAAGTTACCATCAAATGATGAACAATTTGAAAAAATAAAAAAATTTTAAATATATTTTAAAAATAAATTTATTGTAATTTGTCATAAATATTTTAAAGTTGTTTATTTATAGTAATACTTCATTTATCTGACATTATTGAAAAATATGTTTCATATAAATCATTTTCCCCATTACATGAGTCATATCCCTTTTTATTTTGACTGTTTTCTGATGGAAATCTGTCTAAAAAGGATACAGTATATTCCTCCACCTTCCCCAACAGAAGATAATGAGCATGGTGTAACCTGGTCTTGATGATTCAGAGCATCATTAGGCATACCTGACAATGCCTAGTCTGGTTGGTTTGGACAAGATTATGTAAGAAGACAGTGCTTGTGGGAGGTCTTGGATAATAGAAAGACTTTCAGTAATGAGTGGGAGCAGGGGCAAGGGAAAGATGGTGACATGCTGTACCCATGTCCTCTGGGGTGGGCAAGAGTGCTTGCTGAAAGTGGCTGGGTTGACACTTAGCTGCACTTGCTAATTTGTAACACCTTAGATCACTGTTTCCCAAAGGGTACATAAGATAATTTTAAGTGGTACACACACAAACTTTAATACTTTGATAGTTAATATATTTAATGTATATTCACCTGTAAATTCTATTTGTGTCAAGTGATGCTAATTTCCATTTTTTTCCTTAAAAAATTAACCATGAAATATTTCAAACATATAAAAAAAAATCCAGAAAGTGAAACACACTATAACCCTGCCCCCTCACACACACAGTTTAACAGATGGTGACATTTTGCCTTATTTGTTTTAAGTATCAACTCTAAGGAAACAGAATGTACAGAAACACCCAAGCCTCCTCCCAGCATCCTTTCTCCTTGTTCCCTCTTCAGAGGGGTTATTGTCCTGAAGTTGCTATGTAGCTATTTTACTACATATATGTACCCAATATTATTTCTATACTTCGTATAAATAGCATCATACTGTATATACTTTTGCAACTAGGTTTTTCACTTTTTTTTTTTGCGGTACGCGGGCCTCTCACTGTTGTGGCCTCTCCCGTTGTGGAGCACAGGCTCCGGACGCGCAGGTTCAGCGGCCATGGCTCACGGGCCTAGCCGCTCCGCGGCATGTGGGATCTTCCCGGACCGGGGCACGAACCCGTGTCCCCTGCATTGGCAGGCAGACTCTCAACCACTTCGCCACCAGGGAAGCCCGGTTTTTCACTTTTTGAGATTTATTCATCTTGAGTCAAGCAAGTTTCATTCATTCATTTTAACAGCACCAACAGTCTGGTTAAAATTCTTTGTATGTATAATCCACTTTATGTATTCATTGCTTCATTATTTATCCTACTCATTCCATGCACATTAGGTTTTTCCACTTCTGTGTTACCAAAACCAATTCTACAATGAAAATCCTCATGCACATTTCCTTCTACAGATGTGTGAGAATTTATCTAAAAGTACATGTGCCAAGTATGGGATATATGCATCTTAAACTTTACTAAATATTACCACATTGCTGTTTAAAGAGGTTGGACAAAACTTATGCTCTCACTAGTGATGTATAAGGGTTCTTGTTTCTTCACATTCTGGATCACTCATGGGGCTATCTGACCTTTTAGTTTTGCTAATCTGTGTCAAATAATTAATCTTTGCTATTGAATTTGTTTCTGCAATTACTAATGAAGTTAAGTATAATTATCGGCCTTTGGTTGTTTTCACCTTTTAGGAAAATGGGATATTTATTACCTCACAACTGTTAGAATGGCTATCATCAAAAAGGCAAGAAATAAATGTTGGTGAGGATGTGAAGAAAAGGGAAACCTTATACACTGTTGGAAATGTAAATTGGTGCAGCCACTATGTCCTCAAAAAATTAAGAATGGAACTACCATGTGATCTAGCAATTCCACTTCTGGGTATTTATCCAAAGAATTTGAAAACACTAACTTGAAAAGATATGTGCACCCCTGTATTCATCACTTCATTACTTACAATAGCCAAGGTATGGAGACAACTTAGGTGCCCATCAATAGATGAATGGATAAAGAAGATGTTTTTTATATATATATATATATATATATACACACACACATATATATACATATATATGCGGTACACACACATATACACACACACACACACAATGGAATACTACTCAGCTATCATCAAAAAAGATGAAACATGGATGAACCTTGAGGGTGTTATGCTAAGTGAAATAAGTCAGATGAAGAAAGACAAATACCATATGATTTCACTAATATGTGGAATATGAAAAAGAAAAAAACAAATAAAAAATAAATGAACAAACCAAAACAAACACATAGATATAGAGAACAGAGTAGTGGTTAACAGAAGGGAAGTGGGGGAGGGAAGGGCAAAATGCATAAAGAGGGCCAACTGTAAGGTGATGGTTAGAAACTAAATTTTTGATGGTGAGCACACTGTAGTATATTCAGAAGCAGAAGTATAATGCTATATATATGAAACTTATATAATGTTTTAAAGTTTTTTTTGGATATGGACCATTTTTTTAAAGTCTTTACTGAATTTGTTACAATACTGCTTCTGTTTTATGTTTTGGTTTTTGGGCTGTGAGGCATGTGGGATCTTAGCTTCCTGACCAGGGATTGAACCTACATCCCCTGCATTGGAAGGTGAAGTCTTAACCACTGGACCACCAGGGAAGTCCCCAGTTCCCTTATATAATGTTATAAACCAATGTTACCTCAATAAAAAATAAATCTAAAAAAAAAAGAATTGCCTATTTGTATCCTTTGTTCCTTTTCTATTTGGTTTTCATGTTGATTTGTAGGTGTTCTTTATATAACCAAATACTAATTCTTTGTTGACTATATTTGTTGCTTTTTCCAGCGTGTTAGGCTTCTTTTTATGTTATAATAAAAAATATATATTCAAATTAAAATTTTTTCAGGTCATCAAATTTATGAATTTTGCCATTATGGTTTTATTTTTATCTTTTCTAAGACCCCTTTCTTATGCCAATATCATAATTTCTTCTAAAATTATTAAAGTTTTGATAATCACATTTAGGTCTTTAATAAAACTGGAATTTTTGTATATGAGGTGGGGATGGGATCTTATGTTAATCTTCATCCAAATGATAATCAATGGTCTGTGTATAATCTGTTTATACTTTCCCAGCACCACTTATTGAAGAGGCTATCTTTTCTCCATTGAATGTTCTTGCCTCCTTTGTCATAAATTGGATGCTCATATGTGTGTGGGTTTATCTCTGGGCATTCTATCCTATACCATTCATTTACACTTCTGTTTTTGTGCCAGTACCATACTGTCTTGATTACTGTGGCTTTGAGGTATAGTTTGAAGTCAGGGAGCCTGATTCCTCCAACTGTTTTTCTTTCTCAAGATTGCTTTGGCTATTCAGGGTCTTTTGTGTTTCTATACGAATTGTAAAATCTTTTGTCCTAATTCTGTGAAGAATACCATTGGTAGTTTGATAGGGATTGCATTCAATCTGTAGATTGCTTTGGGTAGTATAGTCATTTTCACAATACTGATTCTTCCAATCCAAGAACATGGCATATTTCTCCATCTGTTCATGTCATCTTTGATTTCGTTCATCAGTGTTTTGTAGTTTTCTGAGTACAAGTCTTTCCCCTCCTTAGGCAGGTTTATTCCTAGGTATTTTATTATTTTTGTTGCAATGGTAAATGGGAGTGTTTCCTTAATTTCTCTCTTTGATTTTTTGTTGTTGCTGTATAGGAATGCCAGAGCTTTTTGTGCATTAACTTTGTATACTGAAACCTTACCAAATTCATTGATTAGTTCTAGTGGTTTTCTGGTGGCATCTTTAGGATTTTCTATGCACAGTATCATGCCATCTGCAAACACTGACAGTTTTACTTCTTCTTTTCCAATTTGTATTCCCTTTATTTCCTTTTCTTCTCCGATTGCTCTGACCAGGACTTCCAAAACTATGCTGAGTAAGAGTGGCGAGACTGGACATTCTTGTCTTGTTCCTGATCTTAGTGGAAATGCTTTCAGTTTTTCACCATTGAGTATGATGCTTGTGGTGGGTTTGTCATATATGGCCTTTATTAAGTTGAGGTAGGTTCCCTCTATGCCCACTTTCTGGAGAGTTTTTATCATAAATCGGTGTTGAATTTTGTCAAAAGCTTTTTCTGCATCTATTCAGATGATCATATGGTTTTTATTCCTTAATTTGTTAATATGGTGTATCACATTGATTGACTTGCATATATTGAAGAAACCTTGCATCCCTGGGATAAATCCCACTTGATCATGGTGTATGATCCTTTTAATGTGCTGTTGGATTCTGTTTGTTATTATTTTGTTCAGGATTTTTGCATCTAAGTTCATCAGTGATATTGGTCTATAATTTTCTACTTTTGTGATATCTTTTTCTGGTTTTGGTATCCGGGTGATGGTGGCTTCGTAGAATGAATTTGGGAGTGTTTCTCCCTCTGCAATTTTTTGGAAGAGTTTGAGAAGGATAGGTGCTAGCTCTTCTCTATATGTTTGATAGAATTCACCTGTGAAGCCATCTGGTCCTGGACTTTTGTTTGTTGGAAGATTTTTTTTGTTTTTTTTTTGCAGTACGCAGGCCTCTCACTGTTGTGGCCTCTCCCATTGAGGAGCACAGGCTCCAGACGTGCAGGCTCAGTGGCCATGGCTCATGGGCCCAGCCACTCCATGGCATGTGGGATCCTCCCGGACCAGGGCACAAACCCGTGTCCACTGCATCGGCAGGCGGACTCTCAACCACTGTGCCACCAGGGAAGCCCTGTTGGAAGATTTTTAATCACAGTTTCAATTTCATTACTTGTGATTGCTCTGTTCATATTTTCTATTTCTTCCTGGTTAAGTCTTGGAAGGTTATACCTTTCTAAGAATTTCTCCATTTCTTCCAGGTTGTCCATTTTATTGGCACAGAGTTGCTTGTAGTAGTCTCTTATAATCCTTTGTATTTCTGCAGTGTCTGTTGTGATTTATCCTTTTTCATTTCTAATTTTATTGATTTGCATCCTCTCCCCTTTTTTCTTGATGAGTCTGGCTAAGGGTTTATCAGTTTTGTTTATATTCTCAAAGAACCAGTTTTAGTTTTATTGATCTTTGCTATTGTTTTCATTTATTTCTGCTCTGGTCTTTATGATTTCTTTCCTTCTACTGACTTTGGGTTTTCTTTGTTCTTCTTTCTCTAGTTGTTTTAATTGTAGGGTTAGATTGTTTATTTGAGATTTTTCTTGTTTCTTGAGGTGAGACTTAATTGCTATAAACTTCCCTCTTAGAACTGCTTTTGCTGCATCCCATAGGTTTTGCGTCATCGTGTTTTCATTGTCATTTGTTTCTATGCATTTTTAAAATTTCTTCTTTGATTTCTTCAGTGATCTCTTGGTTATTTAGTACAGCCCTGTTTACCCTCCATGTATTTGTGGTTTTTTATAGTTTTTTCCTGTAATTGATTTTCAATTTCATAGCGTTGTGGTCAGAAAAGATGCTTGATACGATTTCAATTTTCTTAAGTTTTCTGAGGCTTGATTTGTGACCCAAGATGTGATCAATCCTGGAGACTGTTCCGTGTGCACTTGAGAAGAAAGTGTATTCTGCCAGTTCTGGGTGGAATATTCTATAAATATCAATTAAATGTATCTGGTCTATTGTATCATTTAAAGCTTGTGTTTCCTTATTTATTTTCTGTTTGGATGATCTCTCCATTGGTGTAAGTGGGGTGTTAAAGTCCCCTACTATTATTGTGCTACTGTTGATTTCTCCTTTCATGGTTGTTAGCATTTGCCTAATGTATTGAGGTGCTCCTATGTTGGGTGCATAAACATTTATAATTGTTATAGCTTCTTCTTGGATTGATCCTTTGATCACAATATAGTGTCCCTCCTTATCTCTTGTAACAGTCTTTATTTTAAAATCTATTTTATCTGATACGAGTATTGCTACTCCAGCTTTCTTTTGATTTCCGTTTGCATGGAATATCTTTTTCCATTCCTTCACTTTCAGTGTGTATGTGTCCATAGGTCTGAAGTGGGCCTCTTGTAGACAGCATATAAGGGTCTTGTTTTTGTATCCATTCAGCCAGTCTGTGCCTTTTGGTTGGGGCATTTAATCCATTTACATTCAAGGTTATTATCAATATGTATGTTCCTATTACCATTTTCTTAATTGTTTTGGGTTTGTTTTTGTGGGTGTGTTTCTTCTCTCATGTTTCCAGCCTAGAGAAGTTCCTTTAGGATTTGATGTAAAGCTGGTTTGGTGGTGCTGAATTCTCTTAGGTTTTGCTTGTCTGAAAAGCTTTTGATTTCTCCATTGAATCTGAATGAGATCCTCTGGGTAATCTTGGTTGTAGGCTTTTCTCTTTCATCACTGTAAGTATATCCTGCCACTCCTTTCTGGCCTGCAGAGTTTCTGCTGAAAAATCAGCTGATAACCTTAGGAGGATTCCTTTGTATGTTATTTTTTGGTTTTCCCTTGCTGCTTTTAATATTTTTTCTTTGAATTTAATTTTTGTTAGTTTGATGAAAATGTGTCTTGGTGTGTTTCTCCTAGGGTTTATCCTGTATGGGGTTCTCTGCACTTCCTGAACTTGGGTGACTATTTCCTTTCCCATGTTAGGGAAGTTTTCCACTATAATCTCTTCAAATATTTTCTCAGACCCTTTCTTTTTCTCTTCCTCTTCTGGGACCCCTATAATTCGAATGTTAGTGTGTTTAGGGCTGTCCCAGAGGTCTCTGAGATTGTCTTCAATTCTATTTATTCTTTTTTCTTTATTCTGCTCCTTGGCAGTTATTTCCACCATTTTGTCTTCCAGCTCACTTAATTCATTCTTCTGCCTCAGTTATTCTGTTACTGACTCCTTCTAGTGTATTTTTTCATTTCAATTATTGTGTTGTTCATCTCTGTTTGTCTTTTCTTTAGTTCTTCTAGATCTTTGTTAAACATTTCTTGTATTTTCTCAATCCGTGCCTCCATTCTATTTCTGAGATTCTGGATCATCTTTACTATCATTACTCTGAATTCTTTTTCAAATAGATTGCCTATTTCCTCTTCATTTATTTGGTCACGTAGGTTTTTACATTGCTCCTTCATCTGTGACAAAGTTTTTTGCCGTCTCATTTTTTTTTTCCTTTTTTTTTATGAGTGGGATTTTGTTCCTATCTTGCTGGTTTTTTGGCCTGAGGCCTCCAACGCTGGAGTTTCTAGGCTGTTGGGTAGAGCTGCGTTTTGGTGCTGAGATGAGGACCTCTGTGAGACTTCACTCCGATAAATATTCCCCTGGAGTCTGAGGTTCTCTGTTAGTCCAGTGGTTCGGACTGAGAGCACCCACCGCAGGAGCTTCTGCATGACCCCTGGCTTGTGAACCAAGCTGGTTCACTTGGGGGTTCACTTGGGGGTTCACTTGGGTGTTCCTCCCGTCTCCTTGGGCATCCTACCAGCGGCCATCAGGCACCCTAGTTATGGGGAGACACTAACTGCACGTCTTCCCACGCTGCCATCTTGACTCCACCCCCCCAACAAGGCTTTTAATGTAGGAATTGTGGAATTGTTTCCACGAAGTTATTTTGTATTGCTTCTTTCAGGTTTCCAGATTTATCATCTTATTGGTGGAAAGAAATTTGTGTATGTGAACATATTGGCTTGAAAGTGTTCCCACACACACACACACACACAAAAATCGGGTGGCATAAATTCAAATTCAAATCTGTATAAGGTGCAGGGATATTGTGTAGGTTATTTTCCAGGAACACGTTTTTCCCTGCGAGAGTCGAAGTGGAGGAAAAGCTTCCTTGATATTTACATATAATGGTGGGTGGTTTGTTGTTTTTTCCTAATCTCCCCTTTCACTGTATGCACAGCTCTATGAGACTCTTAGTTTTATTCATAACTCTTCATCTCAATTCCCTTGTCAAAGATCTTTATGTCTTTTTTATTTTCCCAGCCTGGGATTTAAAATCCAAGGCTCATCCATTACCAGCTCTGATCACAGCTTGCCAAAACATCACCTCACATGGTTATTTTTCATTATTTCTAGCACCTGGGGATTTCAGTTTCTTGTAAGCCCAGGCCTTCATTTAAAAAAAGTGTTTTGGCATATATTAGGTGTCATTTTTAGGTATTTGTAAGCAGTAGGATTTTCACATTGGATTAAACCACTATTTTGCCAGAATAGGAGATCTTTAGTGATTTTTTTTAGAAAATAAATTCATTCACAAAAAAACTTGTGTTGATTTAAAGAAAAACTTTAAGTAATAGGAAAGATATTAAATGGTACACAGATTGGGTTCCCTGATAAGCAGACTTTAAGAGTTTGGAGTATTTATCAAGAAGTGTCCTTGGGACTTCCCTGGTGGTGCAGTGGTTAAGAATCTGCCTGCCAATGCAGGGCACATAGGTTTGAGCCCTGGTCCGGGAAGATCCCACATGCTGTGGAGCAGCTAAGCTCATGTGCCACAACTACTGAGCCTCTGCTCTAGAGCATGCAAGCCACAACTACTGAGCCTGCATGACAAAACTAGTGAAGTCCGTGTGCCTAGAGCCTGTGCTGTGCAACAAAGACAACCACCACAACGAGAAACCCCCGCACAGCAATGAAGAGTAGCCCCCACTCACTGCAACTAGAGAAAGCCCACGCGCAGCAACGAAGACCCAATGCAGCCATAAATAAATAAATAAATAAATAAATAAATAAAAAGAAAGAAAGAAGAAGTGCCCTTGGGAAGCACACCTGCTGAAGAAGTTGGATTAGGCAGAAAGAGAAGCTGTTATGCAACCTGCAACAGAGAAGAACAAACCTGACTCCATATCAGATCTATTCCTTTAATTCTAACCCTTGTGTTCTGTTGCCTGTGCTCAGCCATGCTGGCTCTGCTCCTTTTGTAAAAGAATGTTGCTGATAGCCTGAAATATACATGATAACCCATTCTCAAGGTTCTGACCTTTGAAGGTATAACACTTTTCCATACATATAGAGATAAAAAGTTGCAGAACAGAAAATAATAATTGTCTTCTTGGTGTTATATAGGAACATTGTGACCAGACCTACTTGGACAGCTGCAGGAACAAAGGATTCCTGCACCAAAAAGTTTGCAAGAATGAGCCATACCTCCTTCAATCTTAGTATAAAAGAAGCCTGAATTCTAACTCAGGTAAGATGGTTCTTTGAGACAGTAGTCCACCATCTTCTCAGCCTGCTGTTTTTCTGAATAAAGTCTCTATTCCTTGCCCCAACAACTAACTTGTCTCTTGATTTATTGGCCTGTCATGTGGCAAGCAGTACAAGCTTGGACTCGGTAACAAGCCCAGTGAAACCCTTTCCTGACCCCAGAGGGTACTCTGGAGCTAACATGTCTCTTCTAACTCACCTCAAGTTAGACTGACATGGTCAGGCCTTTATGTTCCCGAACTGATTAGTCATTGGAAGTTGCCTCTCCCAGGAAGGAGGCATAACTTTGGGCTATGCAGTTGTCCGCACCTGAGACAGTCTCTAAAGGGACTGACTGCTGAAGGCTGTCTGTGAACTTCATTTCCAGCAACTGGGCAACAAGTCCCTCTTTGAAGAGAGGATCTGAATGGCACTTCCCAGTGTCCTCCACATACATTCCACAGTCAATAAAGTGGAATACAAAAGATAAACTTAGCCTAGCTGGTCACAGACCCTAGAAGTGAGAAAAAAGAATGCCAACCCTGGCTTAAAGCAGGATTCTAAGACACTCCCCTCCAACCAAGAACACAGGAGCTGTATGGTCTGATCACCAAAATTAATGATGATTAATTCCAAGAAATGCCAGGAAGGATCTGGTCAGGAAGGACAAAGAAACTAGTGTTCCAGTTGCCTGCAGGAAAAGGCTCCACTGTTCCCACTGCATGATTAATTATTGATTTGTCTTTTTAACAATTTAATAAAGATAATTACTCTATTAGACTCAATTCTGACTCAGAAAGAAGAATTAGTTATTGAAGTTCTAGTGATAAGATACCCTGAGAGAAAATGAGCATGCCGTTAAAAAAATGTAATGGGATATGAAAGCATTGTGTTCAACTATAAAACACCATTCAAACATACTCTAAAACTGTAAGGTTTTATTATTTTTATGTAGCACCTATATTGTAGTATATTGTAGATAATGCTGAACTTGGAGTCAGAAGATCTGAGTTTACATTCTACCTCTATATAGGAAGAATTCAACTCAATTTAATTCAGCAAATATTTATTCATATTAAGTATGTGACAGACACAATGCCAGGCACAGATCTTGCCTTGAATTAAAGGGAAAACAAATGCTATTGGTTATATTTGACAATCTCTAGGTAAAGGAAAAAGTGATAGGGATCTGAAAATTGGTAGATAGTTCTCCTATTTTCAAGATGTAGAAAAATATATTCATATTCTAGAACCAGCTTGATGCCAATCTCCTTAATTTCTCTTTCATTTTTTGAACAAATTTTTATACACAGTTTGTGAGCCTTGAGTTAAGGAGATATTATCACTAAGAATCAGGAAGTTTTTTGAGAATGTTAGGTTCAATCTACTTTTTCTTTTCTGAAGGACTAACAAGTCTGGGGAGTAGCATTTATATAAAACACCTATATCCCATTTTTTATGATATCCTGTACACAAAATGTTGAAATGGGAACTGAATGAGAATGGGATTTAGCAAAGTTTTTAGCCAGCTCTATAACCATGTATAACCCATATTTCTGGTTCATTTCATAGCTTGTAAATGTTCCAAGGAAGGTTACTTCTCCATGGCTTCCTCTACTTTCTTAACTACTGATTCCATAGGTACTGTTCCTGACACTAGGCTTCTGTGTGGGGTTGAAGGTGGGGGATCAGGAAGGCGTGTCTGTCTACCTTCTATCTACCAATGCCTATTAAGGCATCTTCCCAGACAAGGGCAGTGCACTCTGTACAAGGCATTCTGATAACTAAAATTTTATTTTTTCAACCTCATCACATGTAGATTTTTATCTGTAAATATAATATTAGAGATTTATGGTGGATTATTGTGGGCTCTAGGCTCTAAACTTGGTCCTGTCTGGTTAACGTCTGTAACAAGAATTTGGGTAAAAGATTGGAGGGCATGCTTGTCAAAAAATATGAATGACAGAAAACTAGGAGAGTTTGATTGATATAATTGATAGGTTGAAATAGTCCCAAATGAACACAATGAAACAAATAGACATAAATGTAAAAGATTTCACTTAGATTCAAAAATTTAGTGAACACATAAGGATTAGGAGATACCTGGCTGTGATGGTCAACTTTATGTATCTATTTGGTGAGTACAGTCTCCAGTTATGAAGTCCTACATGAAACTAGTTTTTGTTGTGAGGGCATTTAGCAGGCACCTTTAAGTAAGTGAGATTATCCTAAATAATCTGGGTTGGGCTGATTCAAACAGTTGAGAGGCCTTAAGAATGGAACTGAGGTTTCCCTGAAGAAGAAAAAAGTCCACCTGTAAACAGCAGCTTCAGCTCCTGCCTGAGACTTCCAGTCTGCCTTGTTGATAAACTACCCTGTGGGTTCCGGACTTGCCCAGCCAGCTCCCATAATCGCATAAGCCAATACCTTAATATAAATCCTTTAATATATATCTCCTACTGGTTCTTTTTTTCTGGTTGAACCCTGATTGATACACTGGCTTAGTACCTTTAGGTGTGAAAAGATTTCAGTTTGCTCTAAGTTTGTTATGCGTTAATCGCTATGAGTGGGGGCCAGAAACAACTCACAGGATCTTAGAAACAATATGCACGAGCCACAGTATCCAGTGAAGGGGAGCCACAGCTCCATTGCTGGAGTCCATACCCATAGCGGGATTATTCTGTCCACCTCCAGCTGCCTAAGATCACTGTGGGGAAGGGATTTTGGTGTAATGGAAGCTAACTTTATAAGAAAGGGATATATTAAATAATGTCACAGGTTGCCCTGTATGATATAGTGAGCTTAGTCACAGGTATTTAAGTAGGAGCTGGTGTCGTCTGCCAGGAATATCTGATGAAAGATACTAGACTAGATGACCTCTAGTGTTCCCTAATTCTAAGGTTCTGTAACTTTACTTTTAATAACTATGCTTCTAATGCATGCCACTAAATGTCCTCATCCTTTTAGTTCATGCCATTTAATTTCCCTTGTCTGGAAAACCTAGTGTGTTCGTTGTCTTCTGATTGCTTTTCTAGAGCCATTCCATCCTGCTCTATGCCCATATGGGCTTCTTCAAAGGACTCCCTTGCCCTCCAGCTTCTGGTTAGATTTGGCTGAGAGGCACCAGCTGGAAGTACGAAGGGTAGGAAGAGAACGAGGTAGGACTATTTATTCTCCAGCTCCCCAAGTCTGGGTTGCTGCAGGCTGGCTTAGTCCCTTGACCTCACATCATAGTTCTGTCAGAGGGTCCTCTCCACATACCTCTTGCTTTCTTTCTCAGCATCCCAGTAGCCACTACTGCCCTGAGACCCTACAGACCTAGGGGTGGTAATGCCACTGTGGTTACTATCCTAGGTTTCTCCACACCCTGTCTGCACTTTTAGAAATAGGCCCTTGGCTAAATTTTACTCATATAAATTTAATTTTTTATTTTTTAAAAAATATTTATTGTATATATGTGCCACATCTTCATTATCCATTCATCTGTCAATAGACATTTAGGTTGGTTCCATGTCCTGGCTATTGTAAATAGTGCTGCAATGAACATTGCGGTACATGTCTCTTTTTGAATTATGGTTTTCTCAGGGTATATGCCCAGCAGTGGGATTGCTGGGTCATATGGTAGTTCTATTTTTAGTTTTTTAAGGAACCTCCATACTGTTTTCCATAAAGAGGTAGACACAGAAAATGGACTTGAGGACATGGGGTGGGAGGGCCAAGCTGGGGTGAAGTGAGAGTAGCATTGACATATATACACTACAGAATGTAAAATAGTTGGCTGGTGGGAAGCAGCAGCATAGCACAGGGAGATTGGCTTGGTGCTTTGCAATGACCTAGAGGGGTGGGATAGGGAGGATGGGAGGGAGGCTCAAGAGGGAGGGGATATGGGGACATGTGTATGCATATGGCTGATTCACTTTGTTGTGCAACAGAAACTAACACAGTACTGAGAAGCAATTATACTCCAATAAAGATCTATAAAAATAAATAAATAAATACATCACTTCTCAAAAGTAAATTTATTTATTTGGTTGTGTCCGGTCTTAGTTGTGGCAGGCAGGCTCCTTAGTTGCAGCTCACCAGCTCCTTAGTTGTGGCATGTGAACTCTTAGTTGAGGCATGTATGTGGGATTTAGTTCCTGGACCAGGGATCGAACCCAGGCCCCCTGCATTGGGAGAGCGGAGTCTTAACCACTGTGCCACCAGGGAAGTCCCCATATGACTCAAATTAAATGTGTCATTTGTTTCCTGTCAAAAATCCTACCTGGTACTTCAAGTAACATGCATGTCAACATTTTTATGTCCTATATAGAGCCAACTCTTCAAATGAGCAGTCAACCAGTCTTTTGGAGTAAATGTGGGAAAAATACTCTTAAAATATTAAGATTAAAAAAATTTAAAAATCTTTGTCGAAGCAAGACTCTCATAAAGACCAAGGACAGACTAGGTCAGTAAGAGTCCTTCCAGCTCCAAAACTAACATCTCTCTCCTCTGGAATCCCTTGGTTCTCAATGTCTATCTATTGCTCTTATTAGTAGTGATCACTTTTCTATGTTTACTTCTGGCAGAAGGAAACATTTTCTAATTTGTGTAAATCTTGATGAATGGATGTTATGACTATTATAAGACAGGGGTTCTCAAATGTCCTTGAAACATTTAGGTAGGCATCAATGAATGCATGTATGCTCCCTAGAGATGTGGAGGACAGGAATACATTTCTTTAAAGTCTTAGGTTTGATAATTCAAAGTGTGAGTTTTGAAATCTACTGCATACATTATACTGTTAGTACTAAAATGAAAATGTTTTCAATTATTTACCATTATTTTTTTCCCCATAAATTTATTTATTTATGGCTGTGTTGGATTCTTATTGCTGGGCACGGGCTTTCTCTAATTGTGGCAAGCAGGGACTACTCTTCGTTGTGGTGTGCGGGCTTCTCATCGCGGCGGCTTGTCTTTGTTGTGGAGCACGGGCTCTAGGTGCGCGGGCTTCAGTAGTTGTGGCTCGCGGGCTCTAGAGTGTAGACTCAGTAGTTGTGGTGCATGCGCTTAGTTGCTCCATGGCATGTGGGATCTTCCTGTACCAGGGCTCGAACCCGTGTCCCCTGCATTGGCAGGTGGATTCCTAATCACTGAGCCACAAGGGTAGTCTCTACCATTATTTATTTCCCTTAAAATATTCAAGTAAATTTGGTGCTCAGGAAATTGAGCATCTTTAGCATACAGTTCAATATTTGCCCTAAGCCATTTTGAGAAGCAAGGGATTAAAATTTCTTAATATTGTCAGCATACATTTGTGAGATGCATATGGTATAGTGGCTAAGAGCTAGAGGACTTTGACACCAGACCGTCTAACACCAGACCATCTAAGTTCAAATCCTAGTTTCCCTACTAAATATTGGTTTTATAATGCTAAGCAAATTATTTCTCTGTGTTGCAAGTTTCACACCTTACAAAGTGGAAATGATATAACCTATCTTAAGTTAAGTGAACATTAAAAAATATGGGGGATGCTCAATTAGAATTAGCTTATTATCTATTATTATTAGGTATAATATAACCAGTTCCATATAAGGGAAAGGGATCTCATTTGAAGGGTGACATTAGTTACTCTTTTAAACAGCAGAAGCTCTCTTAAACAACCTCTACCTACCTTATTCGCCAAATTAATCAATGATTTTCGTGTCTTCTATCCAACTTACTGACCGATGCCCACAGCATATTGAACTAGTTTGTGGCCAGTGGGATTCTCTTTAGTACAGGTGTTACTTCTGTTCCCACCCTTTGCATACTTACCAAAGATCAGGAGTGCTTGATCCCAAATCTATTTGTATCAATTGTGCTGTTATTATAATTACAGAATTTAACCAAACAATATGTAAACTTACTAAAATAAGTACAAAAAGAAAATGTTGTTTCTATGTAAAGTGATTGAAATATCATGAAAAAACATGATAAGGTGAGCCACTAAAAGTTATCAAATTTAATTGTAGGCAAAGCATTTATAAATGACTGGGGGGAAAGTCTGCAAATATCTGGAAGGATCTTGCCCATACTTCTTCCATAAATATTTTTAGCTCCTTTTTTTCATTAAAAAACTGAGATGGGAAATCATAAATGATACAGTTTGAGTGTGGTTTATACTAGAAATGCCAATCAGTAGACCAATGCTAAATAAAAGGCAGCCCATGTTTCTATGCCAAAAAATGGTCTAATGTACGTTTCAATGTATATGATTTAGATTTAAAAGAACTTTAAGATATGTACATATTTTTATAATGTCATTAAAAACTGATATTCTTACTTTATCTCTGCCAAAGAAGATTCCCTCTCCTAAATAAGATGTTAAATTATAGAAACTCATACATATGTGTTAGAAAAGAGAAAGTTTTCATGTATCAGACTTAAATGTTGAAAATGAGCCTTAAATTTTATAATTGAGCACTAGTTAACTCCTGCACACAGAATCTATGGCGACATTGTTCATATTTTCTTTTTTTTAATACATCTATATTGGAGTATAATTGCTTTACAATCGTGTGTTAGTTTCTGCTGTATCACACAGTGAATCAGCTATACGTGTACATATATCCTCATATCCCCTCCCTCTTGCATCTCCCTCTCACCCTCCATATCCCACCCCTCTAGGTGGACACAAAGCACCGAGCTGATCTCCCTGTGCTATGCAGCTGCTTCCCACTATCTATCTATTTTACATTTGGTAGTATATATATGTCCATGCCACTCTCTCACTTTCTCCCAGCTTACTCTTCCCCCTCCCCACATCCTCAGGTTCATTCTCTATGTCTGCATCTTCATTCCTGTCTTGCTCCTAGGTTCCACAGAACTTTTTTTTTTTTTTACATTCCATGTGTTAGCATACAGTATTTGTTTTTCTCTTTCTACGGTATTTGTTATCCCTTTCCAGATATTTCTCTTCATTCTGTATAACCAACTCTAGGTCCATCCACCTCACTACAAATAACTCAATTTCATTTCTTTTTATGGCTGAGTAATATTCCATTGTATACATGTGCCACATCTTCTTTATCCATTCATCTGTCGATGGACACTTAAGTTGCTTCCATGTCCTGGCTATTGTAAATAGTGCTGCAGTGAACATTGTGGAACATGACTCTTTTTGAATTATGGTTTTCTCAGGGTATATGCTCAGTGGTGGAATTGCTGGGTCATATGGGAGTTCTATTTTTAGTTCCTTAAGGAACCTCCATACTGTCCTCCATAGTGGCTGCACCAGTTTACATTCCCACCAACAGTGCAAGAGGGTTCCCTTTCCTCTACACCCTCTCCAGCATTTATTATTTGTAGACTTTTTGATGATGGCCATTCCGACCGGTGTGAGGTGATAGCTCACTGTAGGTTTGATTTGCATTTCTCTAACTATTAGTGATGTTGAGCATCCTTTCATGTGTTTGTTGGCAATCTGTATATCTTCTTTGGAGAAATGTCTATTTAGGTCTTCTGCCCATTTTTGGATTGGATTGTTTGTTGTTTTGATATTGAGCTGCATGAGCTGCTTGTATATTTTGGAGATTAATCCTTTGTCTGTTGCTTCATTTACAAATATTTTCTCCCATTCTGAGGGTTGTCTTTTGGTCTTGTTTATGGTTTCCTTTGCTGTGCAAAAGCTTTGAAGTTTCATTAGGTCCCATTTGTTTATTTTTGTTTTTATTTCCCTTTCTTCACGAGGTGGGTCAAAAATGATCTTGCTGTGATTTATGTCACAGAGTGTTCTGCCTATGTTTTCCCCTAAGAGTTTTATAGTGTCTGGCCTTAGATTTAGATCTTTAATCCACTTTGAGCTTATTTTTGTGTATGGTGTTAGGGAGTGTTCTAATTTCATTCTTTTACATGTAGCTGTCCAGGTTTCCCAGCACCACTTATTGAAGAGGCTGTCTTTCCTCCATTGTATATTCTTGCCTCCTTTATCAAATATAACGTGACCATATGTGCATGGGTTTATCTCTGGGCTTTCTATCCTGTTCCATTGATCTATATTTCTGTTTTTGTGCCAGTACCATACTGTCTTGATTACTGTAGCTTTGTAGTATAGTCTGAAGTCTGGGAGCCTGATTCCTCCAGCTCCGTTTTTCTTTCTCAAGATTGCTTTGGCTATTCAGGGTCTTTTGTGTTTCCATACAAACTGTGAAACTTTTTGTTCTATTTCTGTGAAAAATACCACGGTAGTTTGATAGGGATTGCACTGAATCTGTAGATTGCTTTGGGTAGTAGAGTCATTTTCACAATGTTGATTCTTCCAATCCAAGAACATGGTATATTTCTCCATCTGTTTGTATTATCTTTAATTTCTCTCATCAGTGTCATAGTTTTCTGCATACAGGTCTTTTGTCTCCCTAGGTAGGTTTATTCCTAGATATTTTATTCTTTTTGTTGCAATGGTAAATGGGAGTGTTTCCTTAATTTCTATCTCTGATTTTCCATCATTACTGAATGGAATGCAAGAGATTTCTGTGCATTAATTTTGTATTGTGCTACTTTACCAAATTAATTGATTAGCTCTAGTACTTCTCTGGTAGCATCTTTAGGATTCTCTGTGTATAGTATCATGTCATCTGCAAACAGTGACAGCTTTACTTCTCCTTTTCCAATTTGGATTCCTTTTATTTCTTTTTCTTCTCTGATTGCCATGGCTAAAACTTCTAAAACTTTGTTGAATAATAGTGATGAGAGTGGACAACCTTGTCTTATTTCCTGATCTTAGTGGAAATGGTTTCAGTTTTTCACCACTGAGACTGATGTTGGCTGTGGGTTTGTCATATATGGCCTTCATTATGTTGAGGTAAGTTCCCTCTATGCCTACTTTCTGGAGGGTTTTATTGGCATATAGCTTCTTGTAGTAATCTCTCATAGTCATGTGTATTTCTGCAGTGTCAGCTGTTACTTTTCCTTTTTCATTTATAATTCTATTGATCTGAGTCTTTTCCCTTTTTTTCTTCATGAGTCTGGCTAACGGTTTATCAATTCTGTTTATCTTTTAAGACCCAGCTTTTAATTTTAATGATCTTTGCTATCATTTCCTTCATTTCTTTTTCATATTTTTCTGATTTGATCTCCATATTTCTTTCCTTCTGCTAACTTTGGTGTTTTTTTTTGTTCTTCTTTCTCTAATCACTTCAGGTGTAAGGTTAGGTTGTTTATTTGAGATTTTTCTTGTTTCTTGAGGTAGGATTGTATTGCTACAAACTTCCCTCTTAGAACTGCTTCTGCTGCATCCCATATGTTCTGGGTGGTCGTGTTTTCATTGTCATTTGTTTCTAGGTATTTTTTGATTTCCTCTTTGATTTCTTCAGTGATCTCTTGGTTATTTAGTAGTGTATTGTTTAGCCTCCATGTGTTTGTATGTTGTACAGTTTTTTTCTCGTACTTGATATCTAGTCTTATAGTGTTGTGGTCAGAAAAGATCTTTGGTACGATTTCAATTTTCTTAAATTTACCAAGGCTTGATTTGTGACCCAATATTTAATCGGTCCTGGAGAATGTTCCATGAGCACTTGAGAAGAGAGTGTATTCTGTTGTTTTTGGATGGAATGTCCTATAAATATCAATTAAGTCCATCTTGTTTAATGTGTCATTTAAAGCTTGTGTGTCCTTATTTATTTTCATTTTGGATGATCTGTCCATTGTTGAAAGTGGGGTTTAAAGGCCCCTACTATGATTGTGTAACTGTCGATTTCCCCTTTTATGGCTGTTTGCATTTGCCTTATGTATTGAGGTGCTCCTATGATGGATGCATACATATTTAAAATTGTTATATCTTCTTCTTGGATTGATCCCTTGATCATTATGTAGTGTTCTTCTTTGTGCCTTGTAATAGTCTTTATGTTAAAGTCTTTTTTGTCTGATATGAGAATTGCTACTCCAGCTTTCTTTTGATTTCCATTTGCATGGAATATTTTTTCCATCCCCTCACTTTCAGTCTGTATGTGTTCCTAGGTCTGAAGTAGGTCTCTTGTAGGCAGCATATTTATGGGTCTTGTTTTTGTATCCATTCAGCCAGTCTATGTCTTTTGGTTGGAGCATTTAATCCATTTACATTTAAGATAATTATCGACATGTATGTTCCTGTTATCATTTTTTAAATTGTTTTGGGTTTGTTATTGTAGGTATTTTCCTTCTCTTGTGTTTCCTGCCTAGAGGAGTTCCTTTACCATTTGTTGTAAAGCTGGTTTGGTGGTGCTGAGTTCTCTTAGCTTTTGCTTGTCTGTAAAGGTTTTAATTTCTCTGTTGAATCTGAATGAGATCCTTGCTGGGTAGAGTAATCTTGGTTGTAGGTTTTTCCCTTTCATTACTTTAAATATGTCCTGCCACTCCCTGCTGGCTTGCAGAGTTTCTGCTGAAAGATCAGCTCTTAACCTTATGGAGATTCCCTTGTATGTTATTTGTTGCTTTTCCCATGCTGCTTTTAATATTTTTGCTTTGTATTTAATTTTTGTTAGTTTGATTCATATGTGTCTTGGCATGTTTATCCTTGGATTTATCCTGTATGGGACTCTCTGTGCTTCCTGGACTTGATTGACTATTTCCTTTCCCATGTTAGGGAAGTTTTCAACTATAATCTCTTCAAATAGTTTCTCAGTCCCTTTCTTTTCCTCTTCTTCTTCTGGAACCCCTATAATTCGAATGTTGGTGCATTTAATGTTGTCCCAGAGGTCTCTGAGACTGTCTTCAATTCTCTTCTTTCTTTTTTCTTTATTCTGCTCTGCAGTAGTTATTTCCACTATTTTATCTTCCAGGTCACTTAACTGTTCTTCTGCCTCAGTTATTCTGCTATTGATTCCTTCTAGAGAATTTGTAATTTCATTTATTGTGTTCATCATTGTTTGTTTGCTCTTTAGTCCTTCTATGTCCTTGTTAAACGTTTCTTGTATTTTCTCCATTCTATTTCCAAGATTTTGGATCATGTTTAGTATCATTACTCTGAATTGTTTTTCAGTTAGGCTGCCTTTTTCCTCTTTATTTGTTTGGTCTGGTGGGTTTTTGCCTTGCTCCTTCATTTGCTGTGTATTTCTCTGTCTTCTCATTTTGCTTAACTTACTGTGTTTGGGGTCTCCTTTTCACAAGCTGCAGGTTTGTAGTTTCTGTTGTTTTTGGTGTCTGCCACCAGTGGGTAAGGTTGGCTCAGTGTGATATGTAGGCTTCCTGGTAGAGGGGACTAGGGCATGTGTTCTGATGGATGAGGCTGGATCTTGTCTTCTGGTGGGTAGGACCACATCCGGTGGTGTGTTTCGGGGTATCTGTGAACTTATTATGAGTTTAGGCAGCCTCTCTGCTAATGGGTGGGGTTTTGTTCCTGTCTTGTTAGTTGTTTGGCATGGAGTGTCCAGCAGTGGAGCTTGCTGGTCATTGAGTGGAGCTGGGTCTTAGCATTGAGATGGAGATCTCTGGGAGAGCTCTCACCGATTGATATTTCTAGCGGCTGGGAGGTCTCAGGTGGACCAATGTCCTGAACTAAGCTCTCCAACCTCAGAGGCTCAGGCCTGACACCTGGCCGAGCACCATGACCCTGTCAGTCACACGGCTGGGTCATACTGGAGAAGATGCCCTGAAGCCAGGAGATAGCTTCATGGGAGACCTGTCAGAAGGCTTGTTTGATGAAATCAGGCAAAGGATGGTGAAATTCTGTACCCATGCTCTACTCGCGAAGGGGAAAGTGTGCCTCAGGAAGGTGAGCACGCGCTTCCACTGTTTATATTTTCTAGACTCTTCCTGCATCCAGAGAAATCTATCAACTAATCAGTTATGTCTTTACTAGA
Organism: Globicephala melas; assembly: GCF_963455315.2. Classification (NCBI taxonomy): domain Eukaryota; kingdom Metazoa; phylum Chordata; class Mammalia; order Artiodactyla; family Delphinidae; genus Globicephala; species Globicephala melas. The sequence goes on along the minus strand of NC_083328.1, from coordinate 46,707,832 downwards.
GACAGTTTAAGATTGCTAGACCAGAAATAAAAGAGCACTATATTAACTTCAATTTTCTTTAAAGAATGAGGGTTTCTATTAACAGAATATCTGAAATGTTTTATTTACATAATTATGGAGGTTTTTTTATTCATGAGTCTTAATTATCAACCTTGCTTATTACCATCAGTACAAATTCTAAATTAAGTCAGTGGACAAAAACTGACAAAATTTAAGGATTTTGTGTGTATAACTCTTTATGACCATATCCTAAGACTTTTTGGAATGTAGCTACAAAATTTGATTTTAGAGTACATGAAGTCATTTTTAAGTTACCTGTGAGAGGGCATTCTACTTACAATGATTTTTACTTCTTTTCCACAGATGTTTATTTTGAATTCCTTTTATTCTTAATTTATGCTGATTCTTCTTTTTTTCTAAGAGATTTTCTTTTTTATTGATCACATTAATTGATTTTTTTTGTTCCAATATATTTGATAAATATTGTTTGATTTCACTCACTGATACCTACAAAAAAAAGATTTTTGCTCATTTTTTTCATTTGTAGCTTTTTAAAATGAAACAAGTGACCCTTTAAAAACCAGCTTTAGTGAGATATAATTCATATGCCATAATTATAAATTTATAATTGTACATTTAAAGTGTACAATTCAACGACCTGTAGAATAGTCACAGATATGTGCAATCATTACCACAATTTTAGAACATTTTTATCACTTCAAGAAGAAACCATGAGTCCTTTAGCTATTACCCTCCCTCTTCTCTCATTCCCTCTACTCCCAGCCCCGTGCAATCACTAATCTATGTTCTACATCTCTACACATTCCCCTATTCTGGATTTGCATATGAATGAAATCACATAGTGTATGAATTTTCGTGACTGACTTCGTTCACTTAGCATAATGTTTTCAAGTTTGATCCATGTGGTAGTATGTATCAGCACTTCATTCATTTATATGGCCAAATATTATTCTTTATATGGGTATACTACATTTTGCTTATCCATTTGCCTGCTGATGGACATTTGGACTGTTTTTACCTTTTGGCTATATGAATAATGTTGCTATAAACATTCATATACAAGTTTCTGTATGGATAAATGAGGACTTTAAACGTGATTCTTCTTATTGTAGGGTTGCCAGGTTCAGCAACAGAAAATACAGGGTGCCCAGTTAAATCTGAATTTCACATAAGCATGAATTTTTTAAAAGTATAAGTATGTGACAAAGATTGTATGTTAACAAATGGACCCATAGTGTATGATGGCTCAGTGGCTGCTCTGCAATAACCAGGTGTTCAAGTCAGTGGCAGCTCTGCTCTGTGCTTTCATTCAGGGACCTGGGCAGATAAAGGCTGTGCCAGCTTCAACATGTGAATTCCAAGGTTTCGCAGAGTATTTATATCTAGCAGACAGAAAGGGAAAGAGCACAGAAGATCTTGTGCAGAAAGCGTTTTCTGTTTGTTTGTTTTGTTTTGTTTTTTGCTTTGTTTCATTTGGTTTGCTTTGCTCAATTTTCTTTTATAGGCCAGACCGAGAAGTGGCACACACTGCTTTCAGTCACTTTCCATTGGCTGAAGCTGTCACATGGCCCCACCCAACTGCAAGAGGAGTTGGGAAATATAATCTATCTGGGTATCATGAAGAAGAGAACATGGACTTCGATGGGCCTCCAGCATTCTTTGGTACAATGGGATTATCATATATTATTGCTATTAAAAGAAATTGAATTTTTCAATTCAAAAATAGCCAACAGCTAAGTTGAGGAGGCAGTAAAGCTTGGCAAATGCCTCTGCTTATCTGGTGTTTCTATATCCTCCTTCTACAGAGGCTCTTTCCTGATTTAGATTCCTTTCTCGCCTAGTAGGAGTGGGCAGAACAATAGCCAGCTGGAGCTAGTATCAGGGAGCCCTGGCAGACAGAGAGCCTTCCTCTAACTCTTAAAAGCATCTGAAGATTATATAACTCAATAACAAGTATTTATTGAGTGTCTACCTCAGACCCTGTTCTAAGAGCTGGGGAGATAGACACGAACAAAAATATTCCTTGTCCTCATGAAGCTGATGTTCTGGTGGGGAAGATAAGAGTCAACTGATAAAAGGAGGTTTAAAAAGACAAGAGTAAGGGGATGGAACTGATTGAAGTTGGTGTTATTTGATACGGATGGTAAGGGACAAGTTCTCTGATAGTATTTGAGTAGACCCTCTAGGAATTGAACACATAGTGGCAAATAAGACAGAAGAATTTTCTGATCTTATGGAGTTTTCATTCGTCTGTGAGAAGACAGACAATAACCAGTAAACAATTTAGTATCATGTATCAATACATGCCATGAAGAGACTAAAACAAGGAGATGTCAAAAAGAGTGATATGCAGGGTAAAGAGGGATTGGTGTACAGGTAATTTAGATTGGATGTCCAAGAAGCCTCATTGAAGAGGTGACTTTGTAGCCAAGAATTTAATGACAGGAAAGTAGTCCTGCCTAGATATGGGGCAGAGCATTCCAGGCAGAGGGAATAGCAAGTACCAGTGCTCTAAAGTGGAGACAAACGTGTATGTTCTAGGAACGCAAATAAGGCCCCAGTGACTGAAGGAGTGTGAGCTAAGGGGAGAATTACAAAAGAGAAAGACAGAGAGAAGTAGGGATCATATCATGTAGGGACACGGTAAGGAGTTGACATTTTATTCAACAAGAATAAAGACAAGAGGAAGACACTGGAGGGTTTTAAATGACAGGCTCTCATTTAAATTTTAGAAAGAAGGAACATTCTGGCCGACATGTGAAGAGCAGATTGCACAGGATTAAGGGTGGGAACAAAAAGTACAGTTCAGAGACTATTGTAGTCAACCAGGTGAGGGATGATGGGACTCAGATGAGTGTAGAAGCAATAGAGATAAATTACATGGGCAGATTTAGGATATGTTTTGGAAGTAGTGCAGATAGGGACTGTATATAGGCTTATCCCCAAGGACAAAGCTGAAGATAACTTCTTGCTTTTTGGCTGGACCAGCTGAGTTGATGGAGATTCCAGTTACAGGGATGAAGAAGAATGGGGAGCAGGGAGGAATTGTGGAGGAAGGAATTATTCTCACACCGCCACACACATACATGTGGTAATGTCTCCAAGTTGTGTGACTATATACATGGAAAACAAAAATTTTTGGTTTTTTGTCTAAGTGGGGATAAGTGTGAATCATGTTTGCTATGGAATGGGAAGTGAGAATCATTCCCTGCAAATGGGAGATAGCTGAGAAGTTAAAGAAGAACTGGAAGGTAAGGATTCTTTGCCTGTCAGACTTACTTTCCCTAGGGCTCAATAATCAAGGGTGTATCTTGCTTTCCTTAACTATCTGTGTCCCGTTTTCCCCCCATTTCACATGCCCCAAAACAGTCACTGTTCCTTGGCACTGTGTAAGGTCCTAAATTCTGCTGAAAAACCTCTTTGGGAAAAGAGTACATGAAAAGTAAGAACTTATTGAAATCATCAGTGAGGACGAGAGCAGTGGCAAATCCACACTAGCTCAGCACTTCCTCATTAGTGGCCCCTGTTGGGGGGATGAGTGAGGTGCTACAGAGCTGTGACAGAGAGAGCAAAATAAGCGCTAGCAGCCCAGCCACATAAGGTCTTGAGGTAGGAGGACTTGGTCCAGCCTGTAGCCTTATGGAAGTTGGCATGACTTTTCCCGTGGAAGGAAAACAAAGCAAATTCTCTCAGCTCCACTTAAGGTCTACAGAATCAAAAACTCTGGGGGTGAAGTCCAGCAATCTGTGTTTTTACAAGTCCTCCAGCTGATTCTGATGCATGTGAAAGTTTGGGAACCCCTACCCTAGGTCGTAGTGAAGAAGGTAGACAGCAAATTAAAATGGAATTAAAGTACACAAATAAAATATTATAAAATTTCTATCACTCATCAGACAGTGAAGATATTTACACACATAACAAAGACACATTGAAGCTGATTGTCTGGATTATGGTTTTTAACAAGGAATTTAAGTTGTAACAGATTACTCGAGCTTTCTAGGTCTTAAATAAATGTGTATATATATATTTATGGAAAAAATGACTGGCACTTTTAAATTAGAAAAGCTCACTGATTTAGTAGTTTTTCTCCTTTAATGTAAGATTTTACTTATGAGATGCTTAAATTGAAGCAAATGTATTTTTGGTAATGATCTTATTATTTTTCATTTTTCCTAGACTATATTCAGTTAAGGATATAAAATAATATTGAAAACTTTTTCCTAACATGCTTAAGTTTTTTTAAAATAAAGCAAATATGGCAATAGCCACTTGTAAATTAAAACAATAACTACCTCTTACATAGAAGAAATAACTCATTCATCAGTAAAAATATTTCTTTCTCTTGGCAAAGGCAACACTAATTATTTTATTGTGTATTTGTACATCTACCTTCAAAAGTCACCAAATAACAACAGTAGACAGCTATCCAAAGATAACTTCTGAAATGTGGGAAAATGGTGAAGTAGAAAGTAATAGGGGAAAAATAAAATAGCATCAGTGATACTAATAATACAGTGCTAATATAACATTTCTATTAATTGGCAGATGCATTATAAGAGTAGCTTTCTGAATTTAAGAGCACATTAAGAACCAATACATATTAGAGTATTTATATTCTGCATTTTTACATGCAAGGAGCAGAAAAAATTATAGTTAAACATATAGCCGTATTAAGTATTCATGGTACAAGGGATAAACAGGTAGTTAAAATCAAAAGGTAACCCTAGAAACCTGTTTTTTGTCATTAATTTCAGTACCTTTTTCCTCATAACTTTCACTAGAGTTTCTGTTTTGTCCCTTAAAAAGGAAGAAAATTCTGATATGCTACACCATGGATAAACCTTTGGGACTTTATGCTAAGTGAAATGTCAGTCACAAAAATACAAATACTGTATGTGTCTACTTATATGAGGTACCTAGAGTATCAAATTCATAGAAACAGAAACTATAACGGTGGTTGCCAGGGGCTGGGAGTAGGGGAGGAGTGGAGAGTTATTATTTCATGGGTATAAAGTTTCAGTTTTGAAAGATGAAAAGAGTTCTGGAATTTGATTTCACAACAGTGTGAATGAATGTACCTAATACTAATGAATTGTACACTTAAAAATGGTTTTGAGGGTAAACTTTATGTTATGTATATTTTACCATAATTTTTTTTAAAAAAACCTTGAATTCTGTAACATACTTGTTCCCAAGGGTTTTAGAAAAGAAACTGTGGTCCTGTAGGGATGAGCCACCAACTCTAAGTCAAGTAAGAAGGGAAGTGAGAATGTGAGGGGAATGATGAGCAGTAAAAGGGACAAATAGACTTGAGGTCCTGGTGGAACTGAAGTATTGACGGAGTAACCTGGAAAGCATCAGGGGTCATTAGAGACTTGGAAACTTGAAATTTTAATTTGAAAAAGACATAGTCCAGATTATGACCATGGAAGTAGAGAGGAGTGTGCAATTCTTGGAGCTAACAGGTCTAAATAACAGAATAGAGAGGATAGAATTCATGGATACTAAAGTCTCTAAGAACAATGACAGGAGCAGAGTTGGAGACAAAGACCATGGGCTACTTCTCTGTCCCCATCTCCTATTATTCTCCCAATGAGAATGTAGCAATAAGGAGGAAGATGGATACTGACCACCCCAACTAGGACCAATATTATTTTGCAATGGGAGAAAATTCCCAAGAGGGCTACAGGGAAAGAAGTTCTCAGGCGACAACCAGATTTCAGTTAAAATGAAGGTAAAGGCAGCATTTAGAGAAGTATGACACCAAGATAGGTGATTAGAAAAAAAATAAGAGTCCACGGGATGGAGAATCCACCCATTTTATAGTGAAAGTCTTAGATGGTAGCACCATATTTAATTAAATCTGTAAATCTTTACAGTATCTACCATATGCAAAAAAGTTTGACAAGATACCTTCTTACCCTTTAGAAGCTCACAATCAAGTTTAAGCAGTATCAAATGGAGGTTTCACAAAGCTAAAAAAAAATTAGAATCTTTTGGAAATTCCAGATTCCAGTGACTGTATTTGGTACATGGTAGGCATTGTGTTGAATGAATGAAATTTGTAATACAAAGATCTTTTAAATTTGAACATGCTTGGTTATTCTGATCCGTAAAATGGGGTTAATAAGTAACCATTTAAATAACTAATTAACTTCCTTCACAGAAATGTTAGGAGAAATGAATAGTATATGTGAAGGGATTTTACAAAATTTAAAGTATTACATAACTGTAAGACATAAATCAAGGTACCAAAATGTGTAAAAAAAAAAATCTAACTATTAGAACAATAACAATAATCTCAAAAACAAGCAGAATGTGTCTGCTTAGGTGAAGCAGAGAAAGGAACTGAGGACTCTGGGAACTCCGGTGAAACTGTGCAATCCTGCGAGCTGGGCTACTTTTTCCTTGTTTTCAGAGTTTTCACTGTTGCTCTTGGTAGTGGTGGTTGTCATAATGGTCCCTCAGCCATACACTTGAATTGCTACATTGTGCGGCCTCAGTTACTCCATGGTAGGACGTTAGATACCTGAGAGTCTACCCCCGCTCTGTGATCATGATCATTCTTTAATACTGAAGGAAGTAATACACAGAACTCCTGAAAGTATTAGATCCTTAACACAAAACAAAGTGTCTTTAAACATTATGTTAAGTGTGAATGTGTGTTTTTAGAAAGTGTGTGTTGGGGGATGGAGGAGTAGATGATACTCTTGTGGATTTTAGAGTTATAAAGCCAGAAAGAGAAAACCTAGGGAAAGAGTAGCTATACGTAGGTGAGTGTTTAAAAAAATTATGGTGCAAATAGTAATTATTATGAAAGATAACTAGAATTTACCATGTCTATAGTAGGGGTAGAGCTAGGCAGAGAATGTTTTCAGCCAGATAATATCCTATTTATTACAAAGTAGACATGAAACAACATGGCAAGTTGAGTGAATTAAGGTTACTTGATCCTGGCTGTAGTATAGAATGGATGTAAAGGACTTTGCATTAGAATCATTTGCAGTCTTTGGTCTTTTCACTTCCTCAGTCTGTGCTCTACGAGGTTGGTGCTAAGGAAGGTAAAAAAAGAAGAAACTCTGGGGGAATTGAGTGAGATATATAGTTTACAAACAGGCCACCCTGGCATGTTTTCCATCTTTGACAGGAAGATAGTGCTATTGTTTTCCAATATTCTAAGATCTCTAGTACAGTTTATAGTTTTCTATTTTGCTTGGCTGTACATGGGTAGAGATGGGGTCCTCTCCCATATTTACTGTATAGGCCTCATCTATTAATCTCACTGGGGAGGACGCTTATGGGCCTGAGCAGCATCCTTGGTCCCAAGCAGTAAAGAGGTCCTCGAATCCAAAGGGGGCTTTTATATGTTATTGGGCAGGCACTACAAATCATAAGATAACAAGGAAAGCAAGATGACCTGATGAAACAGATGTCCTTAAATCTCTACCTGTTCAAGGACAAACTGAACTTTATGCCAAGGTCACTTCTATTTCTGCAGATAACAATCCCACTGCTAATTATGGGATGTGGTAGTTATGGGGAAAAAGCTAAATTTGCAGAGGTTTAGAAAATGCTGCAATGTAGAGAGTTTTTAATTTATATAAACATTTTTTCAAAGTTTACTTCTTTAATCTGGATTTAAGATTTATTCATTAATTCAATTAACATTTACTGAGGGCCTGCTATGTGCCAGGCACTGTTCTAGTTATTGGGGTAATAGCAGTGAACAACAGAGACAAAAACCCCTGCTCTCATGGAGTTTATATTCTAGTGGAGGGAGAGTGACAACAAACATAACAAAATATGTTATGTTACATAATGGTAATTCTGAGAGGAAAAATACAGCAAGGAAGGGAGATAGAAGGTGTTATGACAGTGATTTTAGAGTGATTGCAACTTTATAGAATGTCTAGGGAAGAACCCTCCAAAAAAGATGACATTTGAGCAAAGACCTGAAGGAGGAGAGGGAAGGGAGCCATGTGGATATCAGGGCTCAAGGATGTTACAGGCAGAAAGAACAGAAATGTGGGCACACATCTGGGGTTTCTGAGGAACAGCACAGAGCCCAGTGTGTCTAGAATGGTGTGTGTAAGGGAGGTGATGTCAGAGAAAAAGCAGTGGGGCCAGACCACAGAGTCTGTTAGGCAAGACATTGGTGTAAGATGGTTGCAAGGAAATGACTTAACATTTACAGGATTATGCTGATTGCTGGGTTGAGAATAGACTGAAAATGTTAAATTCTTTGAAGATGTCAGAAGACATCCTGAGGTTAATAAAGGTTAATAAGCATCTGTGGCTCTATAAGCCAGACTGGTCTGTGCCCTTTTTGTCTTAGTATTTAGGACCTCAGACAGGCCATGGTGTATAGAAAGGCTCAGGCCTGATGACATTCTTATCTTCTCACAGTGGAATGAACAAATATTTGTTGAATGAATGAACAAAAAATATTGATTGAGAATGAAAAAAAAGGAACAGAAACAATAGTCAATAATTAGTTGTTTAAGAAAATCTGAGCATGCTGAGTAAACACTAGTAATAGTGCCTATAGCTTATATTTTGTATTGGAAAAATATAATGATTTAGCAAAATATTTACCTGTGTGGTGACATTTCTTTCTTTTTGCTTTTTATTATGTTTTTCTGCTTCGATAGCTGCAATATACAAACATTTTTATAAAATATGAAAACATTTTCTTTTTAAAAATTCACTACAGTTTCTTGTTAAAAAACTTTTGGGATAACTTAGAATTCTAAAAATAATAATTTAAAATAATATACAGTTTAAAGTTACTAATAGTGTGTTACAAAGTAATTCCTTTACTGATAATTTTTAAAGATGTAACTTGACACCAGACATAATCTAAATACTTTAATCAAGCATCATGAAATTGAGATAACATGAAAGAGTTCTACAAATAATGGAGTTAATTACAACAGCTGAAAACTTTCTGAGCTAGAATTTAATTAAAAAGTATCTAGGTAAATAAAAGCCATCTATTAATAGAGAATATTAATTCTATTAATAGAGAATATTAAAACATAGAATATTAAAACATAGAATATTAAAATATTAAAACATAGAAGAGAGAATACAGTCTTTTAAATTTTTATAGACTCATCCATATGGCAGAGAGATACTAAAAATGAATATAGTTGAATGATATAAATATCTGAGAAATGTAGAGTAGTATAATTATATCAGGCTTTGAAATTTAAGCAAATAATTTTCACAAGCAATTTTTAATGAATCTTTTTATGAAGAATAGACTATATATACCATATAGAATACATATGTAGTTGTTGATATATTTCATTTTTGCACAGTACTTGAAATTTATTAACTTACATATTTAGAAAAATAAAAATTTGAAAACCTGATATAAAGGGGTGATACCTCATGACACGTCAACTACTTTGTTAGTATTGCTCAGTTTCAATTACTGAAAAATTATTTGATGCACAGCAAAAGTGACCCCACATATTTCCTGAAGTAAAAAAATGCATGTATGTGATACATTCACATTTTACAGACTGAAGAACTTGACTCAAGACAAATATAGGGTAGTCAAAATTTTATATTTCCAATAGTCATGAGCTTGTACTTTAAGAGCAGGTTATGAATTTTCTAATGTTATCTCTGACATTTTATTTATTAATTTGATATGTTTCATTCTTTCTCTCACTAATGAACTTTAGCACTTGGCCTCACAATTATGTTTACTTCATAAGCCAGTCCTTAAAGAAACTGGTCCTAGGTTGTTTGATATTTAGTCTTCTGTCAAATTAGAGAAACAGTTGGCAAATTCTAAATAAAAATCCAATAATAACATGGTGACAAATGCATTAATATAAAGCACATGAAAAATTTAAAGATTATATATATTTCATACAATTATGTACATTAGGATTGCTCTTTACCTTCAGGATGTAAAATAAATTTTACCAGAATAAAAATGTTTACTACAAATGAAACTTTCTTTATCCCAAGTTTGCAAAGTGCTAATTTTGGGGCCATGTATACTCATTATCAGAGGCAACATAGCATCATGGCCCACCGTGTAGACTTTGAGTCACACAGGACTGTGATCAAGTCCTAATTTTATACCTACTTCATTAATTTATTATGCTAATCAAATGAAATAATCCATGTAACGTATTTAGCACAGTACTTAATACATGTTCAGTATGTTTAATAGTTAGCTACATATATAATAAAAATAATAATATTATTATTATTGTTATATGAAGCCTACTTCTTTAAAGGACTTAAGATGCCTTCAAGATAATAGTACATGTAAATTTGTATTTTAAAAGGACTATGGTGAATAAAGCATTATTAAAGACTTAATACTCTGTTAGAATTTATTAATGCTTTGCCTATAATATGACTTCTTTCTGAATTAAGGTATTTTCTTCAAAACAAATTACTTAGTCTAATTATATTTGTGTATTGGAAATCAGACAGTGTGACTGATATTACAGTCACAGCAAACGTCTACTAATTTAAAAATTCCATTATCACAACTAGAAAAAGTAAACTAGAAAAAGCAATGTGATTTGGTATATTCCCATTATTATATTCTCCAAAGTACAGAGAATAAAATTAGAGTTAGTATGCACAGAATGTACAGACACAGAATAAGAAGTAGGAAGTGTCATGTGTATTAGAATAAGAGAAGAAAATTATGGATATTAAATGGAATAAATTGTATTATACACTGGACCAGAAAATCAAACTGTCATGAAAATTACAGGGCTAAAAGCAGTTATCAAAGGTAGAATAAATGCAGATAAAAGAATTAGTGAAATGGGAGGAGGTGCAATAATCTAACTGAAGGAACAAACTATTTAATAGCTTAAAACATAAAAAGAAGATAAAGGTAGTTGGTTATTATTTACAGCAGAAGTTGCACAATAAAAAAAGACCTCCTTTGAAACTCATTTAAAAAATGTGTTTCTTTCCTAAATATCAGGCTTCTAGGTTTTCACCTAGAGAAAACAAACTTTTGATTGGCTACTGGGGGAACCATTCTGCTTCAAATAGTACCTTGCACAATGCTTTCTTGTAGGTTTTTATATCAATTGAGAAACACTGGTGATTGTTGGAGACCTGTCCCACTGTTTCATCACTTCCCTCTATGTGAATATTGATATTGCCACAAATTTCAGCACTCCCTGAGAAAAACACAATCCACTGCGTGCAGGATGAATATATTAGAACTACTTATGTGTGATTTAAAAAATCTCCTTTATAATTTCTACTTTTGTGGTGTCTTTTATAATATACTAGATCAGTAGTATATCATCCAAATAAATAAATAAATAAATAAATATACATACAACAGAATATACCATCAAAAAGTTTTGATATGGAGTCAGCTTTGGAAGGGGACTCAAGTTTTATTCAGCTCTAGAATTGTAGCTCTAGCTTTAATTAATTAATTTATTTATTTTAAAAATTTTTATTGGGGTATAGTTGATTTACAATGTTGTGTTAGTTTCAGGTGTAGAGCAAAGTGAATCTGTTATACATATACATGTATCCACTCTTTTTTAGATTCTTTTCCCATATAGGCCATTACAGAGTACTGAGTAGAGTTCCCTGTGCTATACAGTAGGTCCTTATTAGTTATCTATTTTACATATAGTAGTGTGTATATGTCAATCCCAATCTCCCAATTTATACTTCCCCACCCTTATCCCCTGGTAACCATAAGTTTATTTTCTACATCTGTAATCTAGCTATAATTTATTATATGCCAGTTGCTTTGCATAATTTAGCTCTGGTCTCCTTAACAACCCAGCACAGAAGCTGGGTTGTTAAGGAGTAAGCACAGAATATTTGTATTTCTATTTTACTCATGAGGAAACTGACATCAAATGAGCATAAGTAACTTGTCCAAGGTCACATGGCAGAGTGGGATTCAAATGCAGGTCTGACTCCAGAGCTATCCCTCTTTCTACTCCACTGTCTCTCCCAACTTTACCAAAGGATTCACAATAGACTGAATGGCAAGCTTCTACAATGACATGCAGTCCATTGTCTTTATAAAAAATTGATTTATGCACAAAATTTTACAGGGTATGTCTATTTGCATAATGTGAAACACACCATTTTATGTACACAAGAGCTTTAATTTATTATCCCCCATTGAGAAAGAAGAATTTTGAAATAGTAAAGAAGAAACTAGCACTACAGCTCATTGCCTCCAAAAGAATTATCCATACGCCTTCTGGGGGCATGGAGTGAACCCCAACAGCTTTATAGAAAAACCACAAAATTTTTAAGAGTTGTGTTGAAAAAACAGTACTAGCTTAGAGTAAAAGAGATTGAGATAGTTCAAAATAAAAAGAGGTTTCTGGGCCTCTATCTTTCAATGAGTAGGAAGAAGGATGAGAAAGCTTCTCACCTACAAACACAGGTCATTTCTTACGGAGAAGGAAGGACAACCAAGAGGACAGAGCCAGGAGCTGAGAGGTTGTTGCCCAGAACCCAGAAGAACAAAAGATTAGGAATATACTCCAATCAAGCAACACTGTCTACTCCTGGAGTATAGAAACCTGACAACACGCACCTGGCTGGATTTCCAAATTGTCATGGACCAGTGGCTGTTGTACATTTTCCCCTTCCCCTTTTTTGAACATCAGTGTCTACTGTAGTGTGGTTTTTCTATCTCTCCAGTGTACGTTGGGTGCCTGAGGTAATGGGAAGGTAACTTGCCTTTTTAGTTCATAGGTGTCTGAATCTAAAAACTGCACCAAGGAGCCTCATTGACATCTTGACCTGATGCAGATTATGAGATCATGGATTTTGAACCTGATGCTATAATTGGATAAGATTTGGACAATTTTGGAAGGGGGAGAATCACATGAGAGAGATGTGAATCATTGAGGTCTAAGGTTAGACTGTTGTAGATTGTCACAACAACAGTCCCCAGTGAATCACCGTTACCCACGTTGATACCCCTTTACGATGTGACTTTGCCCAATCCTCCCATCAAGAGATGGAGATTATTTTCCCTACTCGTTGAATGGGTTGTCCTTGTGACTTGCTTTGGCCAAAAGAAATGTGGCAGATGACACTGTTTAACTTCCAAGGGTAGTGCTTGGACCTTTAAGCCTCTTTTACCCTCTTGGAAAAATGCCTTGAGATTATCATGCCAGGAGTAATAGATCATATGGAGAGAGAGACCCAGCTGTCTCCACTGATCACCAGCTGAGTGAAGCTGCATGAGTGATCCCAGATGAGACCAGCAGAAAAATCACCTAGTCAACCCGAAAGAGAATTATGACAAATAATAAATCATTGTTTCAAACCTCTAAGTTTGGGATGTTTGTTATGCAGCAATTGATAACTGAAATAAGCCTGTTTCTTCAGCCTACGAGGACTCCTTGGATAGAATTCTCACTTCTCAGAAGCCACATTAGACCAATAAATGATGCCAAAATAAATCGTATATAATATATTCATAGCATTGAGAAAAGGATTAGAAAAAAATAATATCCCCCAATATTGCCTTGATCACAGTTCTTTTCAGATCCACTTTCTCATGAAAGGCCTGATATACATTAACTCCTGGCTTTACCATGAATTCCCCCAACGTTGCTCACCTCCTTTCTTTCCAGGACACGGTTTATCTTCCTTTAAATGAACATTGGGACACCAGTTAATGTGACTGTTCTTTTACTGACTGAAGTTATGAAAAAACACTTCTGTATTTTATGGGGGATCTGCCTGGGGAGTTAAAGCCAAATAAAATCTGATTCTTTGTTCACACAACACTGACAAATGAAACTAAACAGAAGTATTTTATTGATTCTCCTGTCCTAGTTCTCTAAAATGGTGCATTATGCCTCACTTAGACCTTCACCTGATTCATTTGGTATAAAAATATTAACCATTGGTTCCTTTCCAAACTTTCTTTTAGATTCTGTGCAGTACACTGGTTTCTGTAACTTTACACTATCCTGGATATCGTTCTTCCTTTCAAACCCCTATTCTAGAGTTCCTCTTTGGTTTTATATCCACTAACGACTGTGTATTTCTTAATGCTCAATCCTCACCTTTTCTCTCTGGCATGATCTAAGAGCTGAGTGGGGTCAGCAAAGACTTTGAAGTGGACAGATGGTGAGTGCAGGAGGTCAGGAGCTAGGAAACAATAAGGTACTGATTCTGGGACAGGCGGCCACTTAAGAAGTAAAACCCTGGGAATCAAACTGTGATGGCTGGAAAGCAGAAAAACACAGGTAACAGGAGAATCCAGAGAAGGAATCCAGGCTGGCAGAAGTGAGACAAGTGATGAGAGACAACCTGGCAACAAGGACAGTTCCAAAACCTGGGACTAAAATCATGGGAGCAGGCCAGGGTGGGAATAGAAGTGTAGATGAGCGAGAAATGAGTAAACAACTCTGGAAATGTAGGAGTTAGAAGAGTGAGGTCTGGTACCTACAAAGGTCCAGAGAAAATTCTGCCAAAGGGATTTTTGTGGGGGTGAGTATTTGGTTCCCTGTGGAAAGCACAGCATAAATCAGACCCTCATCATTTCGTGCCTGCATTCTTATAACAGCTTCCTAATGGATTTAATCATGATTATTCTAATTTTAATCTAACTTACATCTACCCTCAGAATAATTTTCCCCAACTACTGTTTCCAGCAAGGCATACATCTGCTTAGAAACCCACAAGTCTTATTGTACAAAGACTAACTTCCTATTTTGACTTCCAGTTTCCTCCATAATCAGGTTTAACTTCACATTCAAAACTATTTTTCAAATCCTGTTTGAAACCTCTCTGTTCTATTTTCTTGATCTGTCTATTCTTCTGCCAATACTCCAATTAATGCAGATTTATAATTGCATATTTTACAATCTGGTTGGGCAAGAACCTCTCTGTGCAGATACACACACACACACATACACAAAACACACTCTCATCGTTCCTCTTTTAAAAACTTAACTTGGGGATTCTAGCATAATTTCTTTTCTAGATAAATTCTAGAATAAGTTTGTCAGATTCATTTAAAAATGTGTTGATCTTTTCACTGGGATTGCATTGGATTTACATGTTAATTTACAAAGACCTGCCATATTTACAATATTGAGATCCATTCAGGTTTATAGCCTTAATTTATTTTGATTTTTCTCTTTAATGGTCTTCAGAAAAATTTCATTTTTATTACTCATGTATGTCTTGTTTCACTTTAATTAAATTGATTCCTACCTATTTTATAATTTCTGTCACTATTGTGAAAGGAATTTTTTTAATGAATTTGTGATTGTTATATTTTTTTAAATTAAAATGAACATTTATTTAGAGTAATCATAAGTCTTAAAGATTTCTTTGCTTACCATTGATTTTTGGTGTTCCTCCTGAATTTGTGTTTTATTTTGCTGGAGCATATCTTCAAGTCAATATTTCAGCTAAAAATTTGTGGATGGTAAATTTTCTGAATCCTCTCTTGTCTGTAAATATCTTATTTGGCCATTACACTTGTCTGATAGTTTGTCAGATTATAAAATTCTAGATTCAAAATCATTTTACCTCAATACTAAGAAAATATTTCTCTAGTATCTTTTTGCACCCAATGTTGCTAATGAATTTGAAGTCAACATGGTGCTTTTATTACTTATAAATAATGTATTTTTTCTCTTTAGAAGCCTTTAGGATTTTCTGATTAGCCATGAAATATTAAGATTTTGCCATTATTTTCTAGGAGTGGGTCTTTTCTCAGTCTTCTTGCTTGGCACTCAGTGGCACTTAATCTAAAAATCTGAGTCGTTTTTCAGATCTGGGGAATTTTATTTGATTTCTTTATTTCTTTTTCTAAGTGCTTTGATTTTCTCTTTCTGGAAATCCCATTATGTGGATTTGTAACTTTTGGGTGGCTCCTCCAAGGCCTTTAACCTTTATTTTATACATGTCATCTCTCTGTCCATTTGCAGTGTGATCTAAGAGAATTTCTCAGTTTGATCTTTGAGCCTCCAGGTTGCTCTTCAATTTTGCTATTTACCCTTGAGGCTTTTTTTTTTTAACCATTATTTATTTCATTTCCAAAATAGCTCATCTTTTAGACCTGCTCTTGTTTCAAGGATATAGCAACCTCTCTAAATACATCTTATGACAATCGTTTTATGTTTTAGTTTTCAACCATTTGTTCTACTTGTTCTATTTCCTCAGGTGTTATCAGGGTGTGTGTGTGTGTGTGTGTGTGTGTGTGTGTGTGTGTGTTTAGGCTGATGCTTTTCTCTCATGGTGGTAGTTTTTCTCAAATGTTTGGTGATTCTTGATTGTATTCATGTTGGACTTGGATTTTCCCTCTTAACCTGTCTGTGAATGCTATAACAATTACCTCAGCTTGCCACTAGTAACGGAGTGTTGTAGGATATGATATCAGGATGTGACAGGAGCTAGTCTTCTGGAATACAGGCTGCTTGAGTATCACTAGCCACTTGCAGCTGTATCCTACATCTCTGGCCCAAATACCCACCCCAAAATGCCCCTGCTTCATGGTGCTTTGTCTCCTTGTGTGCTTAGTTAATTTTATTATGTACTGAAAACCTTATCTGAGTGGGTTCTTTGAGACCTACAATGAAGTTGCCTTCCTGTGGGGAGAACATGAGTTTGCTTTTGCCAAGTGCCTAGGGCACTACGGTACAGGACCATCTTAGATCTAGTTCTAGGCTCAGGATACCTGGGATTACCAAGGCTGTAAATCTCCAGGAGGGCTGGCCTGAGACCATAACTTCTCAGAAATGTAATTTATCCTTTTCCTTTTCTCTGTGCTCTGCTAAGTGTCAAGCTCTCTGCAGATCCCTGGACTTTGGAAGGGGTGTATTTACTTCTGGTCTGCCCTTATCCTATGAGTATAGCACTTTATGGACTTTGGTTAATGATGAACAAGTTTCTTATTAGATGCCTCACCTTTAACAGGTCTTGAGGACTACAGTTCCGTCCTTCTTGCTTTGTGAGGCCACTAAAACCAAAGCCGAAGTTTATCTTGTTCAGGGCAAAAGCTGTTTTGATATTCAGGTACAGGGCTGGGACCAGGGTAAGGCAAGCCCAGGCCCTGCTCAGGTGCTCTGTGTTTACTTCTCTGCATTCCAGCAATTCTGTAGATTTTTTTGTTGGTAGTCCTTTACTAACTTCTCAACTCTTTGATAAATTTAAGACTTTCGTATATTTTTGTGTCATATGTTTTTAGTGGGAGGGTTGGTCCAAATAACCTAGTCACCTAGGCTTTTGTTACCAGAAATCAAAGTGCTGACTTTTCCTTTGTATCTGGTGGTAGTGCCATGTAGTGATGAGGGGAGTAGGGGTCAGAACTGCTAGGCTGCTCCTAATGTTGTTTTCAACCAACCCTTTCTTTTTGCCCTGGGGCTCCTTCCCTTTTTCCTGAACCCACTTGTACATTTTTTTCTAGCCATATTCTCTTTTGTACATTTTTGGGCAAAAGTTTCTTCTTTCAATCCATTTCTATCTCTTGTCTTTTAGGTATTCCTAATTCCTTTTTCATCAAAGGCACTTGTATTTCAGAGCTGATGAGTTGGGGTTTTTTTGTTTTTAACTCTTCTATGAGGGAAGCTGCAGGGTGTACATTACAGGACTTTTTCCAATTTGGGAATATTTCTTCAATCCCATGTAACCTTGGCTCCAAGTCTGTGGGGCAGGCTTAAAGAAGACTTAAAAGAAACCAGTTTTTCTTGCCTACCATATCTCATTGGCAATAAACTATATAAATAAAATTAGATGGCTACTGTAAAAAAATTGCAGATGGCAGTAAAATTACAAAATCAACAAAAAACTGAGAAAACGCCACTGTTGGAGTTTATATAATCAGCACACTGCCGAAACAACTGGTTGAAAAGTAAATAATGCAAATCAATCACCTAGCTGTTTGTTCTATACAGAAACAAACATATGTATACCACATTTTAAAATATTTGGAAGATTGATTGCATTTTTATTTTTCATCTAGCTGTTTGGTAGTATGTAGAAATAGCCTGAGGCAAGTAAATATGATAATAAGGCAAATACCCTCAGAAGTCTACTTTGAAGAATACAGACTTAGCATAACAAACAGGTGATAGGGAGTAAAAAACAAAAAACAAAGCTTGGTTCCTATTAGAGGATTCAGGTTTTACTAAACTCTATATTTCAGAGTTTTGAAAATGTGTAAATTTAGAATGATAAAAATACTTACATGACTTACTCCACAGGTTTTGGGAATGTATTTTACAAATTTCAAAGTATTACACAGATGTTAGTTATTCTATTTTACAAGTGCCAACTGAGCATCTATTATATGCCAAGTTCTGCAATGTGCTATAGGAAATACTAAAGGTAAGTAAAACACAATTTCTGCATTCAGGTAGTTGATAATATAGTGAGAAGGGTTAAAAACTAACTCAGTTGTGAAACTGTGATGCATAAGAAAGTAAAGGCACAATGTGCTATGAGGAAGGGCTTGGGAAAGCTTTTTTTGGAGGAGTAGAACTTGAAATGGACTTTAAAAGATTAGTAGGATGTTATGCTGTGGATCTATGGTGGTGATGGGGAAGAAGATGGAATGACAGTCCATTCCTGCAAACCGTCCGTCTGTAGAACAGACGGAGAAAGATGTGGAAGTGAGAGAGTTAGGTATACTGAGTAGCTCATAGTTTGAATTGGTTGAAATAAAGGAAGTTCAGATCTAACTGCATAGGATTTTGACTGCTGGACAAGATGTCGGAACTTTATTCTGTATAAAGTAGGTGCTTGAAACAGGGAAAATCATGATCGAATCTGGGGTTTAGGAATATTATTTCCCACAGTACTGTACTGTGAATAAGAGAGGGGAAAGTTAGAAGTGCAGTAATATAAATAAAAAATACAAAAATAAGACTATAAATTGAGATGGTGAAAATGTATAGATGGGAGAAGCACTGTGGAACTGACAGGATTTGGTGAAGGAATAAAGGAATGAATAATCATAAAGGATTAGGAGATTTTGGCTCCAGAACTGGCCTTGCAAAATAACCCTTGGGAATTAATTTCACCACTCTGGGCGCCACTCCTATCATCTGTAAAAACATTGAATTAGATGATAATTAGTGCATTATTAACTGTATGATCATATAATTTGCAGGTTTTACACTTGAGAACCAAGGGAGCTGGGAGGGATGTTGATGTCATTAAGAAGAGAAGAAACATAGGAGGGGAACTTTTTTTTTTTTGGCTGCGCTCTGAGGCATGCAGGATCTTAGTTCCCCGACTAGGGATCGAACCTGTGCCCCCTGCAGTGGAAGCCCAGAGTCTTAACCACTGGACCACCAGGGAAGTCCAAGAGGAACTAACTCTGAGAAGAAATGTTGAATTTAAGATGTTCGCAGACCATACATTGTTCATGACCATCATGCAGCTGATACGTAGGCCTGGAGATTCAGAGGAAGGTCTAGGGTGTAAATACACAGGTAAATGAAGCTGTGGGGCTTGGGAGAGAGCACCAGAAGCATAGAATATGAAGAGCAAGAGAGTTAAGCACTGAACTTTGGGCATAGCATTTAAAGGGAGGGTTGAGGAAAACAAGCCAGTGAAAGAGCCTAAGAAGATTCTACAGAGGTAGAGGGGAAAGAATATAGTGTCAAATGCTGCTGAGAGTTTAAGTAGTAAGAACAGTAAGAGCCACTGGATTGGTAATCATTGGCTATTGGTGTTCTTTGAGAAAGCAGTCTCAATAGATGGGGAGTAGATCTTAGAATCAGTTAGGAGCAAGTAGAGGGCTATTACTGGCAGAGAGAATTCTTGGAGTAGTTATGTGATAAGAGAGACATGAGAGTCTTTGCATGGAGAAAATGGAGTAGAAGTGGATTATGAGTCTCTGCATGGACAAAATCAAGTAGAATTGGGAAGAGTGATTTCTGGTATGACAAAAGGACATGGCAGAAGAGGTTAGTTCCTCAAAGCTAACTGAGCAATCAGAAATAAAGCTGATGCAAGGGCATTCATGGGTTCAGCAGGGGCGTCTATTCTCCCAGAGATCTCCAGGTTGAGGGCTGCCCTCTCCCCACTGAGTGCTGTCCTACTGGATGGTTCCAAAGAGTAACAGTAATTGGTTAATATAGAAACCTTTCAGGTGACTCTAGGATATGAATACAAGGAAAAGCTTTACATATTTTGGGACAATTCACAAAGGAGAAATGAGCTTCCTTACTGATCCCTAACATAACACAGAAATCAAACTTCTCTCTAGTAGTCAATGGTCCCACCATGACACACCTGCTCCCTCCTGCTTCTCTGCAAGGAAAGATGCTCCAGATACTGACAATTTATTCTTTCCCTGTTTAGAGGCATAATATAAAGAACTGAGGGACTTCCCTGGTGGTGCAGTGGTTAAGAATCTGCCTGCCAATGCAGGGCACATGGGTTTGATCCCTGGTCCGGGAAGATCCCACATGCTGCGGAGCAACAAAGCCCGTGCACCACAACTATTGAGCCTATGCTCTAGAGCCCGTGTGCCACAACTACTGAAGCTTGCGTGGTTAGAGCCCGTGTTCTGCAACAAGAGAAGCCACCGCAATGAGAAGCCCGCGCACCACAACGAGAAGCCCGCGCACCGCAACGAAGAGTAGCCCCTGCTTGCCGCAACTAGAGAAAGCCCCCACGCAACAACGAAGACCCAATGCAGCCAAAAAATAAATAAATAAAATTAACTGAAAAAGAAAGAGCTACTCTATTAAAAAACAAACAAAACTGAAAGGAAGCTAAGGTAATTTAAAATTCTTGGATTTCAAAAGTTATTCAAAATAGAACTGGTAATGGAAGTACATTTCTGAAGCAGTAAGACATTGCCTGCTCGTACTGCTTAGGCCCAGAATCAACTGCAACATGTCTAGGACTTGGCCTTTATGTGGTTCTCTCTGGAC
The DNA here is from genome assembly GCF_963455315.2 of Globicephala melas. NCBI lineage: Eukaryota > Metazoa > Chordata > Mammalia > Artiodactyla > Delphinidae > Globicephala > Globicephala melas. Next base: position 46,686,911 of record NC_083328.1, on the reverse strand, counting down.
CCTCCAGGAATATAGATGTGATTGCTAGGCAATTGTTTTCTGACCACCGATTAGTGTGAGATCGATGAGCTACTTGCCTTTTTCAACTGAGGAAGAGGGTTGCTGGGTGGGTGACTATCAGGGGACAGAGTTGTTATGAACTTTCTATTTTAGCTTGCACTTGAATTTTACTTTATTTTTTTCTAATTGCAGAATTTGTATGACAGTGAGAAATTACTCCTGAAAAGAGAGACAGGATAGAGAAACCTTGAATCCTGGACAATCTAGAGCTGGAACTTCTGACAATGTCTTTTTTCTGCCTCAGTTATATACCTTATACTACCTTAAATCAGCATCTGGACGGATAGGGTGGATACAGAAAAAACACACTATTAGTTTTATTTCCATTTTGTAAGCTACACTTTGGGATAGATTGCTCATTCTTTCCATAAGCATCAACTACTTTTTTCCTGAGGATTTACTAAAAGGGAAAAATGTTGGTAACTATTTTAGAACTTTCCTGAGGTGAATGCAGAGTCAGGGAAAATCACATAGTTATGGCATCATCCCTCTTTCAATATTTTTACAGAGGTGAAATCAAAGTATATTGAGCATCAAGCAAAAAATGCATAAAAAGGCAACATGCAAGCTTGCAAGGTACATGTGAGTGAAAAAGGACAGACCTGTTTTGCCTTGAGAAGTAGGGGTAGAGAGGTAGGCAGAGAAAAAATAGAGTGGGGTTAAGGGCTGATTTTATGTATGAACCTTAGGTGTGTTAGCACTAGCTTGTAAAGCAAATGTCTTCTCCCCCACTAACTACTTCCTTGGGTCTCTGTACACCTGCAATCAGTAAATGATCTGTTGAAAACGCATCTGAACCTGGCACCGTGTCATAATCCAGGAAGAGCTCTGTACTCATCATTACTGTCTCTACTTTCTCTCCTCCTGTTCACTCCCACCAACTGAAATCAAATTTTGTCCCTGCTTCTCTAATAAAACTGTCTGGGCAATGTGGATTCTCCAGCTATTAAATCCAATGGTCACTTGTTGGCTCTTACCTCTTTCCCCTACTCTCTCCGGCATTTGGCACTATTGGCTGTTCCCATCTTCATGGCACGCTCCCACTCTGGACTCTTATGACACTATTCTCTTTAGTCTTGTTTTCCATCTACTCCTCAGTCCCCACTGCTATCGCTATAGTTTAAGTCCTCATAGTTCCTTGTTTGGGCCATTCAATAGTCTGCTACTGTTTACATTGTCACTAGAGTTGTACAGCTAGAATCCATCCACCTCTCAACTGCCAAAGTCATTTTTAAAAAGCATAAGTCTATTCATGTTCTTCAATGAGTAAACCCTTAAATGACTCCCCATTGCTCACAGGATCAAGCCCAAACTTCAAAGCCTATCACACAGTCTTTGCCTACCTCTCCCCCCATCAATTGCCGTGTTCCATCTTATATCCCAAACCATAGCAAACTGACATACTTATTTATAGACCATGCTCTTTTATTCCTCTGTGTCTTTGTTCCCTTTACCTGGTCTGAAATGTTCTCGTTCTCTTTTGCCTGCTTAGTGAACACTCACTAATCTTTCAAGATTCAGTTTATGTCCTTTCCTTTATGAAGCCCTCTGACTGCTCTGCACACTGGTAGAATTGGCCTCCCCGATTTGTGCCCTACAGTATCTTATAAATGCCTCTATTTTAATACCTACAACACTTTACAATTTATTCCCTGTTTACTTGTTTTTTTGTTCTAGACTCTAAGCTACTCAAGGACAAGGACTGTGTCTTAGATATTCTTCCCATACTCCTGGCATGTAACTTTTATTAAATATTTTTTTTCTCCCTATAAGTCAATGGCTTTTAGGATATTCAGAGATTTGTGCAACCATCACCTTAATTTTAGAACATTTTCATTACCCCAAAAGTAATCTCTTAGCCATAATCTCCTCAAATCCCCTACACCTCCCAGCTCTAGGTAACTAGCAAACTACTTTCTGTCTCTGTGGACTTGCCTATTCTGGACATTTCATCTGTATGAAATCACACAATATGTGGCCTTTTATGTCTAGTTTCTTTTGCTTAGCATAATATTTTCAATGATCATCCATATTGTACCTCATTTATTTTTTTGCTGAATAATATTCCATTGCATGGATATAACAAAGTATATTTATTATTCATCAGCTGGTGAACATTAGTTTTTTCCCACTTTTTGGCTACTATGAATAATGCTGCCATTTGTGTACAAGTTTTTGCATGGGAATGTTTTCAGTTCCCTTGGATACATACCTAGGGTGTAATTTCTGGATCATATGGTAATTCTATGTTTAATCTTTTGAGGAACTTCAAGGCTGCTTTCCAAAGCATCGTACCATTTAAAAAATTGAGGTGAAGTTCATAATATATAAGTAACCATTTTAAAGTGTACAATTAAGTGACTGTTAGTGCATTCACAACCACCATCTCTTTTTAGTTTCAGAATTTTTTCTTGGGTCTTCCTTGGTGACGCAGTGGTTAAGAATCCACCTGCCAATGCAGGGGAACATGAGTTGGATCCCTGGTCCGGGAAGATCCCACGTGCCGTGGAGCAACTACTGCAAGCCACAACTACTGAGCCCAAGTGCCACAACTACTGAAGCCCATGTGAACCTAGAACCCGTGCTCTGCAACAAGAGAAGTCACAGCAATGAGAAGCCCGTGCACGGCAACGAAGAGTAGCCTTCGCTCACCACAACTAGAGAAAGTCCGCACGCAGCAATGAAGACCCAACGCAGCCAAAAAAAAAATAAATAAAAAACAAACAAAAAAGCCCTTTTTCTTTAACCCAGAAATTCACTCTATATTCATTAAATAACTCCCCATTATCTCTTCTCCCATCCACTGGCAACCACTAAACTGTTTTCTGTCTCTATGGATTTGCCTCTTCTGGATATTTCACATATATTTCATATAATAAAAATCATATAATATGTGGCCTTTTGTATCTGGCTTCTTTCACATATCATAACGTTTTTGAGGTTTATCCAACTTGTAGTATGTTCCAGTACTTCATTCCTTTTCATGGTTGAATTCCATAGTATGTATACACCACAATTTGTTTATCGACTCATCCATTATTTAGGTTGTTTCCACCTTTTAAATATAATAAATAATGTTTTTATAAACATTTGTATACAAATTTTCAGTGTGGACATATGCTTTCATTTCTCTTGGGTGTGTTCCTAGTAGTGGAATTGATGGGTCATATGGTAATTCTAAATTTAACTTTTTGAGGAACTGCCAAACTGTTTTCCACAGTGGCAGTACTATTTTACATTCCTACTAGCAATGTGTGAACGTTCTTATTTCTCTGCATCATTGTCAAATCTTGCTATTTTCCTTTTTTGTTTTTTATTATAGGCATCCTAATAGATATGATGTAATATATCATTGTGGTTTTGATTTGCATTTTCTTAATGACCAATGATGTTGAATGCGTTTTCATGCATTTGATGGACATTTGTATAGCTTCTATGGAAGAGCATCTATGCAATTCCTTTGCCCATTTAAAAATTGGGTTTTTTGTCATTTTTTTGATGAGTTCTAAGAGTTATTAATATATCCTGAATACTAAACCTTTATTGAATGTATGATTTGCAAACATTTTCTCCCATTCTGTGGGGTGTCTTTTCAGTTTCTTGATGATGTCCTTTGAAGCATAAAAGTGCTTAATTTTGATGACATCCAGTTTGGGTTTTTTTTGCTTGTGCTTTTGGTGGCATATCTAAGAAATCATCACCTAATATAGGGTCACAAAGATTTATGTATATGTTTTCTTCTAAGAGTTTTAAAGATTTAGCTATTATATTTAGGTCTTTGACACATTTTGAATTAGTTTCTATATACAGTGTGCAGTAGGTGTCCAACTAGTATGAGATAGGTGGCTTTCCAGATGCCCTCACCATATGTTGAAGAATTATTATTCCCCTTCCCCATTAACTCAATGTTTTGGCATCTTTGCCAAAAATCTATTGACAATAAATGTGAGGATTTATTTCTGAACTTTCAATGACATTTCATTGATCTATATGTCTGTCTTCATGCCAGTACCACATTGTCTTAATTACTGTAGTTCTGTAGTAAGTTTGGAAATTGAGAAGTGTGAGTCCTCTAACTTTATCCTTTTTTTTCAAGAAGAACATTCATTTCCATATTAATTTTCAGATTGTTTTATTAATTTCTGCAAAGAAGTAAGCTGGGATTTTGATAGGATTATATTGAATCTGTAGATCAAACTGGAGACTACTACCATCTTAACAATATTAAATTTCCCAATCCATGAACATGGGAAGTATTTTAATTTATTGAAGTTTTCTTTAATTTCTTTTAACAATTTTTGCAGTTTCAGAGTATGAGCTCTGCACTTTTTTGTTAAATTTATTTCTAAGCACTTTATCTATTTCGATGCTATTGTAAATGAAATTGTTAATTTCATTTTTGGTTTGTTTACTGTGATGGTATAGAAATAGAATCAATTTTTGTCTATTAGTCTTTTATCCTGCAACCCTGCTGAACTCATTTATCAGTTCTCATAGTTTTTTACTGGATACCTTAGGATTTTCTGTGTATAAGATCATGTCTTTGGTAAATACAGATAGGTTTACTTCTCCCTTCCCAATCTTTATTTCTTTTTCTTATCTAATTGCCTTGGCTAGAACCTCCAGTACAATGTTGAATAGGAATGGCAAGAGTAGACAACCTTGTCTTGTTCCTGATCTTAGGCGGACCATATGGGGAAAGCATTCAGTCTTTCACCATTAAATATATTAGGTGCCAGTTTTTTGAGGATGCACTTTATTAGGTTGACAAGTTCCCTTCTATTCCTAGTTTGTTGAGTGTTTCTACACAAAAGGGAAGTTGACTTGTCAAGTGCTCTTCCTGCATCAGTTGAGATGACCATGTGGTCTTTGTCATTTGATCTATTGATGTGGTGTGTTACATTAACTAACTTTCAGATGTTATACCAACCTTGCATTCCTGGGTTAAATGCAAATAAATATTCCTTAAATTGAATCCATGATGAGCAAAGTATCTGAGGATTGGGTAAAAATTAACTCGCTAAACGGCCAGAGAAACAAGACTGGAAAATAATTTCCATTTTAAGATAGTAATTAGTTAGGAATCATGGAAACTTTGAAAGTAGAATTGATATTGTGGAAAGATTATAAGAGACTATAAGAATATAAATTAAAGCACTTTACCACTCTTTGAGTTCTATACTTTTCATTTAAAGTTCTAGAACTAGATCTTCATGATATTCTAGATTTAACAAAACTTAACCTGTCTCAAATATCCCTACTCTATAAAAATTACTGTAAGCCTTTTCTCATAGATTTGCTCAATCTCTCCCAGTCCACTCCTTCTCTCTCTCCTTCTCTCTCTCTCTCTCTCTCTCTCTCACTCACTCACACACACACACACACACACACACACACATCCTTCCCACGTATTGTCCTAAATAAGAGTATCATTACTATTTATCCTAATTGAATATTTTAAAGTAGTTATCCAAAAGTAGTGTTAATTAGGAATATAGTGAAGTTACATATGATTTTCTAATCAGCTTCCACCTTTAGTGCTAAAACCGCTCATAGAGAACCATAAGGACAGAAAAACTTACTTTTAATTGTGACCCCAAGAATTATCAATATCTCTATTAGCAGGGACAAGGGCTTCATTTTCTCCTAAGCAGCTCCTTCTTACTGTAACACAGGCAGAACTAGGTGGCTGGTCCACAAGCTTCCTCTTTTTAGGTCTGTAGGGGTCAGGACTTGGTTGCTAAGCAACAATTTCTTTACTCTTGGGCCAATGAGCTGCCAGGCCAGGAAGTTCCTTTCAACGGGGAATGAAGGCAGCTGATGGACAGAGCAGGCTGTGGGGAAGGAACCATATCTAGTTTCTTACTTCTCCGGTGAGAGATAAGTGGTAGTCTTGAAACAGGTGGGAGTTGCTCTCTGAATTCTGTTCAGAGTTGCTGGAAATTCTTATTTTTATGGTACCTCCAGAGATGCAAGCTGCAATTATGTGAAAACACAATTAACTAACCTGACATCATCCTTTAATCTAAGATCTCAAGGCTATGGTGGACAGGAAATATATGGACCAAGTCTGCTATGGTCCCCATCTTGGTGAAAATGTTTATACTCTGTTCAGGTAAGGAACTGCTGACATTTTACTAGGACCAAGACAAACAAATCCCAGTCATCAATTACATTTTTGAAAGAGAAAAACAAATACCATATGCTAACACATATATATGGAATCTAAAAAAAAAAATGGTTCTGATAAACCTAGGGGCAGGACAGGAATAAAGATGCAGGCATAGAGAATGGACTTGAGGACAAGGGGAGGGGGAAGGGTAAGCTGGGACAAAATGAGAGCATAGCATTGACATATATACACTACCCAGTGTAAAATAGATAGCTAGTGAGAAGCGCATAGCACAGGGAGATCGGCTCCGTGCTTTGTGACCACCTAGAGGGGTGGGATAGGGAGGGTGGGAGGGAGGGGCCTCAACAGGGAGGGGATATGGGGATATATGCATACATATAGCTGATTCACTTTGTTATACAAGGGAAATTAACACAACATTGTAAAGCAATTATACTCCAATAAAGATGTTAAAAAAAGGGTGTTTCATTAAACTTTCATTAAAAGGTGTTTAAAAATGCCTTCTTTACTCTCTTAAAATATATGGGCATTTTATGAATGAATACCCTTAAGGCTAGGACCAGAAATCAAAATGAATATTAGGTAAAGTATCGCAATATTAACAATACCCAAAGAATGGAGTTAGTAGAGAAATCATACCTAAAATATATCCAACTTTTACAGTGTGTTCAGGTAATTACTTCAGAAACAGATGTATTTATTGCCTTGAATTTTTAGGTTTACTCCCTGTATTCTCATTGCTGTTGTGACAAATTACTACAAATTTAGTGGGTTAAAAATAACAGAAAAAAAAAACAGAAATGTATTGTCTTACAGTTCTAGAGGTCAGAAGTCCAAAAGGATTCTTACAGGACTAAAATTAAGAGCAGACCTAATTGGTTCTGGGGGCTCCAGGGGAGAATCCATTCCTTGCCTAGAATCATCCAGATTTTAGTGGTTGCCCACATTTCTCAATTTGTGGCTACATCACTCTAATCTGTGCACAATCATCATTTGCCTTCTCCCCTTCTGTGGTTTAATCTCCTTCTGTCTCCCTCTTAGGACACTTGCGATTACATTTAGGCACCACCAAAATACAAGATAATCTCCTGATCTCAAAATCCTCAGTCATATTGGCAAAGTTCCTTTTGCCAAATAAAGTAACATTCATAGGTTCTAGAGATTAGGTCCTGGAGATCTTTGGGACCATTATTCAGTCTACCAGTGTCCCTAATATCTTTTCCTCTCACCAAGAGACTTCAAAATAGAACTGGCCCAACTGCTGTACTTTAAAAAAGTATCTAAATAAAATTTATTTAAACTCTTAATATCATCCACTAAACATTCTTCAAACAACCTTTTTTTCCAGTCCCCATTTGGATCCAGAATTATCAGCATCTTCCAGCAGATGATTTTGCTTCCTATTTTCATGGAAACTGAGGCCATTTGACCTATCTTACCTCGACTTCCTTCCTTTTTATTAAAAAAACATTTTTGAATCTCCATCTGTTCTTTTTTTCCTAATTCATCCCGAAAGATGAAATGCACTTCCTATATTCTAAATCCAAACTTCTCTCACTTTTGATTCTTTCCACATTTACTTTCTCTGGTACTTCACTCTATCTAACATTTGTTCTTTTCTCTTCTAACTTTTTCTCTCTCTCTCTTTTTGTTTCAATCTTTTTGTACCAATCTTCTTCTTAATTTAAAAACTCTTCATTCCACCTCTCCTAGAAAAATTTTCCCTTGACTCTCGTATCCTTGCTACTGCTATCTTTTCTACTTATCCCTTAGCCTCTAAACATCTTGAAAGAATACTCCTTAATCACTGCTTCTGGCTTGTTGCGTCTCACTTATTCTTCAACTACTTGTTTTTATTTTCACTAATTTACATAGACTATAAATCCAATTATCTTTTCTCAGTTCTTATCCTACTTGATCTCTGTGAGACATCTGACATTTCTGACCATAAACATCTTCTTGAAAACATATTATTGGTTTCTCTGAAAATTGAATTGCAGTTACTTTTTTACACTTTTGAACACAACTTCTCATTCTTCTTCTACCACTCCCTGCCTCATTCATTTACATGTTGAAAATCTGCTATATGCTAAAGATGAAAGGTAATACTCTTTGAGGTGTTCATTAATTTTATTTGTTAGTTCCTCTCTTGGTCTTCACATTAAATTAGGGGCTCACATTTTGGTGTCATGTGCTCCTCCTTAGTTTTGCCAGCATTTCTCTATGGATGCTCACTTAACTGTCAGTTATTCAATACATTTTTATTATGTGCCAAGTATTGTGCATTTTCTGTGGATGGTGAGCAACAAGATATATTTCCCGTCCTCAGAGAGTTTATAAGTCTAGAGTGAAAGGCAAATATTAATGAAATAATCACAAAAATAAATGTATAATTACAAACTATAAAAAGTGCTTTATAGGAAAATGAATGAGTACTGAGGACACAGAAGAGGAAGCTGTACGTAGAGGTCAGGTGGGATCAGAATCAGGAAGGGCTTTGCCAGGGAGTGAATTTTGCCAGCTAAACTCTGAAGAATGAGAATGGGTTAACTAAGCAAAACATGTCCTAGGTATAGTGATAAACATGTGAAAAGGCCATGTGGTGAGAATAAGACATGTTCAAGGAACTGAAAAGCTCTAAGGGCTGCTATGGTTGGAATCAGAGATGGGTGGTGGGGGTGGAGCATGGTAAAGCAGAATTGGTAGGTGATGGTCACTCCTAAATGATTCAGTTTTTATAAGACTGTGTTAGTCATCTTGGGCTGCCATAACAAAATACCACACACTGGGCGGCTTAAACAACAGAAGTTAGTTTTCTCACAGTTCTGGATGCTGGAAGTCCATGATCAGGGTACAGCATGGTCTGCTTCTTGTGAAGGCTCTCTTCCTGGTTTGCAGAAGGCTGCCTTCTCACTGGGTCTTTACATGATGGGGGACAGTGGAGTTAGAATGCAGGAGTCAGAGGGAAGGGGAGAGAGAGAGAGTGTGAACTCTTCTCCTTTTTATAAGGCCACAGTCCTACTGGATTAGGGCCCCACCCTTATGACCTCAGTTAACCATAATTACCTCCTAAAGACCCTATATCTAGATATAAGCACATTGTGGGCTATATGAATTTTGGGGGAACTCAGTTCAATCCATGGTAAAGTCCACCACAAAGTCACTGAATGATTTACAACAGTAAATTGACCTGATCACACTTGACAAGATAACTCTAGATTCAGGGCAGAGGGGTAAGAAAACTTTCCTGTAGTTAATAAATGTGGGAGTCATTTATGTAACTCAGGATTTTCCAACCTCAACGGTATTGGTATTCTTTATTGCAGGGGACTGTCCTGTGCATGGTAGGATGCTTAGCAGAATCCTTGGTTTACATTCACTCAATGCCAGTAGCATTTTTCCCTCAGGTGTGACAACCAAAAATGTCTCCAGACATTGCCAATGTCCCCAAGGGAGGCAGAATTGCCCCTGGTTGAGAATTATAGTTATAACTGAAGCCATGAATATGGATGAAATTATTCAAAGAATGAACTCCAAAATGTAATGGCTGAAAAGTAAGATGGGCTAACAAAGGAGGCTATAAAGAAATGACCAGACAGGAGGAAACTCAAAAGGCTGACAAAATTAAAGGAAAAGAATGCTGTCAGGAGGAATAAGAGGTTAATACTATTAAATGCTGCTGAGAGATCTTGTAAGAGAAAGATTGAAAAATGTCCATTAAATATCACATGAAGGCCATTGATTACCTTAGTAACAGCCGTTTAAGTTTATTTATAGGATAGAACCCAGATTAGAGTGGACTGAAGAGCAGAAAGTGGGATACAAGAAAATTGACACAACATTTTGGAAAGGAGGAAGTTACTTTGGAAAGTAACTTCCCTTAGCAGTAGGAGTGTGGGGTCACGGGAGGCATTTGTATTTATTTTTATTTTATTTATTTTAACATGTGAGAAACCTGAGAAAGTTTAAAAGTTGATGGATGGTCCCAGTTCTTTGAGTCAACATGAGATAAAGGATAATCAGTAGTGCAGTTCTTTTAAGAAAGCACAGGTGGCAGACTTCCCTGGTGGTGCAGTGGTTAAGAATCTGCCTGCCAATTCAGAGGACAGGGGTTTGAGCCCTGGTCTGGGAAGATCCCACATACTGCAAGCCCGTGCACCACATCTACTGAGCCTGCGCTCTAGAGCCCGCGAGCCACAACTACTGAAGCCCGCACGCCTAGCGCCTGTGCTCCGCAACAAGAGAAGCAACCGCAATGAGAAGCTTGCGCACCGCAACAAAGAGTAGCCCCCGCTCGCCGCAACTAGAGAAAGCCCACGCACAGCAACAAAGACCCAACGCAGCCAAAAATAATAAATAAATAAATAAACATTTAAAAAAAGAAAGAAAGCACAGGTGGAAGAACTGGCTCTGGGTTGGGGTGGAAACAGCTTCTCTGTTGTAACGGAAGAGAAGGTGCCCAGTATAATGCACTTTCCTGCACACATTGCATTTTGCATTTCTAACTGAGGACTCAATATCTTTCCCATTAAATCTGAAACTGCTCCTGTATTGCCAAATATTATTAATATTGCTATTTTCCTCAACTATACCGTGAAACCCTAGATTCTTTGTCTTTCTTATTCTCTTCCCCAAAACTATTTCATTACCAAGTTTTATTGATACTACCTTGGTAATGTGCCTTAGAGTCCCGCTTTTATTTCCACTGCCAACAAATGAGTGCATATTTTCATTATTAGCTCAAATGTCACTTCCTTCTTGAAGCTTTCCCTATTTCTCTCAAACAAATTTTTATGTACTTCACAGCATTAAAAGAAAAACAGAAGCAGAAACAATGTCAAAATTAACAAAATTATCTTACTGTTATTAATCATTCTCATGAGAGTGTCCTGTTACTCAAAACATTTCATTCTTTACAATTCTTAAGGGCCCCCCCTTCCTTCCTCTTATTATTAAAAACCTGTTCCAAATAATTATTTGCTCTTACACACCTGGCTTAAGTACAACACAGATAACACAGCACCCCAATTGTCAAATAAATGTGGATTCACCACATCCACCAAATCAGCCTTGTGTGATATTTAGAAACACCATAAATTTGGGGATGGGGTTACCAAACTTCCTCTAAATTCTAGGTCACCCTACTCCTATGGTGGACTCGAACGGAGCCGGGTTTTCAGATCACCTGCAGACTAGCATTGCCCAGATTCAAGCGAGCCCTTTAGACTAGCGCCTTAACTGAAGCAATTTGTGGGGGAATAAAACCGATAAGATGACGGGCTCTGGTTAACACCCACTTGAACTTGCTTTGATGTGACTTCTTTCCGTTTCCAGTATAAGGTTCTGGTTGCCCACTACTCCCCGGTTCTTAAACCCTTGAGTAGTTCAGTTTACTTTTGTTCTTTCCAGACTTCACCGGAGTCGAGTGAAATACATAATTTTTACTACAAGGTCAAGGAGCTGATTGTATATGGTCTGGAACCATTTCCTAATCCTTTCACTTCTTTCGGTTATATTTGCCCACCAAGAGGAAAGCTTCAGATTATCCGGTAAAATCCGTCCAGACGGGGCGGTGACAGTGAAAGTATACAATTCTTGTTGACTTACATCTTCTCCCACTTCCACTTCTTCCAGGCCCTGAGGCAGCTTTTCCCTGTCAGCGCGCAACCACCTGGCGCACCTGGCCCTTCCAGTAGGCCACGCCCTCGGGTTTTCCCAGCGCCGCGAAGCCGCAAGGAAGCGCCCAGCGCCACACGGTGCTCCCGCGGGGCCGCCCCACGCCCCGCCCCAGTCGTGAGCCACCTCCAGCCCCCTCGAGCCTTGGCTCCGCCCCCTTCAGCTCCCCAACGTCCTCGGCGTCTGGCCCGAGCCTGCGCCTGCGCGTGCGCCTTGGGGCCGAAGTCGGGGCGCGCGGCAGCTGGAACGCGGAGAGCGGCGGGCGGTGCAGCCAATGGGAGGCGGCGCTGGCTAGAGGCTGGGAGGCGGGGCCTGCGCGGGTGTTAGGTTAGCGCGAGGCGTGACCTAGTTGACAGGCTCTGAGGTGCTGCTGTGGTGGCTGCCGCGGGGCTGAGGCAGGTGGGAGCCGGAACCGAGTGCGTACAGAGGGAGGAGGGCGGCGACTGGAGAGCGGCGAGCGGCGCGGGACCCGGAGCCTCTTCCACTTTTTCCCTCCCGAGCGCCCCCTCCCACCCCTCCCACTCCGCATACACCCTGTTTGCCCGTGAGCCTGGGGAACTTGCAGCTTAAAGCCAGCCACCCCCACAGCAACATGTACCCCAGCAACAAGAAGAAAAAGGTGTGGAGAGAGGAGAAAGGTAACCGGCCCGTCGAGTCCCGGGGGGCGGGGGTGGGGTGGGGTGGGGTGGGGGCGGGAGTCAGGGCTGTGTGTGCAGCGGCGCCCTCCGCCCCACTCCCGCCTCGCGCCGGGCTGGCCGGTGCCGCCTCCCTGGCGGGTCCGTGTGTACACACGCGCGTACGCGCGCGCACGCCGGCGTGCACGCGCCGCCCCCGGGTACCTGCCGCTAGCACACGTGTGGGCGCACGCCCCTCTCTGCCGCCCGCCGCGCCCGGTCACCTTCGCCCCGCTAGCGGCGCGGACCGCCGCGCGGCGGCCCGCGGGCTCCGTACAACTTGTTCAGGCCCCCGCACCCTGTTCCCGGACCCCAGCTGGGACTTTCGGACTCCCGGCCCGGGTGTCCCGCGAATACGTGCCCACCAGCTGGCACCGCGGCTGCAGCTGCTGCTGCTGCTTCGCGCCCGCCGAGCCTCAGACGTTCACTCCTCGCCTCTGTCCCCTGTCTCCTGCCCATCCGCTGGCTGGGCGTCCCCACCTTCGGGTGTTCAGCCAGGGCCCCTGTTTCTGCGCCGCAGTGTGACTTTGAAACCTGGATCTCTGGGGGAACCTAAAACGAGTGGGTCTTGTCCGCGAGGCTAAGTGCAGTCAGAGAAGTCTGAATGGGCTTTTCTCTGCAGTGACTTCCTCTAGATTCCATCCCCATTCATAGTCTGAAGTTGCTCCGAGTAAGAGTATGAGACTGATGTCGCTCTCTGTGAATGAGCCCATCCCTGAGTTTCGTGCAGATCAAAGTTTATCCAGATCAGCCAGGTTGACGGTGACGCTGATGTCGATGAGACGCAGAGGTGTGCGACCCAACCCTCTTTTATCCATCTCCCTCCCTGTTTTTCTCTGGCATCATAGTTAGGGAATATTCCAAGGTAAAACTTGAGTCTCTGTAGTTTTTCTTTTCTTTTCTTTCTTTCTTTCTTCTTTCTCCTTCCTTCCTTCCTTCCTTTTCTCTTTCCTTTTTTTTAAAAAAATTCTTTAGCAGCTGATTGTACAGAAATGTAGTAAAAAGTATTCGCACTGCTACTGCTCTGTATCAGGAGTGAGGTCGAGTGAGGGAAGTGCAAATCTCTCCTAAGTATCTCATCTTTTTTATAGAACAAGGATAAAGGGGTGACTAGAGTGAAAGTTAATTTCCTTGATAATAGTTCTTTAAAATCTGTGGATTCTTATTGCAACTGCTGGTCTTTATAAATAAGGCCAAACAGTGGATGAAAGAAAGGGAATGAATATGGGGAAAAAAATCCTTTATGTAGGGGCCTACTTAAAACAATGCATGAGGAAGGGGATGAGGAGGGACTTTTTTTCACATTAACTACTGGGAAGATTTAACATAGCATAACTGAACGACCCAATTAAAATGGTCTTTAAATATTGACAGACTATGCCATTTAATTATGTTTTAATGATTATGGACATATATAGAACTAAATTTTGGTGTCGCAAATCAAATGCTGTTGAGAATAATAGGCTGATATATAAAGTAGCGTAAAATAGTTTTGCTTTGTTTTCGCAATAGAGGTTATTTGAGTTTCAACAAGGATTTACCTTGTAAACACTGAAAAATCTTTTATGCCCATTTTTATTGATGGTCTTGAAATGTTAGGTTTGTATTATTGATAATAATGAAGGCAAAATAGTGGAAAACATGGAGATTGTTTTCAATATATGAATAATTGATGAAATTATAGCGATTACTTAAGAACTATTATATTTTTCTGTCATAATAATGTTCCTAAAGTAACAATGTTACAATGATTCCTTCATTTAACATCTACACTGTTGGACTTTCATAAGCAAGCATTTTTAAAACTTTAATGTCTTGATTTTTTTTTCTTCTTTTACTTCTAATAATAGGGGAAAATATTACCAAATTAATATTATCTAAACAGAGAAGCAAATGCACAATTAAAGAAGGCAGTTAACAAAGTAAAATTTTCTCTTGTCCAAAACTGACATATTTTTGCATTAAAAGAGAAAGTTATTGTGACTTGAAGACTTTTTAGTGTGTCAGCATCTTATCAGGATATCTATTTTTGGAATATTTAGTAACGTATAATATTGTAAATCAACTATACTTCAATAAACATATATATATGCATATACATATATATATATATATATATATATATATATAAACCCATATGTTATACCATCAAGAAGGAGGTGAGGATTTCCAGGACAGTAGTTAGTATTAAGAAGCTGATGGAAAGCGTGACCTTTTTCTGAATTGTACTGGAGAGGGTGGTATCGTATTTTTGTACCTGTTATTTAAATCTAAAGGAAGGCTTACCCACCTCATTGAAATGTCAAGGCATTCTTTAAATATATTTTAACTCAGTATACCATCTACTAAGCACATCTGCAAAGGTGAAACATTCTTTAAGGAAAAGTTTTGTGTAAAGCTGAAGAAACTGTGTATATGACTGTGTCCCCCAGTATGTTTCATCGTTTAAATAAATAACTAAGGAATTCTCAAGTCCACATAGGTTAAATAAACAGTGTTGATTTAATATTTTGTGCCCTAGTTCAGAACCACTCAATGTGTATTATCATTTCAAGTACTGAAAGTTCAATTCTCAGTGTTTTATCTTATTGTCTTATTATTCATCTTCTTTTTTTCCTCAGTGTCCACACTTAAACTTTTAAGTAAATGGAATGACAGAGGCCAGGTTGCATTCCCATATGTACTTCTGAGACTCACTGAAAATACAAGTTGCTCCGTAATATCTTTCATCCTGATCGTTGATATTGCTGTATTTCCATATTAGTGATCTGAACTTTTTTAGTAGTGCTTTGGTAAACACTAGTCGTCACTTTTCCTCCTCCGTGTGATTATTTCAAATTTACCATTCCCTTCAAGTTTCCTATTCCATCAAGACCTTAAGTTCGTATGCTCAACAGATGACATTGCCTTTTAATTCACGGAGAAAATACATGTCATATAACATGAACAGCCCTAACATTTTCCATAGTCTCTTTTGTTTCTTTACATGTCTGTTGTTCTTTCAGCTTTCTTCCTCTTTTAGAGGAAGCACTTTTCATCTTTGTTTCTAAGGATTAACCCCTCTGTGTGTGCCCTTTATCTCATCTGTATTATTTGAGATCTTGTACTATCATTTATTCTCTTTTGGGTATGTTTAGTTTCTCAGTGTCTTTGAGTTCCTCTCCTCATCCTATAACAACGATCAAGGAAGGTAGCCTTCCTTCCACAGGGCTTCACCTTGGAGTTGCTGTTCTCACTTTCCTTCTTTTCCTCAGTCCCTCAAAATCTCCTGGATCTCAAGTTATGTTCCAAGGAAACTAATGTTCCTAAAATCATTCAGTGATAACAATGATGATGGTACTCATAT
Source organism: Globicephala melas (assembly GCF_963455315.2). Classification (NCBI taxonomy): domain Eukaryota; kingdom Metazoa; phylum Chordata; class Mammalia; order Artiodactyla; family Delphinidae; genus Globicephala; species Globicephala melas. Next base: position 46,671,022 of record NC_083328.1, on the reverse strand, counting down.
AAAAATAGTTACTATTTGAGTCCTGTTTGTGTGCCCAGCACTATTTTAAGTAACTTACTTGGATTATCTCATTTAATTCTCACAACAACCCTGTGAGGTAGTGTATTTTAAGGTCAAGAACTTATAACACCTTTTGCCTGGGTTTGAATCCTAGTTGTACTGCTTACTAGCTGCGGAACCTTAGGTAAGTTATTCAACCTCTCTGTCTTAGTTGCCTTATCTGTAAGTTGGGAATAATACCTACCAACTACCTGAAAAAGAAACTGAGCCATAGAGAGATTAAGTAATACAAGATCACATAGATTTACATGATTTGGTGTTAGAATCCAGACAGAGCTGTTAACCATTTTGTTCTCTTTTCAGTGTTGTTCTTGACCCAGTTGATAAAAACCCATGGCTTATTAATTTTCATTCTTTTTGATCTTTCTGTAGCAATTGACAAGATTTCCCCTTTTCTCCTCATTAAAACTCTTTTCTCTGCTGGTTTCCACTTCAGTGGGACCCTGATTCACCTTGTACCTTCAGTGACATCTAAGTTTTATTTCATTTTTTTTCCTCTTTGTGTTCACTCCCTAAATGTTGTTTGTTTGAGGTTTGGTCCCCTGTCTTACCCTCCCCAATGAATTTCCTGTAGGCCTAGAATTTTAGGTTATAATTTCCAAATCTCTAGGCTAGATCTTTCCTGAGTTCCAGATTCTTGTTTTCAACTTGAATGGTCTAGGCATCTTAAATTCAATATAGTGTTGAGTATTGTAGTATTGTGATTTGAATATATCACATCTGATGAAAATCTTGTTTTTTGGTCTCCTATTGTGGCTGAAGAAAAGCCAGTTCTAGGAGCAGGGAGAAATGTTGGTTGCCCAACATTTTTTCACTTGTGCTTACCTTAATACTTTCTGCAGTTTATTTCTGTGAAAGAATCTTTTAAAGTGATTTTTTTATGAGGGTTAGATTACCTAAAACTAGATGCTGTCCTTAAATCCATTCATCTAAACTACAATACTTTGTAATATGCTGAAAGAGAATTGGAGAGTGAGAGTATGACTGTCAATTGCTCTACATTGTGGCGATCTTTGGTAAAGTAAATATATGATACATGACAGCTGACATACAGAATGAGTGAGGTTGCCAGTGTCAGTTTATATATTGAATATTAGAAAATCTTAATTTATTTGTAAATAAATCTAATTTATTTCCTTAAGTTCGAAATAAATAGAATTTTTTAGTTTGTTCCCCCAGTATCCTAGTGGGTCATTTTATGTACCTTCTAGGATATGAATAGTCAACTTTGACTATTAGTGGTGTACTTTATAGAATAAGATTAAATGGCTCGGCATAGTATACAGATTCCTGTACATTTTCGTTTTAATTCATGTTTCTAGTTACTTTTCAATTCTGTGGCCACTTTCCCTCCTCGTAACATATCTTGCAGCTTCATTAAACTATTCGTATCTCCTTATCTTTGTTTACATTGCTCTACTAGTCTGAAATATCCTTATTTCTTACCTCTTCATGGCAGAATTCTACCTGTCCTTCAGGAACGAGCATACATGTCACCTCCTTTGGGAAGCTTTTCTTGAGAAGGTAGTACAGTATGGTGTCTAACGGTATAGGCTATAGTTTTTTACTAATGGAGATATCTGAGTGAATTTTAATGGAAAGCTCTCTTGCTTTGGACAAACTGCTGAACTTTGATGTGCTTCATTTCCCTATCTGCAAAATCAGGATAATAATACTATCAGTTTTGCTGAGTGTTGGGAAGATTATTTTAATAAAATTATACATGTGAAGTACCTGGCACACAGCGTGTTCTTTATAAATAACATCAACTATTGTTACTTCAAAGTGTTTAAAATGTTTTAATCTTATAATCAAGATTTATAAAGTATTGTTTATATCACCTCCATAATGGTATTATTAATTGAAAGGGCACTTTTATTTTTGATGGCATTGTAGAATTAAGTAAATATCTTGGTGGCTGCTTTTCTTGTGCTGTTAGCATTTGTACTTATTTGTCTTAGGATTTTGTATTTATGTAGCTATTATTTTTTATCTTATCCGTATCCTCTTATGTCTTGTGAACTCCTCAAAGTTAAAGGTCACCTTTGTACCTGCAGTGTATAAACATATCACCTGGCACATAGTAGACTGTCAGTAGATGTTTAAAAGAGTTTACTTCTTTCTTGGACTATCGCAAGAACGTCTTCCTCATCAGGCTTAGATCTTATTTTTCCCCCTACTAATGTAGTATTAATTTGACACCTTTTAACACTCAAATATGGAGTCATTAGATTTGATTTTGGTATTCTTCAAGGCCACACCAATTCTTTGGTTAGTTTAATGTGGTTAATATTTAAATTGTAAAATAATTCCTGAACTTAAAAGTTAAATACAAATGGAGATTCTGCTTTTATTTTGCAAGAACGTTTGCTGAAGATGACCGTAGAGGAGAGACGCAAAGAATACCTAAGGGACTATGTTCCCTTGAACACCATCCCATCATGGAAAGAGGAGATGAAGGGCAAGAGTCAAAATGATGGTAAGTTTCTCAGAACATTTTTCAAGTAGATACTGTTCTCATTGATTTATGACTTCTGCAGGACAATTATTGATAGAATTGAATACCTGGCATTTAATAAAGAGATGTCATTTTTGCTATATGAAATAATTGGCTGTCATTTAATTGCTTTTAGCAATCTACTCTGTGTTATTTAAACTTAAATTATTTTAACATAATTCATGTTTGGAGATATACCACATTTATATTATGTACTTTTTTATAGATACTTTAAAAAAACTATTCTGTAGTAGTTGTTGGAGCAAATGATATTAGGGATATGTTGCTTTAGTGAGATGGCCTTTTGAGTTTCTTTTGATTTGGTTCATATATATCGCATTTCTTCAAGTTATTTTCAGGATTGGATACAGTTGAAAGATAGTATATTAGGAAGGATAGAGAAAAAACAAATAACATTTCACATAATTTAAAGAAGAGTATATATTTTGTATGATGTGCTATTGGTAAAGTATTTGTATGGTAAAATTTACTCACTCTCAAAGTTTTTATGGTTTGATGAGACTCTAGATAGTTTGACGGAAAATATATGTGTTAGCATATAAATGAACTGTTAAGTATTGAAAAGGTATATGGAAACAGTTATAAAAACAACATAATAGATTTAATAGAAGTTTAATATGTTATCTTTGAATGAACACTCATTGGTGTTAATAGTCTGAATGTGAAATTTAAGAAGAAACAGGGTGCTTTTTAGAATACATAAATGTTTCAAAAGAAAGATAATTTTATGAAAGGGACTGAGGACATTCTAATTTCACAGGTTGTGGTCTTAGATTGGTGGAACTGTAGAGTATACTATGGACCCGGAACAAGAAGACTAGCGTGGAATTCCTGTGGACAAAATCTGTGGGAAACAGCAGCCAAATTAGCCTTTGGTGTCTGTGAAGAGAACATGCTTATCTGAGTGTTTGGGCTTTAGAGGGAATTTTGTTTTTCTGGGAAAGCAAAGCCTTTGAGTTCTTTTAGAGCTAACTCTGCCTGGAAAAATGTGTGACCTTGGGCAAATGGGGTAGTGGCTGTATCCCAGGTTCTATTGGGGTCACTGAACAAGCTGATTGGGATGTACACGTCTGACCTGCTTGCCCAGTGTCTTCAGTAAATGCAGTTGTTTTAATAATGGGCTAATTAAGACATCATTGAGAGAAGGTAGTGCTGTGTAATGAAAAGAATATAAATCAAAAGGACAGATCTCTGGGCCTTGACTGAACTAGGGCCATATGCCTCTTCATGGTTGGGTCTGTTATTTATTCTTTTGTTTATGAGAAGCTGGTATTGAATACTTCAGCTCCACTTTTTGTGGCAAGTGAATCTCTCTTTCACTTGTGCTTCATTCATCTGATTTTCTTTCTTCATTGCTGTTGTAGGTGGTCAGTTTTCTAAGGATGCAATACCTGATGATCTTCTTTAACAGATTTTGCCACCTGAAATAGAGGTAGATTTCTGTTGTTGCCAGAATAATTGAAAAAGCAATAGTGATACCCAGGCTGCATTGCCCAGTGTTGGGTCTGCTCACCTCTGTGTAGAGGCTTGGCCTTTTTATGTTGGTTGCTTCTATTTGAATATTCAGCACGTGGGAGTGTAGGGTTGAACTTGGTGGTTAGAGAATTCGGAGTTGGATATTTTCAGAGATAGCCACAGCCCAAAATATTTCTGCCTAATCAGAGACGATACATCGAGTAACACCTCACATTGTTATTCCCTAACAAGAGTCTGTATATTTAATCCTTTCTCCCAATATGAGCTTTACAGTGGTTTACAACTGCTCTCTATATTTCGTTTCTTTCCTTCATATTTTTTTGAACTTGAAAGTTCTTCATGAGGAACTAGGTGGTGTACTCAAAATTGTGTTTCTATTAAACAATATCTTATTTCCATCTAATGTTACTTGCTTCTCTCTGTTGTGACCTGGAAATTGGTGACTGGTCTCTTCTTTTTTTCATGAAATGGAATGACTCATTTTATAAGTAATAACTGTTAATTTCTTTGCGTTATATGTATCTTTCATAGTGCTTTGTTGCAGCATTACCTACCCAGTGCTCAGTTACACTAAAATATTAGTCAAGAGAGTTTTAGTATTTTATTAGTTTGAAAGATCCTTTAAAAATATAAATCTTTAAAAAATGATAAAGGACAATTGTAAAGTTACATTTTTATATTTTATTTCTAAGTGTTTAAGCCACTGCTTATAAATATATATATATATATAGGTATTGATATTTATAATAGTTTAATCTTTTAAGTATGAGACTTCAAACTAAGTTTTAAAAGAAGTCTGTTTATAATTCTGTGTCATATAGTTTCTGATTTGTAGGAAAGGAATACTATTTATTGGGCTAGCACAACATGCCTATTTTAAATTTAGTAGTTTATCATTATTACCTATGTTTTTATAGAAGGCCATGTATCATGGCCTTGATATTCATGATTACATGGAACGTTCTCAAGCTATTGTTTAATAAGTTTTTTTCTTAACTTTGCTCAGTTTTCTTTTACTTTAATTAAATGCTTCTTGTTATTTTATTGTAACAAAGTTAAATAATAATGAGAGGAGTAGTAGCCAGATGTATTTGTCATAATTTTAATTTTAAGTTTTCTTAACAAAAGGAAACCAAAAATTGCCAAATAATATAAAAATCAATGTGCAGAAAAGAGGAAGCAAGTAGATAATGTTTTTATTTTGATTTACTACTTTTTTTTTTTTTTTAAAGAAGATGTTGGGGGTAGGAGTTTATTAATTTATTTATTTTTGCTGTGTTGGGTCTTCGTTTCTGTGCGAGGGCTTTCTCTAGTTGTGGCAAGCGGGGGCCACTCTTCATTGCGGTGCGCGGGCCTCTCACTATCGCAGCCTCTCTTGTTGCGGAGCACAGGCTCCAGACACGCAGGCTCAGTAGTTGTGGCTCACCTAGTTGCTCCGCGGCACGTGGGATCCTCCCAGACCAGGGCTCAAACCCGTGTCCCCTGCATTAGCAGGCAGATTCTCAACCACTGTGCCACCAGGGAAGCCCCTTGATTTACTACTTTCTTAATATTGGAGAACTAGGGATCAGCAGAGGAAAGAATGGGAGATGATTACCAAAAAAACCCCATTTGCTTATTGTTCATATTTATATTTTTCAACTACTATTAGTAAATCTCTGGAATTATATGCTTCTAATTACTTCTTCCTCTGTGTTAGCAATTCTGTAATAATTCTATTTCATTTGTCAGTTGCTGTGTTGTAGGGAATTTTAAAATGCTTGTCTCTCTATTATATCTGTGTCTCTAGCAACTGGAATAGTGCCTCATGTGTAGGTGTGCTCAGTCAGTATGTTACATAAGAATGCCTCAGAGGTTAACAGTCTACAATGGACAATTCTTTTTTCTTTATTTTTTTCAAACTTTAATATGAGCATTTAAAAACATATATAAAAATAGAGTACTGTAATGAACCTTTCTGTGCCCACCACCCAGTTTCAACAGTTAATGATGGTCAGTTTTATTTCATGTATATCAGTGCTCCCTGCACCTTTCTCCCAGACCGTTTCAAAGCAATTCCTGTATATCTTATCAACTTTATCTGTAAATATATGTATGTGTGCCTATGCATGCATCTCTAAAAAGGTAGGGACACTTTTTTGTTGTTTTAATATAACCACAGCACTCTCACATCAGAAAATTAATTCTTTAATGTAATTAAATGTCCAGTTAGTATTCACATTTTTCTCATTGTCTAATAAAGAGTTTTGCTTTTTTTTTTTTTTTTTTTTTTTGCGGTATGCGGGCCTCTCACTGTTGTGGCCTCTCCCGTTGTGGAGCACAGCCTCCGGACGCGCAGGTTCAGCGGCCATGGTTCACGGGCCCAGCCGCTCCGCGGCATGTGGGATCTTCCCGGACCGGGGCACGACCCCGTGTCCCCTAGCATCGGCAGGCGGACTCTCAACTACTGCACCACCAGGGAAGCCCAAGAGTTTTGCTTTTTTGTACAGTTGGTTTGCTTGAGTCAAGATCTAGTAAACAAGGTTCACATACTGATATATTTCTTACGTCTCTTTTAATCTATAGTTTCTTCTCTTTCTGTCCTTTTTCCCTGTTGTAATTTATCTGCTGAATGAAGTAAGTTATTTGTCTTACAGAATTTTTCACATTTTGGATTTTGCTCAGTGCATCTTTGTTTTGTCATTTAGTGTGTTCCTCCGTCCCTCTATGTTTCTTATGAGCTGGTAGTTAAATTCAGAGGCCTGATCAGAGTTGGGTTTAATTCTTTTTGAAAGAATACTTTATAGATTATTGTACCTTCTTTTTGCATGATGTCTGGTGATCGCTCTCTGTGGTGATAAGACTGATCGCTAGGTTCAGTTATTGTCTGTCTAATCCATTCTTTGTAAAGTTCCCTATCAACTTTTTCCCTCATGAATTTAGCAGCCATTGATGATTGATCCATTATTTTATTAGGGGTTGCAAAATAGTGTTATCCTAATTTTATCATTCCTCCTTCGTTTATTAGTTGGACTTCTGTAAAAACTTTTCCTTATCAACTTTTTTTTTGTTTTCATGCAGTACAGTTTATACAGAAAAGGCAGAATAAGTGCTAGATTTCCTTTTATTTACCAGCTTTTGGATTGAGTTGGTTTCCTGAAATCCTCCAAAAGTAGCCAAAGAGTTCTTTCTCTTTAAGTTTTGACTGGCATTTTGAATCTTTCTCTTCCTCTTTCCCCATTCTTCCTACCCCCACATGCGTTAAATGGGAATGCCTCATTTAAAGTATTGTGCCTGTACAAATACATACAATTACTAAAATGTAGTCCTAGGATATAGTAGAAAGGCAAAGATAGATATAGATATATCAATGGATGGATGGATATGATAGAAGGATGACATTGCTTCTTTGTAGGGACAGAAGTTCAGTTCTCAGGTTTACTTGTTATGTGTTCTGTTCTCTTTTGCTACTTTCCACGCTGAGGTTCTATTAGAATACCACTCAGAGAAGCATGACTTTGTCATGCTTAGGCTAATTTTCTCTTACTGTTTGGTATCAGAGAAAATAGCTATAGCTGTAAGTTTAGATTGACTGTGAATCTTTACTTTTAATGTTTATATGGAACAGTAAGGGATGAAAAATACAATAAATGATGAAGGTGAGTTAAGTGGAAACTATAAGCTATTTTATTCAGGTATGACAAAATATTAAAAGGGTCATTTAGAAAGAAACTTCATATTTCATATCTTATATGTAATATTCAAATCTGATTTATAGGTCATTTGAAAACACTTAACTACAAAAACCTGAACTGTGAAGTCTTTGTAAGTCTGAATTTCCATTTTTTGAGGTGTATAGAAATATTTTGAGATATTTGGGTTGACTAGGGGCATGTGTGTAATCTTTCTTTTGGTTAACTTAGAAGCTCAACCTCGTTCGCTCTCTTAAACTAATTTCTACTTTTAAATGATTTTCATAAGAGGTGATGGCTGACCAAAGAATAAGTTAAGTCCAAATTGCTGAGTCTCTCCATCACACTGAGATCTTATTTCAATGTAGGTTTTGAATTTTGTTATATTTTACGTATGTCCTAGGTTGAATATTGATATTCAGAAATCATCAAAGAAAGAGTATCTTAATCATATTTCAATCCCAGTGCATAGTCCAGTATTTTTATCCTTAGTAAATTAGCAATAACTATTTTTTTAATGTCAGTATGTTTATTAATCACCAGGAATGAGGAAATAAGAATATAATTATGTTGCTGAATATTATATGGAGAGGGGTAAGGGACCATATGGTAAAACAAATTAAAAAATTTTAATAACTATGATGAGGTGGGCTTTGCCGCAGATTTTAAAACTATATTAACTGCATTATTTTATTAAATATTTGATGTTGTTGGTTGGAAGACAGGCCACAATTTAAAATGACTGAATAGTTAGGAAAATGGTATTTATAACAGGATGGAATTCAGTAGGCTTATAGAAATTGGAAAGGAATGTTTCCTATTATAGTCTTTTGATATTGATCCCTTTTTATATTATTTTCAGTTTGAGCACTATAATTTAAAAGTAAAATAATCTGTAGAAGCAGAAGAAAGCTCAGAGCAAAACATCTCAACTTTTTAGGTACAAGTCATTTATTTTCAGCGGGTGGTGATTTATTTTCCCCACTTGTATGACCTTAAAATGAATTTAATTAAAAAAACAGAAAGCTATTTTTGCCTCAAGTAACTAAGACCACTCTAGCTTATTCTTCAAACAATTATTTGTGAAGTTTCCATTACGTGTAAAGATGTTGCACAAGCAGAACTTATATTAGAAACAGTCATTTTTCACTCCGAAAGTGAAAAGTAGACTAGGATAAAGACTAAAATCCTAAATGACCTGAATTCTTCTATGATCTTGCCCCTCTCCTTTTTGGCTTCTTATTATATCACTCCCTTCCTTGGTCTCTGCATTTAGCCACACTGTCCTTTCTTTTTCTGGAATGTATTGTGCTCCTTCCCACTACTGGGTCTTTATCTGGTTGTTTTTATCTCCACGTCCTTGTTAATTTTTCTCAGCTTTCAGTTCCCAGCTTGAAACCCTTCTATTCTGTCTGGAGTCTTCGCTGAAACCTTACTTTGGAACAGTTTCCTATATTAAATACTTTCATACAGCTATGATCCTTTTCATACAGCATTAATATCAGTTTGTTTTTAATGTACTCAATCATAGGATTATCTGATCAAGATCTATCTCCTTGTAAGGTTAATTACTGTGAACACAGGGACCATGTTGTCTGTCGTAACTCTCCTTTATATCTGTGGCATCTAGCATTATGCTTGTTGCACAGTAGATATTCAGTAATTATTTGTTGTGTGAATTGAATAAATGATAAACTATTTGCCTGATGGTATTTTCATGCATTATTTTCTGTCTTCCCACCTTTTCTTCACTGTATTGTAAAGATTCATGTGGGAATAATGGGCTTAGAAATTAATCCAGTTGCTTTTTAATGTAGGTAATAAATACTTTGCATCTCTGTAATATAAGGTTGGTTTTATTGTTTTAAAAGTTAGATAGCCTAATGATAAACTACAATTAAGGTTTTACAGAACTACTGTATAGATATTTAACTAGTTGACACAAGGACGAGGATTTATGTTATGTGTATTCATCAGCATTGTGTATTATTATTTATAGTACTTAGTAACTAAACGTTATTTCAATTTCTGTGAACTTAAATGTCAACAGAACTTAAGTTAAATGAGTGTAAATGTAGAAACTTAAGCCTATTATATAATAAGATTTTAAAGTGTAGAAAAATCTTAAGGTATTACCATTGTAAATGCATTTACTTTGGCATTATTGATTCTTGACACATAAAACAACTGTAAGAAATTATATTAGTATTATATCCTGCTTAAGCCCTTTACTGAGTTAGTTGGTTTGCTTCAAAAAAGAACTTGGCTACAGATAAAGAATTTGGTTTCCCATGGAAGAATTAGGCTAAGTAAGAGAATTTTGAGAATAAATAGCGTTCACTTTAATGTATAAAAATATTAAAAATTTTTGTGTAATGATATTTTGTGTGAAGGTGTGAACATTGGTTTAGTCAGACATTTGTGAAGTAAGGTTAACTTCTAAAATAGAGAAAAAAGAATACGAAGAAAAGAACATATAGTGATTCATAATTTACTGCATGGTTTTGTTTTTCCTCTGCCTTTATCTCACTCTTGGTCTTTTAAACTGTTTTCCAACACTATTTTAACAACACATAAATAAGTTTTATCGTACATTGCACCGTGTACCAAGTTCTATGTAAATTGTACTTGTATTTAAGCTTGTTTTTAAAATAATGTAGAAACAAAAATCAAACACCTTTTTTTTTTGATACATATCAAGATGACCCAGTGTTGAAAACACAAGATGAGAAGTTCTTTCTGTGTTATTTTGTAAGTCTGTAACTTCACCACAGATTGTGTTAGTTTTCCTTTTAACCCATTAAATGAATTATACTAGTAAATATGGTTTTACTTAAATACATTGTGGTTAGTGCAGACCAAAATGAGATAGGTTATAGACTGGTGGTAGCCAAAGCCAACCTTTTCCTTTCTCCCCACCCCTGTCCCCACCTTGATTGTCTTTCTGTATAAAAGAGTCTTTATAAAAGTCTGTCTTCTTTTTTCAAATATTTAGTTGTTACATTTTTATATAAGTATTCAAAACAAGGATTTGAATATAGTTTACTGTTTTATTGAAGCCTTTGATTTAGAACCAAGTTGAGAATTACTGATGAAACAAGTAACAAATATAGATAATAAAGTTCAGTAAAAGTCCATATGCCTGGCCATATGCATGCCAGGGCAGAAGATATATGAGCCTTTGGAGGTTTGGAAATATTACGGCTTAGTTTGGTCTAGGTCCAGGGCAAGCCATGGATTTCAGATTGCTAGTTGTTCTCTAGAGATTGGATTAGGATATATTCAGTTTTTTTAAGAATCCAGACTATCCCAACATGGAGGTGATTCTCCCATTAAACTTAGATTTGAGATTGTGTCTGCCATATGAAAATAACAGAGCCAGAGATTTTCCAAATTTTATACTTCTCCTGTATTAGTGATTCTGTTGGGGTAAAAACTTTCAGGGTTTTGTTTTGTTTTGTTTATTTCTGTATAAGTTGAGGCTTACTGTTATATACTCATCAGGTGTGTAATAATGGGAGTGATTTTTATTATTTTGATAAGTATATGTATCTTCTATGTTAACTCTGGGAATGCACAGGTTTTGGGATTAAACGTGTCTGTCATCAAATCCCAATTCTGCTGTTATATACCCTAGTCAAAGAACCTGTGACCTCCCTAAACTTGTCTCCTCATATGTTAGTTACCCCATTGGGGCTGTTTGTTTTTCCTTCTTAAGGTTTTGAGGAGAACTAATTGAGAGAGGACATCAGTGTGTCTACATAGCTCCAAAGCCTTCTCTTATTATAGAATGCACCTTCCCCTTGCATGAAACTTTTTCTGACTCCTACTCATGTCTGTGCTCATAGCCAGTGTATAATAGAAAGTAGACTTTTTTCCTATGCTTGTAACTGTAAATACATGTACAGTTTGTTTGAATTTGGACTGTCTGCTTTAGAAGGTAGAAACTGTGACTGTTTTGGAATTTTATTTTATAGGGTCTAGTGGAGGTCTTTGTGTACAAATCCACTTAGTAGTTTGTGGTAGGTGTGCTAAGTAGAGTTACAACTGGTCAAGGAAAAAAATTTTTAAGACAGTTGGTTATTTGGAAACATCAGGCACTACTTTTTTGTTTCCTCTGTGAGTGCTTGTACGTTGTTTTTAAGAATTTAGAAATTTGTACTGTTAGATTTGAGAGAAGATGGCATGTAAAACTGAAGATACTTTCTGAATTAAAGGCTAGTATTTTAAAATTTCTAAATTTTTTTGTTGTTATTTAGCACTTTGTAAGAGTAAATAACAAGCTAATAAAATTTCTGGCCATTGGGTGTATGTGAATTCTAATGTCATTGAAAGGGAAAAAAATTTTGTTTAAAACCAGATTTGACTGAACAGCTTTCACATACTAAGGGAATAGCATAATTCATACATCAGAAGAGATGACTTTTAGTTGAGGAAAATATCTTGAACCTTTGTGGATATGAGAAGTCTGGAAAGAAAAGACAAAAGCAGAGGGGAATTTTGAGTTTCTTGGGCAGCCTGAGAGAGAAGTGTGAAGGATATAGGAACAAAAGGAAAAGAAGATGTGAGGAGAAATGGTGGAGAGCAACAAGCTCCAGCAATGCGGCAGGAAGTCAGTCCCTATGTAAGGACAGAATCCATCCATCTTTAAAGAATATAAATAGGATGGGGGCTGGAGATATTTATCTTACCTGATTATTAAAATAACAGGTGTACCTGGATGCAGATAACCAGTACCTGACATCTTGGTTGTTTTAATGATAGTAGAAATTATATGACTTATAAGAATACCGAATTTAACCATACTTATGAGTGTCTCTGACAAATACAAAAAATATTCTATCCTCTGTAGTCTCTGAAATTCTTCCTCTTATGCAGGTGGTAAGAGGCAGGACAGAGATAACAATGCCTACCTAGCAGTTTACTGGACATATGCTTATCTTAGCTAAGTAACTTGTTCAAATTTATGGTAACTTGACTTGGTTCTTAAGCATGTTTAAAATCTGTTTAACCATTTTAATTTTAACAGTTCAGTGGTTTTAAGTACATTTACAGTCATCATCAGTACCCACTTCCAAGACATTTTCACCTTCCCAAATAGAAACTCTGTACCCATTACCTAATAACTACCCATTTTCCTCTCTCACCCAGCTTCTGGTAATCTCTATTCTGTTTTCTGTCTCTATAAATTTGCCTGTTCTAGACTTCCTGTAAGTACAATCATACAATATTTGTCTCTTATGTCTGGCTTATTTCACTTAGTATAATGCTTTCTAGGTTCATCCATATTGTGGTGTGTATTACAATTTCATTCTTTTTTAAGGTTGGGTAGTATTCCACTATATATGTATGCCACATTTTGTTTATTCATTCATCTGTTAATAGACATTGGGGTTTCCACCTTTTGGCTATTGCAAATAATGCTGCTGTAAACTTTGTGTACCAGTATCTGTTTTGAGTCTCTGTTTTCAGTTCTTTTGGGTATATGACTAGGAGTGGAATTGCTAGATTATTTGGTAATTTTACGTTTAACTTTTTGAGGAACCACAAAACTGTTTTCCACAGCAGCTATACCATTTTACATTCCCATCAGCAATGCACAGGGACTCCTCTACATTCTTGCCAATTCTTGTTATTTTCTGTTTTTTTTTTTCGGTACGCGGGCCTCTCACTGTTGTGGCTTCTCCCATTGTGGAGCACAGGCTCTGGACGTGCAGGCCCAGCGGCCATGTCTCACAGGCCTAGCAGCTCTGCGGCATGTGGGATCCTCCTGGACCAGGGCACGAACCCGTGTCCCCTGCATTGGCAGGTGGACTCTCAACCACTGTGCCACCAGGGAAGCCCTTTTTTTTTTTTTTAATAATAATAAAATATAAAGAATAATTTCTTTCAGCAATGTTTTGGAATTTTCATTGTACAGGTCTTTCACCTCATTGGTTAAGTTTATTACTAAGTATTTTATTCTTTTTGATGCTATTGTAAATGGAATTGTTTTCTTAATTTTCTTATCAATTGTTCATTCCTGGTACATAGAAATGCAACTGAACTTTGTGTGTTGATTTTGTATCTTGTAACTTTGTTGAATTCAAGCTAATAATATTTTGGGTTTTCTACACATATGATCATGTTATCTGCGAACAGAGATAATTTTACTTCTTCCTTTCCAATTCATAGGTGTATATTCCCTTTAAGCTGCTGCTGAATTTAGTTTGTGTTTTGTTGAAGATTTTTGCATAGTTATTCACAAGGGATATTGGCTGTAGTTTTCTAGTAGTGTCTTTTTGGCTTTGGTATTCAGTAATGCTGGTTATATAGAAAGAGTTAGGAAGTGTCCCGTCCTCTTCAATTTTTTCCAAAGAGTTTGAGGACTGGTGTTAATTCTTCTTTAAATGTTTGGTGGAATTCACCAATGATGCCCTCTAGTCCTGGGCTTTTTATGTTAGAAGGTTTTTGAAACTGATTCAATCTCCTTATTAGTTATAGGTCTATTCAGATTTTCTGTTTCTTTATGAGTTAGTTGTGGTAGGTATTTCTAGGTGTGTTTCTAGGTATTTGTCCATTTCATCTAGGTTATCCAGTTTGTTAGTGTGTAATTGTTCATAGTATCCCCTTATAATCCTTTTTATGTATGTGAAATTTGTAATCATGTCCCTACTTATATTTCTGATTTTAGAAATTTTAGTCTTTTTTTCCCTCTTAAAACAGCTAAAGGTTTGTCAGCTTTATCTTTTCAAAAACCCAGCCCTTAGTTTTATTGATCTTTTTAAATTGTTTTTCTAGTCTCTATTTTATTTTATTTATCTCCACTAGTCTTTATTACCTCCTTTCTTCTGGTAACTTTGTGTTTAGCTTGTTCTTTTTTTTTTTTTTAAGTTTCTTAATGTATAAAATTAGATTATTGATTTGATATTTATTTATTTAGATTTTTTTTTGACATGGACCATTTTTAAAGTCTTTATTTATTTATACTTTTTTTTTTTTTTGGTACGCGGGCCTCTCACTCCGGAGAGGCCCGGACGCGCACAGGCTCCGGACACACACAGGCTCCGGACACGCAGGCCCAGCAGCCATGGCTCCCGGGCCCAGCCGCTCCGTGGCACCAGACCAGGCATGAACCCGCGTCCCCTGCATCGGCAGGCGGACTCTCAACCACTGCGCCACCAGGGAAGCCCTAAAGTCTTTATTGAATTTGTTACAATATTGCTTCTGTTTTATGTTTTGGTTTTTTGGCTGTGAGGCATGTGGGATCTTAGCTCCCCAACCAGGGATCGAACCCACATCCCCTGCATTGGAAGGTGAAGTCTTAACCATTGGACTGCCACGGAAGTCCCAAAGTCTCTCTTTGTTTACTTTGTCTTCCTCAGGGTTTTACAGATGTTTCCTCAGGAGTTCTTCCGGCTTGATGCTGGGACACTCCTTCAGCACATAGCTAGGCCTCCTCTGAATCTAAGGATTATCTTGAGGTGCAAGCTTAAGGTCTTCTCAGCTCTTTTCTGAGCATGTATCCTGTCTAGACATGCACATGACTTTCTAAATTCCCCTGTATACATGGCTGCTTTTGAATGTCCTTATTTCCTAAAGAGCCTCACCCTGGCTTCTCCTTGGGCATTATATAGTCTATTATATGTCTGCCCGTAATCTTGTCCCAGGTGTCTGTGAGTCTGTAGTTGCCTAGAGCTTTTATGAGCTCTTTTATGAGCACTGCCTGCTGATTTTTCCATCTTAATTTTGAGTTAGGTGAAGTAGGGATGAGTGCCTTCCATCAGTTCTTCAAGTATCCCCAGATAGGTGAGAACAGACTTACACAATAATTTGCAGATAAGGTCTTTTCTCCTGGTTCACAGGAGGGAACTGGCAACCACTGCTACTGCTTCGACACCAAGACTGCTGTTGTGCTGGGGAGGGTGTAGGGCAAAGATGAGTAAAAATACTTTAAAAAGTCTCTTTTGAAGATGGGTTTTTCTTGATTGGGTGTTTGCTTGGCTTCTGTAAATCTTAGACTGTTTTCCAGAATTTCAACAAAGTTGGTTCAGACAGTTTCTGTCTTTTGTTTTCAGTGTTTATGTGGGCAGATGAGAGCTTGGAGCTATCTGGTTCACCATTCTGCTTGAACTTTATAATTTCAAATGTGAAAACCAACTGTTTGGCTACCACTAGCTGTTTTAACAAAGTAACCCTCAAGTTCAATGGCTTAACCTGATAAAAGTTTATTTCAGTTTACTTAACAGTCCATTTGTGGGTGTTTGTAATTGGTATCAGTGGAGGAGTGGTGGTGGTGGTGGTGGTGGTGTTTGGATTGGGGAATGTGAGTACGTGTGTTTGAGGGGGCACTCTGTTTCACGTAGTCCTTCAGCGACAGAGCTGATCAAGCCTATGCCTTCTTTAACACGTTGCTTCTGAGGGTGCCCTGGAGAACCTTAGGGGAAAGGGGAAAAGAGAGGGATGTATCAGAGGGTTTTATGAGCTAGCCCCCGGAGATGGTGCACTTGATTTTCACTCACATATCTTGGGCTAGATCTCAGGCACATGGCCATATTTAATTGTAAGAGAGGCTGAGAAATGTAATCTAACTATATACTCAGAAAGAGGATGAAACTAGTTATTTTGGTGAATAGCTAGTAATATCTGCCATACCAGCCATGCACAGAGCTTCCTTGAACTACCATTTTTCTATTGAATGAGCTGTAAGATACACCATTATTTTATATTCCATTAAGAAGGAAGAGGAAAAAAAGCACTGTAAATTGAATTATTATACAGTGCTCCCTAATCACTCTGATCTCTGTCAATAAATTTAAAAATTATTTTAGATTTCCTCCATTATATACTTTTATGATATATCATACTTGAACATACCTTAGAAGGAAACTGTAAGTGAAGTAAGTTTAGGTCTTCCTAAAACATCTTTGCACTCAGAATCCATTCTTCTGAATCATTTTTTCCCAATCAGAGTTGTCAATGTGTTTTTCCACAGAATTATTTTATGTGCAGTTAGGAGAGTTGGTGATACAGTGCTACCTAAAAATGTACTCTGCTTTTGTCTGGGATTTCCTTCTAAACAACTGATACCTAGTCTGTAAGTTTTAATGCTGGCATATTCTTTTTTTTTTTTTTTTTTTTTTGCTGTACGCGGACCTATCACTGTCGTGGCCTCTCCTGTTGCGGAGCACAGGCTCCGGACACACAGGCTCAGCGGCCATGGCTCACAGGCCCAGCTGCTCTGTGGCATGTGGGATCTTCCCGGACCGGGGCACGAACCCGTGTCCCCTGCATCCACAGGTGGACTCTCAACCACTGCGCCACCAGGGAAGCCCTAATGCTGGCATATTCTTGATCTTACCAGGTGGTGTTAATGAAAGGTTTTCAACCAGTACTTGGACTCATGTTCTTTCCTCAAATGGTCATTTGGATTGTTGCCTGAAATATTGAGAGGTTGCAGTTGTCTAATTATATCACCAGAAATGATAAATAAATTCTTACATACACAGGCAGTGAAGACTGTCATGAACACCACCTCCACAGCAGCAACTGTAAATACCTTTAATTGTAAGGCACCTGCCAATTTCAGAGATGTTAAGATGTTAAAAAAAAAAAAAAGGCATCTTCGAATTGAAGATGTATAGTATGTTGAATTTGTTTTGATATTTAAGTTTTTGTGTTTTTTAATATTTAGGACTTTTTACTCCTAATGATGTCTAACCTATTGAAAACACTGGTTATTTGAATTTATAAAAATTATTTTTTAGTTTTTCAAGTTCTTTAGTTTGGAGAATTAGGTGAAGTGAAGGGTAGGATGGATCAGCTCTTTGGAGCATTGGCTTAAAGTTATGAGAGTCTGATTTTAGAACAATACAGGAAAACACTTAAACACTGCTAGTTGCTTCTGAATGGAATGGAGTCTGACACAGTGCATTTTCTGTCATTGGAATTATTCAGAAAGGTTCTGGATGAAAATCAGTCAGACAGTGAAAGCCCTTCCTTCACTGGGCAGTAATTGAAGAAGATGTTGTCTAATGTGTCTTTCTGACTGTTGAGATTCTTATTCTAAAATAATTTAATTTTGTTTAAGTGGTCTTCCCTTTTCTGATCCTTGACGGTATAATTTATCAGTGCTTTCTGTCGGCAGTTGCAACACCAGTGATTTTTTTTTTTCCTTAATGTAAGACAGACAACTAAATGCAGATTACTGTTCTGTTTCTAATTAAGTGATTAAACATACTAAGCCAAGGCATTCTTTGGAACACTGATTGGCACAGAGGGAGTGTGTATTCAAGGAATAGTACTTTTTCCTTTGTGGATTTCACTGCAAAATATTGTTACCTCATTTTCCTGGGGGCACAGGAAAATTCTAATTTGTTGGTTCTTTCAGGGTTTAGTTTGTGAAAGGGGCCACTGTCAATTTTATTTTTAATTAAAAAAAGGCTTATGGAAATGACCCTCTTTCCTCTCTTTCTTTTTGTTGTAACACAGCACTTGTGGCCAGACTCTTTGGAATTATCAGTACTTAAACAACTAAATAAGGAATCTTCTGACCTTTCCTGTTAGTGGCTCAGATAGTCATTACAAGGATTGTTCATACACTTTTGCGGAGCAAATTAAATAGGTGAAGGACAGCCAAGTTTTAGAAAGAGAGAGCCAGAGATACATCTTTTTCTTATTTTCTTCCTCATACCCAAATCTAGATGTCAAGTTATCTGAGATTTACTTTTACTGAAAATAATGATAGTGAATAATAACATTCCCACTTTAGTTTTGGCCATTCATAACTTGCCAGTAGCTCAAACCTGGGATTTTAAAGACTTTTGAACTATGTTCATGGAATGCTTTATTGAGTAAATATATGTTTTTCATCATAATGAAAACATGTCTTTTTTCTGAATAGATTTGTGCTGGTATTCTAAATATTTAACGTATCTCCCTCTTTGTGAGAGAGACCGCTCTAGATTTCTCTGGTAATATTTCTGGCAAAGTCTGTGCTCTTAATCTGTCTGCCTCTTATGCTTTTACAAATACTCTACTGTATGTGTACTCTTATATAGTATTTTGTTAGTTTATATAGTAAAAACTAACATTATATATACATGGCGTTTTGGAGCTTGCTTTTTCCGCTTAAAACTGTATTTTGACATTTCCTTGTTTTTTTTAAACTGTATGTTTTATCATATATCATTTAAATTTATTTACCATAAATTATTTTATCCTTGATGGACACTAGGTATTTTCCCCAATTGCTAATAAGGATATGATGAATATGTTTATGACCCTTGTATATATGTCTGAGGCTTTATGTGAGATAGATTCCTAAAAGTGGAACTGCTGGGTCACAGACAGTGCAGATTTGAAATTTTGGTAATATTGTTACATCATCCTTCAAAATGGCTGAAATAGTTTATACACACATCAACATTGTATGAATACCTGTTTTCTCATAATTCTGTCAACAGAAAGTGCCATTAATCCCTGAAATGTTTGCCAGTGGAAAGGGTAGAAACTAGTAACTCGTTGCTGTTGCTGTTAGCTATTTGGATTTTTTTTGTGAGTCATCTGTTTATAACTTTTTCACACTTTTCTGTTGGATTGCCTGTTTTTGTGTTTTAACTTTGTAAATGTTGCAGTATTTTTTATTTTTATTTATTTATTATTTATTATTTATTTTTTTTTTGCGGTACGTGGGCCTCTCACTGTTGTGGCCTCTCCTGTTGTGGAGCATAGGCTCTGGACGCGCAGGCTCAGCGGCCATGGCTCACGGGCCCAGCCACTCCGCGGCATTTGGGATCTTCCCGGACCCGGGCACGAACCCGTGTCCCCTGCATCGCCAGGCGGACTCTCAACCACTGCGCCACCAGGGAAGCCCTAAAAGCCTATTGTTGAAGAGTATGGTAGTTAAGAATACAGACTTGAACCAGACAGCCTGGCTGAATACTGGCCCTGCCATTTCTTGGGGAAGGTTGCTTAATCTCTGTTCTTCAGTTTCTTCATTGGTAAAATAAGGTTTGTGATGGTATACCTCAAGAAATTATTGTGAGGATTATAAAAATTAGTGATTTATAAACAGCATAGAATAGTACCTAATCCTTAGTAAGTGATCTTGAAGTGCTTAGCTTTTATAATAATTATTGCTATTGTCACTTATGCTATCTTGTTTTTAGCAAAATTAAAAATTTTTGGTCACATTGGTTAGTGTTCTATTTAATGTCTCTTGCATTTGAGGTTTTATTAAGTTAAGACTGTTCATTCTAATATCTATAAAAGTAAAGACTTTTTAAGTCTCTTCAAAAAGTTGGCTTAATTTTACTTTACGTTTGTTATCTGAGTGGAATTTCTTTTGTGTGGTAGGAGGTGGACTTAGAGTTTTTTTTTTTCCCAGTGGATATCTAGTTATGCCCATTGATGTTTTCTTAATCATATACTAAAATTTCCATGTATGCACGAATCTGTTTCTGGACTCTTTATTCTATTTCATTGTGATCTGTTTGCCAATTCTTATTTCAGTATTACACTCTTATAATTACTATAGTTTATTTATATATTTTGTTTGTGAAAAAAGCTACTCTCATCCTTTTTCAAAATTTTCATGGTTATTTTGATGTATTCTTTCAAACTGATTTTAGATTTTGTTCTATTTATAGAATAGTCAGAGTTCTATTCAAATTTTATTTTAAAAATTCCTGTGTTTCGAAAAGGTTGATATCTTTACAGTATTGAATGTTCTTATCCAAGAATATAGCTTTCCAAAAAATTAATAAACATGATACATGAACATGGAGAGTCAAACATTACAGAAGAGCATAAAATGAAAAATAAGCCTTTATCTCTAGCTTACTTCCAAACTCTGTTACCACCATTAATAGTTCATGTATGGTGTAGAAAATTTTTGTATTTATATATATGTGTATTTAGAACTCCCTTATCCTTTTTTTTTTTAATACACATAGGATCATGTTCTAATACTGTTTATTTTTCTGTATCTTTTTTCCACCTCATAATTTATTGTGGAAATTCTTCCATAAGAAATTCTAATGTTTTATTTCATTTATTTTTAAAGTCTTTGTAGTCTGTCCTTGTGTGGACGTATTGTGATTTTATTTAATCACTCTCTTATTGATGGGCATTTTGATTCTATCAATTTCTTTTTTGCTAGTATAGCTAATATTTTATAGAATGTCCTTGTATATTTATCTTTGTATTCTTGTATAAGTTTATATCATAAGAATAATTTCTAGCCATGGAATTGCTAGGTCAAAAGATTCAAACTTTTCAGTTGACAGTGTTTCAGTTTCCACTTTTAAATGTTGAACCATCATTTTCTTCCCAGTTTTAGTTTATGCAAATACATTATTTCCCAACACCACCTCCGGATTTTATCAACTGTGTTTTATTTTTGCCTCTCTGATTGCTTTGCTATTTTTTTAAAATCATGAATAAGGTTGAACCTAATTTAATGTGTTTGTTAGCCATTTGTTTTTCTGTTTAAGCACTTACTGTGGGACAAGCACCGTACTAAGTAAATTGCATGCTCATTTAATGAATTATTTCCTCACATCATTTGCTCATTTAATAAAAAGGTTTTAAAAAGTAACCTCCTAAGAGTTCATTGCACATTAAGGAAATTACCTTTAGTTATATGTGTTGCAGATTTTTTGGTTTCATCTATTGCGTATTTTTAATGATTGTGTATGTATGTATTTTACACACAATTTTACTTTGTCATTTGATATTTCATAATTTTCTTTATCTCAGTCTTATCAACTTTGGTTAGGCTTATTGTAGATATTTATTTAATAGATTTTAAAATTATGAATGGGCTCTTTATTCTCATTTAATTTTATAATTGGTTATTCATGAGGTATAGGAAAGTTCATTTTTGAATACTGATCTGGAATTTTGTTATTAGTCACAGTCTTTTAAGAGATACTCTTGGATTTTCTAGGTAGACAATAAAGCCTTCTACAAATGATCTTATTACTTCTTAATATTCGTACCTCTTATTTTTTTTTTTCCTTTTGCTTTGGCTAATGTCGCTAGTACGGTGTTAAATAATAGTGTTCATGACAGGCATTCTTGCCTTGTTCTTGACTTCATTGAGATTTATTTATGTCTTAATTAATAAGATAGTAATCTCATCTTTTAGGGGCACTTATTTTGAAGGAAAGTAGTCTACCTGGTACATGAATATCTTGAAGGTTAACAGACCTAACTTTTAGTATATGTACTTGTGCAAACATTTTATTCTCCACTCTTCCATTTATATAGTGAGGATAATTATTAATCTGTAATGTAAAATTTTTATAAGGAAGTTACTAAACATGATATTATAGTTACTCTATAAAAGTTTCATTATATGACAGATTGCTATTTATTGAGTTGTTTTCAAGTACTTATTGATATTTCACACTGGGGCATGACTACTGAGTTATGGAAATTTTTTTCCTCTGAATTTTTGGTCACTCTGTCGTTGATCTCAAAAGAAATTTGTATACTTTCATGGGCATAATATAGTGAAAGCTTATTTAGACTTTTAATTTCTTTCCTATCATCTCTTAAAGTCATTATTCAGGAAAATAGAAGGATAAAGTAGTGCAGATAAACAAAAAATGGATAGTCAGAAACCCATTTTTGAAATGCATCATTTAGACAGCCGACAGCGATTCAATAAAGAACAAGACATGGTTTCTGCCATTTTGAATTCTATATAGTGTTTAATATTTAATAGTGTTGTCTTTTCAGCTGAGATTTACTGACACTAATATTTTAATAGTCTCCAGTTCCTGGCACAATGACTGGAATCTGTTGGGTTCTCAGTAAAATTTTGCTTAACATATTTAATGTTTATGAAATGTATTCAGACTCAGCTTCAGATTCAGGTTCAGAATACAGATTCTGATTCAATAAGTATGAATTAGGGCCTAGGAACCTACCCTATTAACAGTACCTCAGGGTGTTTTCCTGTGGTTGCTCCTCATAAGTATACAATTTTTTTTTCCTGAGTAGAGATTTTCTGTTGTATCTCACAGAAAATCAGTTTTGGAGGAAGAGGTTCACTGTCATCTTCAATGCGTTAATAATGTAACTTTGCCTTTCACTTTAGGCTTCAGCTTTTCATTAAGGAGGAATCTGTTCATTTAGCACAAGTGTGGGTGGGCTCTTGGGTATCCATTACTAAATACATGTTTGTTACTTAACATTGATAACTTGCAATAATTAGCTATTGATTTACTAATCCAATGATTCATTTTAAGTTAACTTTATGATTTAAAAAAAAACTTTTGAAAACTGAAATGATCTTTTTTCCTTTTTGAGATCCTTGTCATGGCTTAGGTGCATAGAGCTTGAAAAAGTTAAGCATTTCACATGAGGCCTAAAATATATTTTTTAATGATTAAAGTCTAATCTTCATTTTAAAGAGTATTACACATGAGTAGCTGGTTATATTCTAAGGTACCTTGCAATTTAATAAGAGCCTTTTTTGTATTGTTATTTCAATACACTCCAAAATATGAACAGATCATGATGACCCATGGAAACATGATTGCAAGTTTGTAGACTGTATTAATTTTGGGATCACTAATTTGGCCAAAATAGAAGTGATGATGGGAGTTTAATCCATTATAAGGTTTCTATAAAAATTCTACAGTAAAATTTTGTTTCAGTAAATATTTTAGTTGGTGAGTAGGATCAGTTGCTTTGTTTGTTTCTGTCTTTTTTCTTCCGTTGCGTCTCTGTTCTTAAATGTAAGTTTAAAAAAGTGAGTTGTAAGAGTTACAAAAACATTTTGCTAAGTCCTATTCAGTAATTAATAAAAATTCCTTTCATGGAGTCCTATAAGCGATATCACATTTCATCATGCTGGGCATTTACATATTTAATTTATTTGATAATTTTAATAAGAGATACATAGTTTCTTGATTGATAGCTTGGTTGAGCTTTACCCAGCTCAAAGGAATTTCTGAATTTCATTTCTGAATTTAAATCAGTGATGTTGCTAATCTGTGTAAACCACCTGTGTTTATCTGTGTGTGGAGATGAGGAGTAAAAGTGACCATAGAAGTAAGGATAATTAGAGGTTAATGATAAGGGAAATAAACATTCCCTTGGAATTAGAAAAGGTTCTGTTTGTTTTTTAAGATACCTATAAAGTGCTTAATATGTGCTAGACCTAGTTCTAAGTTCCTTACAAATGTTAACTTACATAAACATCACAGCAGCTCCGTGGAGTACAGTTATTATCTCACTTTACAAATGAGGAAGCCGAGGTACTGAGTTGTTGGCTTGCCCAAGGTCACACTGCTGTTGAGTGGCAGAATCTGGGTTTGGAACAGAGGCCTTCTGGTTTTCCATCCTTTTCACTTACCCTCTGTTAATGCATGCTTTTGTTTTCTAAAAGCATTGCTTATGTGTTCATGTGTTATGTGCTTACTATTAATTATATTTAAGTTTGGAAAGATGTATTTTGTGCTGTACATTGTGTAATTTTTATGGATTACAATTCATAATACCATGATGTTAGTTTTTAATTTAAAACATAAGCAAATAGTAGAAAAAATAAAGTTCTTGTGGATAATAAAATTGTCAGTAATTGTCAAACATTGTGAAGAAGGCTTAGTTCCCTCAAGTAGATGTGTAATTAATACAACTTTACACCATTTAAAAATTTATTTACATTTCTTTGTAATTCAACCTGTGTTCTAAATTTGTGCTTAACGAATTATTGAAAGTTTTTAAAAAAAATCTGCTTTTTAAGATATTTTTTTACCAGTCACCATTTTTTTTCAAGTTAGTGCAGTGGACCACATACTGAACATAAACTACATTTTGCAACTTTTAGCAACGTGGTCTATGAACTTGCTGCTCAGACTGGAGTGCTAAGGTATCTATGGATTTTTACCAGGGAGTTTGTGAAGGCACACAATAAAAGTATTACTCTTTTAGAGTATCATTTCTACTAAAAGCTTGGTGGGGGTGGAATATTAAGTAATTTAATTGCTTGACATTTAAAAAGTTTTTTATATTGAAACTAAATGATTCTCAAGGTAAAAGGCAAAGAATTTCACATTAATGGTCTCTACCCTAGTGGTCCTGAGGTATGTATCAGTTCATTCTGTGGAAAGATTTCAGGAGTGCTTGATGATATTTGAAATCAGTTGGTGTCTTGGAAAGTTGTGAAATTAGTGAACTAAGCAACATAAAATGCTGATCAGTAAAGTTGAGTAAGAGCCCTCATTTTAGAAGTCAGTCAGCTACTGTAGTGTCAGCATATCAAAGTGTTAATCAGTAATCTTTGTTGGGCTGCTGAAAAGAATAATAATATCAAAGGCACATGTTGTTTTAAATCTTGGAAATATCTTAATGTTTTCTTGGCTTTTATTAAACCCTACTTTTAAGTAATACTGAGTAAAATTAGGATTTATAAAAAAGATAATTTGGGGTTATCGTTTAATTTACAAAAGCATTGAACATAGTATTCCTTTAAATAACTTGCTTCTTTAGCTTCTTCAGTTCATTATATTCACAACGTTCAGACCTGCATATAAATGAAGCAAAGAACACCACTAGTTTATAGGTGTTATTTTTTTTAATGTAAAACCTCATGTTGAAAGATTAAAAGGATATAAATTTGAAAACCTGTATAGAACCTGTATAGCCAGTGTTTTGTTTTTTAAAATACCTAATAGGTTTGGGTATAAGCAATATTGATAATTGCCTTCAATTTCATTCTAAATACTGAGATTAGAGCTTGAATATGCCACTTACTTTTATATTTTTTAATTTTAATTTTATTGGAGTATAGTTGATTTACAATGTTGTGTTAGTTTTAGGTGTACAGCAAAGTGATTCAGTTACACATATACATATATTTATTCTTTTTTAGATTCTTTTCTCATATAGGTTAACACAGAATATTGAGTAGAGATCCTTGTGCTATGCAGTAGGTCTTTGTTGGTTATCTGTTGTATATAATAGTGTGTGTGTGTGTTCATCCCAAGCTCTTGATTTATCCCTCCCCACCATGTTTCCCCTTTGGTAACCATAAGTTTGTTTTTGATATCTGTAAGTCTGTTTCTGTTTTGTAAATAAGTTCATTTGTATCATTTTTAGAAATTAGATTCCACATATGAGTGATATTATGTGATATTTGTCTTTGTCTGACTTACTTCACTTAGTATGATAATCTCTAGTATGATAATCTCTAGGTCTATCCATGTTGCTACAAATGGCATTATTTCATTCTTTTCATTCTGGCTGAGTAATACATTGTATACATGTACCACATCTTCTTTATCCATTCCTCTGTTGATGGTACAGCATGTCTTCTTTCATCCATTCCTCTATTTATGGTACAGCACATCTTTATCCATTCCTCTTTTGATGGACATTTAGGTTGCTGCCACTTACATTTTATTAATAAGTATGACCATTAAAACAGTAATCACTTGACTTGTAGAGTGACATGAATATATTCTTGAAGTATCCAGATGGTAATTGTGGCACAAAGCTTTTTTACTTAAGTGATTTCAGAAAGAAAGGAGGGGAGGGGTGGGTGGTAGCGAACCTTTTAGTAGGGCAGTTATGGGGAGAGCAAATTAAAGAGTTGGCATGCTGTCCTGGAGTGTATTTTCTATGTGGAATTTGCCATCCAACAGCAGAGAGAAGTATAAAGCATTCTCTTTGTGTAATAAATTTAACCAGAAAAAATATATTTTGTTCTTTTTACTTTTACTTTGTTTTATTTCTATTTAGACTTGACTGAGGAAGAAAAATAGTGGTCGGTAGAATTGGCATAGTTCTGAGTCTAAGTTTCTTGATTTATCACTATATTTGTTCATTCAAGCATGTTTAATTCATATCATCTGTAAAACTCTGTAGACTGAAAATTTTCTATAACTTGGCTAATTACTTTTATAATAAAGAATATACTTAAAACTTAGAGTAAATTGTTCATGATAAAAGAAAAAAAATCCTAATCTCTACTTTCAAATTTCTTTACTTACGCTTTTAAGTAGAAGATGAACCAGAAGTAGGAATTGGAGAGGGTGTTTTTGTTTGTTTTTGTGATTTTTTTTTTTTTTTGGCTGGTTGATAAGATACAACAGTACTACTAAAATAGAGGGGGTCGGGGAAGAAACTGTAAACCAAGACGTGTGTACACATGATAGTAATTATTTGAGGCTCCTCTAAGATGTGCCCCTCAGTTTTCTGTTCTTGCTATTTTGGGGGGAGAAACCCTTTTTTTTGAGGATATAATTTCTGTGATATGATGATTTCTGGAATTTCTAAAAATTAATGCAAGTATATGATAGCAGGCCAAGTCCAAATTGCAATGACAAAAGAAAATAAAAATAAGAAAAAATAATCCGTAGCAGCTCTGGAAAACAGGAAAGGATGCAGTCGGTGGATCAGAACATTTGGAGACTTTCTGGAAGATATAAGACTGACAAGATTAGATGATTAGAAACCACTACTACTGAAGAGCTTTTAACTCAACATAGGGAAAATTACCTGCGGGTAATATCAGGGTAGTTAGGAGACTCTAGGATCAGTGAATCTATACGAAAAACATGCTAGTTTCTCCCCTTTACCACACTAAAGGCAAAACCTGCCCACAAAGTCCCACAGCCTTTTATTATGGGAGTGGGGGAGACTCTTGAAGGTAAAGCAGTGACCTGAACCAGCCGTCAATACTGAACAATCTAGATCTTTATTTAAAAAGATGAAGACAATGATGAAATACTGGATATTTGAGGAAAATTAGCAGTGCTGAACAGAGGACTCATACTAAAATAAGCAGAGCAAATAGCCCAGAAATCAGTTAATGTGAAAAAAAAAGAAACTGAAAATTTTTAGTTTCTAGAGAAAGGAACAGTGAAAAACAGTTAACGATTAAAAATTTGATTTTGGCCCTTAGAGGCCAAAAAATATAGAGGGTACTAGAATCCAGAGTGCTAAGTTGACTCCAAAGCTGTAATCAGAACACTAGCTGACCTAGATGCTTATATTTAAAGGTCACATGCTTTTGAGGAGAGAGATCTTTGGGCATCCACTAGATGGGAAGTTGGAATTGAGGCCTCTGCATGAGGCCGAGGCTCTTCAAGATAAGTCTTTAATGAAAGAGAGTCCAGAACATGAAATTTAACTTCCAGCAGAGAACATCAGAGACATTTTCTTCTCATGGCATTTGGGTGTGAGACTAAAAAGTAAGCCTGTCTTCATGTGGGTTTGAGATTCTAATATATACTGTCTAGTTCAGGAAACTGCCGGCAGAGAAAATTATTTAAAAATAGTCAAATGTTGATAGTGCTGCAAAGCATCTAATAGAAACAAAAGTTAATACTCTTTAGGGGGATGCACCGTCAAGATAAGCCTTTTAGTATGACTGTTGGTAAAGCATGAATGAAATGCTTTGGAGAAAATCAGCAATCATGAGCAAGAGTAAGCAGGAAAAACAGCAAAATTAGACGTCTGTGATATTGAAATTACTAGGTAAGAGTATGGAATATATATATAAATGTTTAAAGAAATAAAATGGAGGATTAAAAAACATGAGCAAGAGACAGAATGCTGTCAAGTACGAGGAAGATTTGAAAAAGAAGAGAACTTTTAGAAATTAAAAATATAATAATTGAAATGGAAAAACATTGAACGGCTTAAATGGATTAAACCCAGCTGAAGAGAGAATTAATGAACTTGAAGACAGATTTGGAAAAACAGATATGGAAACATGAAAGACGTGTTTAGAGTCAGAAGAATAAACATGTCTAATATATGGGAAGTCGGAGTTCAGAAAAGGAGAACGAGGAGACTGACAGTCCATATCCAAAGAAGGAATGAGAATTTTCCAAAATTAAAAAATGTGAATCATTAGGCTGAAAAAACACAGTGAATCCAGAAGAAGAAAAATAACTGGATAATGTTAAGGACAAAGAGAAAATAAAAGTAACCAGAAATAGATTATCTGCAAAGGTATAAAATTAGACCAGTAGCAGACTTCTAAACTCCAACAATAGATGCTGTAAGTCGAGAATTCAGCCTTCAAATACTAAAAGAATACAGATACCATCCTGGAAGTAACTAGCAAAATCATTCAAAAACAAGTGTTTTGAAATATATTTTCAGACAGATATCAGATCGGTAAAAATTTAAAACTCTGACTATATTGTGTTGGTGAGCTTGTGTAGCAACAAGAACTCTTAGCTTGCAGAAGTATAAACTATTTTTCGATAGTAATTTAGCAATATCTAGTAAGTTTGAATGCACATTTCTCCAGTGACCCAGAAATTCTACATATATATATATGAATATACCTTATATACCTTAGCATTGTTTATTGATCTGTTTTGACCATGACATAAATCAAAATTTCAGGAAACAAAATTTACTGTTACTGTGTACAGTACACTTTGATCTATCTCTGTGCCTTACTACTTTGTTCATTTTCTTCCCTTTTCCCTTTACTCCTCACCACTCTTTTTTTAAACCTTCCTGTGACCTTGACCTACTAACATGATTATATTGGTAGGTTGTAAGCTATAGTTTGAAAAACACTCCCTTAAAGAAACTCACACGTAAGTGTAATAAGGATGTTCATAACAGTATTGTTTGTAAAAGTGAAAAACTGGAAGCAATCTTAAGCCCTAATAAATGGAGAGTGTATAAATAAACTGTGGTATATCCATGTAAAGGTGCAGAAGAATATATAAAGTATGATATATGAAACTTAAAAATGCAAAGCAATACTATGTATAGCTTTATGGATATACACATATATAAAATATATAAGGAAATCCATGGTAATGATAAACACCAAACTTAGGTTATCTCTGGGAGGAAAAGAAAGGTATTTCTCTTATCTAGATAGCACTTTTTTCTTAAGCTGGGGGGTGGATACACAGCTGTTTATTAAATAATATCATACACTCCTTCGTATGTCTAAAATATTTCACAATATATTTTTTAAAAAGAGAGGTAATGATATTGACAGATTGAGATTTCTCTCAGGGAATAGAGCAAAAAGAGTTGAATGTTATGGGAGAAAAGTTTGAGACCTATAAAATAGATCCAAGAGATCACTATCTGTGAAATAGGAATTCCAGAAGTGAAAAATACATACTGCAAAAGCAGTAGACAATGAAATGGTAGAGTAAAATTTTCCTGAGCTGAAGAATGCCATCAAATAAGATATACTGAAATCAAATTTCTGGTAAAATCAAATATTGGTCAAACTTTGAATTCCAAGGATCAAAAGAAAATCAAGTTTCCAGATAGAGTAAACAGGCTCACCCTAAAGCAAAAGAAGTATCAGATTGGCATCTGATTTTTCTTATGCAGCACTGGATACTAAGGAACAGTAGAGAAATTCCTATAGGATTCTAAGGTATAAGTACTATGACCCTAAGGTTCTGTATGCAGCAAAAGTGTTTTAAAGTATGAAGACAGATATATATTCTTTCCAAGGCATTCTGAACTACAGCACTTATGGATAAATGAATATATTATTTGGAAGTACTTAAGCAAAATGAAATGAAATGAAATGATAAGTAATGGCTTCTGTTCTGCACATGAGAATTCTGGATGGAAAAAAGAAAGGTATACATTAAGCATAGATGAACAAAATCAAACAACAAACTGAAACAGTCAATGAAACTTATGGTTAAGTCTAAAAAATTGTTAATAATATACTTTGATGTACATTTGAGGTATAATATAACTAGAGAAAATATTCCTAATAAAATGGAAGCTATGAAAAAATGACAACTAGGAAATAAGATTTTAGATGATTTAATAATAATAAAACCTGTTCTCTAGCAGGTTATGCGTAGAGGGAGGAAAGTAAAAGAAAACTATGCATAGTTTGCTGTGCAAAGTATTTCTATTCATAGAACTACAGAAGTGGATACTTTTTACTTTACTTATGAAGAAATATAGATGGAAATACATGTTTAAAGTTTGAGGAGTCTTTTGTTAGAAGATGGCAGATGATCAGTTCTCCCAACCTTCTCCATATTTGCTTGAAATGACTAAAAATGTCTTTTTTTAAAAAAAATAAAGCCTATAACAGCATTGGGCAGCAAGAAAGGGTTACATTGATATAGCAGATTTTGGGGAATTCCCTGAAGATAGAAAGTAGATGGAATGAGAGGTGCAGAGAAACAAGAGCAGAGAAAAACCACAACTGAAATTGAGAAGTTTTTCCTTGGTGGGCCTCAAGAAACTCCATTTGTGTTGTTAACAGTTTCAAAGGATTGAAGTGGTCTGTGGGGTAATCATCAGAGTAATTAATTTAAAAACTGCCTGTGCCAGCTGGACTCTGTTCTTCTTCATTTGTACAGAATGACTGTCAGCCAGGGGTATTTGTCTCTAGGATAGAGTCATGGCTTCTGTTCTGCACATGATGAATCTGGAGAAGGCTTCTGGTTGTGTGTGCTGGGGTTGGAGAGTAGCAAAGCAGAGTTTGAGAACACAAAGGGGAGGAGAGGGAAAATGGTTCCACATGTATGAAATACAATAAAACACTCCACCCCGAAAGTAAAGTCTTCCTATTGTTTGCTGTCTTGGAGGTTCCAGACCACAACCTGCTTTATGACAACACATTCTAAATTAAAACCTCTTGATATGCTCTGCCCACTCACATTCATCCTGAAATCAGCTCTCTCATTCAGGGAAGATTCCTTCAGAGAGGGACAGACCTACAGATCTATGAGAAACCCAGGTTATTTAGATAGCTCTGGAACACCATTCACAAATTTGGAATACGAGTGATTACCAGAACACCAACAATATCAATAGAAAATGAACTGAGAGAAAAATTGACTCCTGGAAAATGAGAATGATACAAGAAGTAGGTAGAACTTAAATGTAATTTGTATCCTTAGAGAGATTTAAGGGGATAAAGCAGCTGAAAAAATAAATCAGGCTATTCTGAAAGAAGCGATCTGCAGAGTTCTCAGAATCAAAAAAATTGCTAAAATAAAAAATATTCAAGGGAAGGGCTGAAAGTTGAATTAATGATTTAGAAGTAAGGTTGAGGAAACATCCTAGAACCCAAAGTTAAAAAGATGGAGATTGAAATATGAGCATATGTTTAAGTTACATGGGGCATGGAACCAGGTATGTGTTCCAGGGATGCCAGGGAGTGTTATATGAATATTACAAAAGGTGAGTTAGATCAATATATACAGATGTGAAAAGATGGTCAAGATACATACAGTGAAGAAGCAAGTTGTGAGAATAGTATGTTTAGTATATTTGTGATCAGAAATCATATGCATGTTCAAATATGCAAAAGAAAGATGAAAGGACATGAATGATCTTTTGAGAAAAGGATGGAGGGATGAGAGAATACTTTCCATTTTTCTTAAAACATAACGCTGTTTTATAAGGAGCATATTTTTACTTAAAAAATAGAGCATTAAAAGTTATGTTGAGGGGAAAGGAGAGCAACATGAGGTTAGCAGCGGTTTCCTAAGCCATTGATTTACACATAGTCTCAAGTCCATAATTTTCTCTGTAACATACAACTTTTCTGTTAATTCTTAGCAAGCGTCTCCTTCCCTCACTTCATAGACTCTCAGAAGGGTATTTTCACACACTTCTCTGAACCTTCTTTACCCAGAGTATTGGGGTTGAGGTGGCTAATTCCTTCATTACATGTGGATTTTGTGAGAGAGGATATGTATGTGGAGAATACCTTAAAGTAAGGATATCTTCTAGATATTGGTTTATTAATAAAGGGTAGTATCAATCCAACATCTTCTGTAGAATGAGTCAGGATGTAAATAAATTAAAATAATGAGTAGTAAAGGGAAAAATAAGAATTCTATATTCAAGATTTTGAGTATATCCTGCTGGGAGTTTTTGGGTTGAGAGTAGGAATTGGTCAATATTAGAACATATGAGTGTAATCACAGAGGTGTGAAGTGGTGTTCTGGACCACCTGAAAGGCCCCATCCTTTTTGTGAGGAGATGGATATGATCCTTGATCTCAATATGCTACATCTACTATAAACTTCTGGACCCTCCGCCATCATTCAGGATGCTTCTCTAGTGGTTGAAGAAGTGGAGGATCACATGGGAGAGTGCCTGAGGATCCTTGCCTGGGACAAGTTGTGGGAAGAAAAGTCTTGCAGGTATTCTTCTGATATATTTTACTTGGTTGCTGTGTTTTTATTGGATAAAATAATTCTTTTCCTGAAAGGGCTGAGGAGTGGTTAGTGGGAGGTGGGAGATGGGAGGGAGTAGTCTTTTGTAAGAGTGGTAGAAGAACTAGGAAAGAATACCAGCATCTTTCTGTCTTTTCTTTTTCTGCTCTTGCACAACGTTTGCTTTCATCTTCACAATAAAGGAAGTTGTGCTTGAATCACAGACTCACTTCTGTGGTAATAAGATTCACCAAGAACATTTAGGTACATAGCATGCTGACATAATAGATTAACTAGCCGCAAATTTTAAAAACCAGTGGAAAATGTTTAGATCTGTGAACTGTATTGAATTTAATTTTTTGAATATATGTTTAAAAAGCTTGTTTGTAATTGTTGATTATTTCTTCTTTGATTGTGTTAGTTGGTTATTTAACCATTTGATACTGATTTATTTCTTAGGCATGAAGCTGTTTAACACTGCTATGCACTTAAATTAAGTA
This sequence comes from Globicephala melas, assembly GCF_963455315.2. Taxonomy (NCBI): domain Eukaryota; kingdom Metazoa; phylum Chordata; class Mammalia; order Artiodactyla; family Delphinidae; genus Globicephala; species Globicephala melas. Next base: position 46,637,664 of record NC_083328.1, on the reverse strand, counting down.
GTTAATTAACTGGAGAACCTTAAGTCTTAAATTCATGATTTTTCTCTTGAATAGTAGAGTCTCAGGTGCCAGGAGCTCAGCGAATGGCTTCCAAGATAGCTCTAGTTCCAGTGCAGCTTAAAAATATTGCAAAAAGATTATTTTCTTCAAACTGTATGTCAGGGAATTTCAGAGATTTTCTAGGTATCTGCTTATTGAAGTTTTAGAAATGGTATCTTCACTTGTATTCTTGATAATTTATAATTCTGTTGTGCTTTTTATTTTTTTGTTTTTTTTAAACATCTTTATTGCAGTATAATTGCTTTACAATGGTGTGTTAGGTTTCTGCTTTATAACAAAGTGCATCAGCTATACATATACATATATCCCCATATCTCCTCCCTCTTGGGTCTCCTTCCCATCCTCCCTATCCCATCCCTCTAGGTGGTCACAAAGCACAGAACTGATCTCCCTGTGCTATGTGGCTGCTTCCCACTAGGTATCTATTTTACGTTTGGTAGTATATATAACTCCATGTTACTCTCTCACTTTGTCCCAGCTTACCCTTCCCCCTCCCCGTGTCCTCAACTCCATTCTCTATGTCTGGATCTTTATTCCTGTCTTGCCCCTAGGTTCTTCAGAACCATGTTGTGCTTTTTAAATGATAATATAAGCAGTATGCCTGAGTATGTGGGGGGAAGTTATTTTTGAAAACTTAGAGCATTTGGAACATATAACAACTCAATTAAGTGGATATAGACAAAGATATGTCAATAAAATTGGCCAAGGTAAAGTAAGTGAAATGAGAGGATATGCTGATAGAGTTTTCTTTTCTTTTTTGTTTCAGTGAAAATAAGAAATGTTGCTTTTAATAGAGATTTTTGTATTATTTTCTCTTTTTTTTTTTTTTTCTAGTGTGGGCACTAGGAAAAAGAGCTCTTTTATTCCATCTTGTCTTCCAGTCCGTTTTGAATCAAGAAATACTCATTGAAAACTGCTTTGAGAAGAGTCTGTTTTGAAGAAGGAAAAAGAAATACTGTTGAGAGAAGGCATACAGACCAGAAGGGTGATAGAAACATGTGTTTTTGGTGTGTGTGTAACACCAACAGGACTTCATAGAGAGAAATGGAGAGCTAAGAAGGGAGAAAATTAAGAAATGACTGAAATTTGTGGGGCCTGATGGGAAAATGCTGGCCATCTACTAATATGGAAAGACAGTTGATGCTTCAGTCCCAGGACTTTTTGTCTCTGCTGCACAGTTACCATAAACTCTTCTCACATTCAGAACTATCCCTTTATCCTCTGTGAATGATGGCACTCTTGCTTCTATTTCAGCAGTGCTTCCAAGGATGAATGAAAACATACAGTGTCTGCCAAAACCTAAAAAGTATAGTTTATTTATCACTAGAGCTTTGTAAGCTACCCCTCCTGCGTTTTAAAATTCTGTACTTTGCAGAACCGGCCATTGTAGGGTGTTTTTTGTTTTTTGGGTTTTTTTGGTCAATAAATATTAGATTTTCAAGATGAAGTATAATGATTCCTAATCGTATTGTGATCAGTTTTCTCCAATTTGATATCCATAGACAGCTTGAAGAAACTAAAATTTTACTTTTTAGACTTAGTTATGCTGTGTTTGGTGTGTAATCATATGAGTTCCTGTTTTTCTTGAGATTTTAACAGACCTTGTCTTATTGTATATGTCAAAATAAAAATATTTAAATAGTACATATGTTGTAATATTGTGGATACTGATTTTATATTAATTTTCCACTAAATATTGAGTTTGGTTTTGATATAAGCCCTGATCCTAAATGACAACTTTATCTCAATTTTTGGAAATTAGTTTATCTGTGTTATATAAGAAGCATCTTAAGGATTTGGCTTGTGTGTGTGTTTTAAATGTAAATTTTACTTGTTTTTTGTTTTTAAAAAAATTATGTAATCATTCTATTAGGCAGCTTTTCTTTGGAAGACAAGAGGACTTTATGTTTTTGAACTATAATTGGTTATTTAAGTTCTCCAGACCAATAATACGAATTCTGAACCTTGTTTCTAATTCTTCAGTCTTTCCTTATTTTAAGGACTTTTAGAACAGGTTGTGATCCATTTTGAACATAGTATCTCAGTAGTCAAGAACGTATTCTCCTCATCCTTTCTCCAAGGAAGGTTTCTTGATTGAAAGTTCCTCTTGTACACTGGGTTCTCTTCTGAGTACCCTCTTACTAACGCAGTGATTGTTTTAATAAGAATACCCTCTTATTAACGCAGAGTGATTGTGAAAGGGGGAATGACTTTGTTTCAGTCTGACATAGGGAATTGTACAGACGTGTCTATTACTGCATTGCTTGTCGTGGCAAAAAGCTAGAATAACTTTAATGTACATCAAGAGGGAGAATAGTTGCAATGGAATGTTATGAAACTCTTAAAAAATGGGTTCTCTGTTCATTGTAAGGAATGTTTGTGATATTTTAATAAGTGAAGAAAGGTATAATTCACAGGAAGTATCCTATTTTAAAAAACTTGTTTCTATAAAACATGTATATATTTGAGATAAAAGAAAAGTATAATTGTCTTGATATATGGGATGGAGGATAAAGAAGGAATAGGGATGATCTTTTTTTCTTTTCATATTTTTTATTATCACATTGGTTTCAGTGAAAGTGTTACTTTTATAATTTTTCAGGAAGAGCTTAAGAATTATGGAGAAAGTACTTAGTGTAGTTTTATTGTATTTTATAACTTTATAAAATGTTAATAGAGAAGAATAAAAATATTTGTAGTGGTCAATGATATATATAGTTTGCTATTACTGTGAAATGAATTAAGGAGGACACAATATTGATTATGATTCCATGGGAACACTAAGATAGAAGCCAGCTTTGTCTATAGGAGATAATGAGAGTCAGGGTTAGTATGGACATTTGAAATGTGGTCAAAGTTCTTATTATAGAGACTAGTTTCCATTTAATCTGCTCTCTCTCCTCAGCCTCAGTGCTTTTGCATTTGAGACACTAAATTGCTCAACAAAATTTAATTGAATTTACTTGTGTCACTTCTTTCTACCCCTCTTAGAAAGGAGCAGGCAGAAGAGGAGCATCCAACAGTGTAAAGAGGAGAAAGTTGAATGTTATTTGAATACTGTGCTGGAGAACACATTGACTAGAACTGGGCATTGTGAACCTGGCTCTGATCAAAAAATTTCTGGGCCTCTCTTTACTTGGCTATAAGATAAGGACTTTGTACTCTGGGCTCTTCTGGAAATAGGATTACACAGTAAAGAATCCCTGCATAATAGAGAATTGATTTTAAGTTGTAATATTGCATCTGCCAGTAAAAATTAATAGCTTTACCTTTTTTTGAAGGGGGTGGAGTTAATATAGTGATACATATGGATGTGAAGTTAGGCATTACTTTGCTCAACTAGAATGTTGGGATATTTTTCTTTAAGACCTGATTACTACTACATATAGAAAATTGTTACATTAGTAAATACTTACGGCTTCCTTAGGCTTGTACAGGTAACATTATGAGTTCATAGGGAATATGTTTTAAAATATGACTATTTAAAATACAGAAAAGTGACAGTTAATAGATATGGAAGTGTTAGGAAGTGGCTATTATAATATTGAAGGAAACAAAAGCTTTAAATTTATTTTGTATTGTGCCCAGGGAATTATGTGTATAATTTTTTAAAAAGTTAACCTTGAGTTTACTTGAGGAAAAAACATTATGTCTATGGGCTAGAGATGAATTTTTACTATTAAGCTTCCTATTAAGTCACTGAACCCAATTTTCACAGGCAGAGGCTCTATTTGCTTTTCATTTTTGTCTCTACAATTCTCTTTCCCTCAGCTTGAATAATTATAAATCCCTTTGATCATTTTAATGCCTGGTTATAAACGTAAAGTGTATGACTATGTTTTTCTCCTTTCAACTAGGTTATCAAAGGATTGTATGACCCAATATTTTCTAAATTTCAAACAGTTTCATATAATATTATAATAAAGTCTGTAATATATGTGTGTATATACAGCATGAACCATAAACTGATTTGTGAGTTGTGGTTCTGTATTTGCCATCTATATATTTCAAAAGACTTATCTGTTATTTGGCTTTTATTATAAGTCGCAGGGTTATTATAAAGATTGAAAGAGACAGTGGATAGGAAAGCTTTGAAAACTATCAAGATTATACAAAATAAATTATTATTGTTTTACTCACTGGTTAAAAAAGATTAGAGGGCCTAGAACTATGTTCTTAAGGGCTGAAAACACTTTGCAAATCATTTACTGATTCTAGGTGCAATTGAAATGGTACAGTTTTATGAATAGCAATATTTCCTTCATACTGAGAGAGAAAAATTGAGATGATTTTACTAGATGATTAACTGATTCTACCAGTATTATACAATGAGGTGTGGAAGTATATAAGACATACCAAAATTTAGGAAAAATCTCACACATTTCAGATTCAGTTGGTAGACTTTGACAAATAGTTAACCTTTTTAATACAGTAAGTGGCTCTGAAATTATCCAACATTATTCCATAGTTTGAGACCTTAACGAATGACCATAAGTATTAAAGTTTATTACCTTTTGTTTCTAACTCATTTTGGCCAAAACTAAACTCATTATCTTCCTTTCAAGCCTGTTCACCCTTTACCCTTATTTTGGAGAATGGGCCCTTCATCTATCCAGTTATGGATAACAGGATAACTTGTCTCAAGTTATCATTTACTACTCTCCAGTAACACCTACTTCTAGCAGGTCCTAAATTGTTAAAGTTCTTCTTTAAAACGTCTTTTTTTGTTGTTGTTGTTCCTCTATATATGTCACCTCACCTGAAATCAGACTCCACATATTTTTCATTTGGATTATAATGGCAGCCTCGTAACTCATCTACCTGCCTCTAAAGTCTTGCTTCATACCATTCTCAAAGCAATCTTTCTAAAGGTAAATCTGATCAAATCACTGTTCTGGTTTTCTAACCTTTAAAAGTCCTTCTATGATAAAGGACTAAACTCATACAAGGGGCCTCTTTATGACCCTGCAAAATCTTTTTCATTATATTCCTTGTGCTTTGTATTACATCTGGTATTTTGTATGTCATCATTAAATATTGGCAGAAAGAAATAATTCTGGTAGACCCTGAGAGATTGGAAAAGTATAAAATATATATTGAAAAATTATTCTCTACCTTGGCTTCCTAAAGAACTTTTTAAAGCACTGGGTTTTTTTTGTTTTGTCTGTTTTTTTTCCCACTGAACACAATTTTATTGAGTACGTACTATGTACACCAGACACTGATCCAGGTGCTGGTGCTACAGATACAGCAGAAGACAAAACAGACGAAAATCCAAGCCCTTACAGAGCTCCTGGAGCTTACATTCCAGTGAAATCAAGACAAGAAAACTAATCCATGGAGAAAATGACAAAGTATGAGCCAAAGAGAACAGTTCTTCTGAGGAGTAACAAAAGGGATTCCCTATTGTGTAAGTCAGAAAGAAACAGTAAAGTCCCTACGGGGTCACCCAAAAAGACAGGGCCCTGCTGAGCTCCCTCACCAGCCTGAGAAAGCAAGGGTTCGCTGTCTACCCTTTACCACAGTCTTAGGGTAGAGGTCAATGCACAGAGCTCCCCAGGGGGTCCACTAGGCCATTTAAAAGTCCATCCCCAAACCAGTGGCATTTCCAACCAGAGGAAACCAATGGTCGTGCAAATCTGTTTCAATCAAGACAGTAGTCTCTCAGATATGAAATTCAGTGAAGATGAACATAACCTGCAGATAATAAAAAAGCAAAAAGAACCATGAAACTAAAATTGTTTACAGCGTAGTAGTTTAAGATACTAAAATGAGAATGTAGAAAAGGTTGTTGCCTAGGAAAGTATTTAATCCTTAGCCCCAAAGTAATAAAGTAGAAACTTACTATAAACTAGTTTGGCAGTTTTAAATGCAGGCAGGTAATTCTGATTTTAAATGTTCTGTTTTTCTAAGGTGAGACAAACTTGAAAGTATTTGGTCAAATTTGGTTTTATGAAATGGTTTAATGTACAAAGTTTTCTAGGAGTCTTTGGACCTTCACAAAACGGAACAGGGCTCACTGGGTTTAAGAGACTATAAAGCACTGTTTTTAATGAGCCTTTGTCTCTATTTCACATAGCATAGTGCTTGGCAATTAGTTAGTGCTCAGTAAATGTTGAATTAACTGATCAATTTGAAATAAAAACTGGAATCTAAATATGGATGACAGCAGTGGGTGTGGGACATAGTTCCTTTGGTGGAGATGTCATCAGTTTTCATGTTCCATTTCCACTATAGTTGAGATGAAGAAAATTCTGTACTGTGCATCTTCTGAGCCTACCAATCTCTTTTCATTTTTCAAGCATTTGTGTGAGGTTTTTTTTTTATTGTCTTATTCTTTTCTATGTCTGTTTCCTCAGTAAACTCCCATTTTTGTTCTCTTCCCTTAGCCAGTACAAAGATGGCTTGTGGGTACCTCCTGTCTGTGTCATGACTTTATTTTGTGAACCGTTGATCAGAGGAGATCCAAGAAAGAAAAGATGAATCGTTTGAAAAAATTAAGAAGCTTCTCTTCCCTTCTGTGTGTAAAAGAGATACATATTTCTTTAACAGCCAGTTAAAATTCAAACTAGTTGATTTACCAAATTGCCAGTTAGGTGTCACACTTAATTGTTGGTCCTGTGTCTAGGCTGGGTATTAGATATCATTTAGATAGAATAGTCTCTGGGATTTGGTCAGTGAAAAACTTGAAAAGTCATGTATTAACCACTAGTTGTAGATGTTTTTCCTGTTAAAATTAGAGCTAATTTTTAGTATCTGATTTACTCAGGGTTCACTTTGTCCCTTAATAAATAAAATAATGAAGTGGAATTGATATATAAATTATATAGCAATATAGCTGATAAAAAGTAAGCAGAAGCAAGTTCATAAACCTTAAGGTAAATTCTTGCACTTTTCCATTCAGGCACATTTTACCTTGAATCAGGATAAGGGATTTAGTGAAACTGTACTATCTACAAATCCATTTTTCAAGAACAGCCAATTGAGCACTTACATGCTGTTCCTCCTTTTCATTATTTTGCAAGTCGAGAATTCATACCTGACTTTTTTTTCTCTGAAAGAATTAAATAATCTTCTATCAATAGTACTCCTACTTCTTTCTTACCCATAGAGACAACTTTGGTTTCTAAATTACTACTTGGTCATTGTGCAGATCCTGCTTTGTGAAGGTTAACTGCTTGTAATGGCAAAGATTCTAACCACCTCCTCCCACCCTAACCGCCACCATCACATACATAATCAGGCATTCAAGATGATTATCCAAGGTGGCAATTTCCTCCTACCTTGAAACTTGTACAGATAATCTTGTCAAATGATTCCTTTGTATGATGAATTTTCATTTTTCCAGAAATAGCTCAAGGTGACTCTTCCATTTCATAGCGCTTCTTAGTTTAGTTACTATACTAATCTTTAAATAAAGTTGCCAGATTCATCACCAGATTATTTCTTGAAATAGGATCTCTAAATTTAGCTTTCATTTGTTCTGTTTATTTTTATTGTTACAGTGAAGGAAAAAAATATGTGTTTATTGCCTCTACGCAGAAACTGACCGGCTCAGAATAGGAAAGGCTCAGAATAGGAAACACTGGTCGACTTCATCAGAACTATTCACTTTCATTTACAGTTGAACTCAACTAACATTTTTAAAGCCCTCCTAGCTTTGCTTCAGGTACTTGGAATTCAAAGAATGAGATAAAAATTCTGACATCTAAGATACTTTAAATTACAAAACAGTATGTAGTCCTTTATGGGACCACAGGGACAAAGGAGGAGATATGGTTGGGAGAACTTTATAGAAGAGATGATAACATCACTAAGACCTAAAAGAAGATAATCAGTTTGGGAGAGGGTGGAGGAGACCAGGAAGTAGAAAAAAAGAGTGAAAGACTGAAAGACCTACAGAATTCTAGAGTCCTATTAGCCATTTCTAAGGGTGGAGGGTTCTCTATGGGAGAGTGGCAGAGGAAGTCAGGGACCACCTAATGAAAGGCCTCACAGACCATTGCCTTTGCATGAGAAATCAAACTAATATGCATATGGCTTGACTATTAAAATACATATTCTGATTCAGTAAGTCAGGGTTAGGACCCCGACTTAGGTGAGGAAATGCTCCCAAGTGATGTTGATGCTGCTGGTTCACTAACCACACTTTGAACAGCAGCAAGATTATGTACTGTTCTGAAGAGTTTCGCCTTTATTCTGTGGAGCTTGAAGGAGTGTATATGATCAAACTCTCATTTTAAGAAAATTCTGTTTACATATGGGTAGAAGAGGAGAAATGGTCACCATTAGACTTGGCAAGGAGAAAAACTGATACTGAAGAGGAGGAGATGGAGGCTAGAGATATGCAAAAAGTAGAAGAAAAAGCTCTTGGTTATAAATTGGCTATGGAGGGGAGTTGCTGAGGGCAGGTAATTTGGTATGTTCATAGGTTTGGAAATTGACTAACTGGCAGGTGATGTCTACTGAGTTAGGAGAAGCAGTTTGATCTTGTGCCTTTGTGTTTGTGTGTGTGTGTGGGTAGGGTGGGGTTGGGGGGAGAGGGAGCAAGAAGAAAAAATTGTCTGCCAGGCAGTTCTAAATGACTAAATTGTCATGTGTGGCAAGTACATATAGGCACTGGGGACTCATTAGGTCAGCTCATTTCACATTTATTGAGAGCCTGATGTTTGCCGAGTTCCCTGCTAATACTGCTTAGCATACTAGAAGGGGTGAAATGGGATCTCTTCCCTAAAGGATCTTGCTACTGAGTGGGAAGATAGAACCAAATGAATAATTGCAATCTAGTGTAACCCAGTCAATAACGAAATAAACCAAGGTGGGAATTTCTGGAGAACACTGGGGAAACTTTTAAAGTAGGTGACAATTCAGCAAGGTGTAGATGGGTGAATAGAAATCCATAAGCAGGTGGATAGGGGAGTGAGGAGAGATGGACATCCCAGTCAGTCGGAATAGGAAGTTAGCTTTTGGAGTCCAGGTTGCAGGTGATTTGCTATAGCAGTAGCTCAAAGTAGAAGGCTGGATGGTGGAAGAGGAGGCTGCAAAGGTAAGCAGGGGTCCGATCATAAGTTTTCTTTGCCATATGTGGCCCCCTTAACCTATAGATAATGAGGGTAGGTAGGGGCACCTGAATTGTTAGTTTTGCACTTCGCATTTTAGAGGGAACATTCTAATGGTATCAGTGTGAAGGCTGAATTGGAGAGAGGTAAAATGTGGGACTTGAATCCCAGGTAGACAGTCTAAGTAGTGGTCTAAGTCCGAGTAAGCCGCCCCAAACTCAAAATCCCTTAAGGGGTCAGACAGAGGAAATGAATGTGGGAAGTAGCAGTGGTGTAAGAATTAGGAGGGCCAGGTTCTGCTATGAAAGGAAATGTGGTGTGTGTTCCCTCTTCCCCCACCGGGGAATCCACATTCAAAACTCTAAATACCATTGTGCTACCAAGTAAAACACCCTTAACATAGTAATTTCTGGTCAAAACCAAGGTGGTTGCAGTGATGACAGAAATAAATTATTTGGGAAGTAGAATTTCTGTGTTGAGAGACAACTAAGTGACCAACTAAGGCCTACGGGTTGTGGGAGGAATCACACACTTTTGGTGAAGAGTGAGGAATTTGCTTTGGACATGTTGGGTTTGAGGTGCTTGTGGAATATCCAAGTAGAGATAGCTAGTGTACAGTTGTCAGAACTAGGCTGAGGAATGAGATTTGGGAAGTCCTCTATATAGTGGAGTGAAGATTCTCTAAGGAAAAAACTTAGGATGAGAGAAGACAAAGAGGGCTGAGGATGGAACCCCAAGGAGTTGTGAACTTTAAACAATGACCAGTGAGAGGAATAACAGAGTACTGTTCATGGAAAAGGAGTCTGGTGGTTTGGCTGTGCTGGAGACAAGGAATCAGTGTTTCAGTAAAGAAAATCGTTCAGTTGTGTCACTTGCCACAGAGAGGTGCAGAAACAAAGAATGCAAAGTGTCCTTCAGATTTGGTATAGAGCACCCACTGACAAATTTGTCCAAAGCAACTTCAGTGGGGCCAGAACCCAGAAAACTCTGGATTATGGAGTGACTGGGAGGGAGGTGAGAAAGCACAGTGATTTCTTTTGGAAGAATTCTTTCCCTTTTGCCATTTTTAAAAGGCACTTTCTCAAAGCTTAAGTTCCTGACTGAATGATCTAATTATAGGCTGTCTATCTGAAAATAGTTATATACGGGATAAATTAATTTTATTAATATAAATATGCTGGCATAAATCATAAGAATATAAAGATAGGTGTGGTTATTTTTAAACTGAAAAGCTGCTTTAACAAAGATAATTTAGAAAATGAGCTTTTATATTTATAGGCTTATTCATCTGTCTTCATTAATGTTAAAGTAAACTTTTGTGAAACTCCAAGGAAATATTTTCTACATGTTTCTGATTAAAGAAGAAAAATGTGTGCATTTATTTTCTTGAATTAAACATGCTTTGAAAATTATAAAAATTGTTCAACCTCTTCCTTTTTAGTACTTAAAAATGGGCTTAAACATTGAAGTGCTTTATAGTTTCACTTCAGATTTTTTTTTCCTATTGACTTAAAGTTATTTATAGTCTTTGCAATGCCACCCTCTAGCGATCCCTTAGCAAAATACATTAATTAACTTGAAAAGTCTGTTCCGTCTCTAACACCCCTGGTCCTTTGTCTCAGCATGCATTGTTTGGTGTCTTTTATTGCTCCTCAGTTGGTGTGTGTGTGTGTGTGTGTGTGTGTGTGTGTGTGTGTGTGTGTGTGTGTGTGTGTGTGTGTGTGTGTGTGTGTGTGTGTGTGTGTGTGTGTGTGTGTGTGTGTGTGTGTGTGTGTGTGTGTGTGTGTGTGTGTGTGTGTGTGTGTGTTTCATAGCCAGTTATACTTCTTATTCTCCTTTAATGGCATTAGGAAAAGATCAGGAGCTTTGCAGCCAAAATTTTAGTTATGAAATCTTACACCTTCATTTATCACACTGTGCCTAGGGCAGGTTACCTGTCCAGAGTTCTTTTGAGGAGTGAAGGAGAATGTCTTTTTGTGACACTCAATACAGCAAAGAGTAGGCATTCAACATCTGGCAACTCTCTGTTCCACCTTCTTCTCCCCATCCTCATTGACTAGGCTAGGGGATCAAAATTCTTTTTTACCCCCTCTGATTTCTCTTGATATAAAGCATCTTATTATATTACTACTGCCTATTTACTTGTCCAAGTTCTGTAACTTCTAGAGGCCAGGGACCATGTTTGGCTTGTGCATGTTTGTATCGTTAGTATTTAGCACAGAGTCCAGTGGATACAGGATCCTCATTAAATAAATATTTGTTGAATAACTAAGTGAACAAATGATTGAATAAATGGCTACCACTTCCTAATAGGAATCTTGGTGTGTGTTATAGCAGTTTCTCTGGTATTATGCAGATTGCATAATATAATTACATAACATAATTAGATTTTACCCATAGCCTTTCATGGGGGGTATTTATTTGCTTTTTTTTTTCCAATTTCTTCCATAGGTATTAGTCTTTTCAGGTTTTTGACAATATAATTTGTATTTTCCATAAAAATTGTCAATTTCACCCAATAAGAAAGTATTAGCAAACAGTTGTACATAGAATTTCAGTATAACATTTGATTTCTTCCATATCTGATAAAAGTCCTTTTATCACTCCCAATTTTATGTCTTGTGTTTTCTTTTCATTAAAAAAAATATTAGTTGGAGGTATGTGTATTTTATTGGTATTTTTGAAGCACTGGGATTATTTTGAATTCTTCTGTTTTTCTACTCTCTAATTGAAAAAAATATACATTATTTTACCTGTATTGCCTCTTCTAGGCTTTTCTAATAATTTAATGCGCCCACTTATTTTTATTCCTTTTTTGTTAAAGCTTTTATTACTCTAAATTTGCTTCTGATACCCATATCTAAGTCCCATATTGTTTGGTATATACTATTTTTGTTATTTCTGAGTTTTCAGTAAATACGCTGTGATTTTCTTCTTGACCTAAGAGTTGTTTAAGGAGGGTATTTTTAAATTATGAAGTGTGTGTGTATGTATATGTTCACAGTTAACTTCTAGTTTTATTATAATGTGACCAGAGAATAAGGCCCATACAATTGCTATTCTTTGAGATTTTTTTTTCTTGTGGTACATACAAAATCAGTATTTAAAATGTTCTCCAGAAACTGAGAAAGAAGGTGAGCCTCTGTAGGGTATACAGTTCTCTATTTTATTTGTTGGCTTTATTTCAGATACCCTCTACATTTTAACTGCTTCAAATGTCATATACTTATGAGGATTAAAGTTTTAAATTACTGTTGTGTGTTTGTCATTTTTCTCACTGTTTTTTAACATGCTTCAGTACTATGTTATGTGACGCTTAAAAGTTTGTAATTGATATCTTCATAGTGGATTTTCCTTTTCATCGATTAAAAATAATCTTTTTAATAAATGTTGCTGGTCATTTGGATATTCACATGGAAAGAAAATGAAACCCGATCTCTGCTTCCCACCATGCACATTTGATTTAAGATCTAAATGTGAAAAGTAAAATAATGAAGCCTCTGTAGGACAATATAAGAGAATATCTTCTCTATCTTAAAGTAGGAAAATATTTCTTAAACAGGACACAAAGCTTAGTAACATAAAGGAAAAGATTGATAATGCTGGACCATTGACAAGTTAAGAAATTCTGTCGTCAAAAGATTCCAATAAAACAGAAAAAGTAAACCAAAGAATGAGAGAAGGTACTTGCAGCACATATACCAAAGGGCTTTTATCCATATTATGTAAGAATTCCTATAAATCAGTAATGAAAAAGACAGACAACCCAATAGAAAAATGGAAATGAGAATTGAACAGGCACTTTGGGGAGGAGGATATTCAGGTGGCTAATGAATATATGAAAAATTGTACAACTTATTCACCAGGGAAATGCTGATTAAAACCATAGTGAGATACTATCACAACAGTCACTAGAATGGCTAGAATTTAAAAGATGACAATATCAAATGTCAGCAGAATGTGGATGGCAATGAAACTCCTTCACTCCTGCTGAGAAAACCACTTTTGAAGGTTCTGGCAGCATCTACCAAAGCTCTGTGTACACAGATATAAATAGGAACACAGATAACCTATATATCCCAGAAATTTCATAGGAATTCATGCAGATATCCACTAAAATCAAGTACAGTCATGTTCAAAGCAGCATTATTTGTGTTAGTCAAAACCTGGAAACAAAAATGTCCATCAGCAGTAAAATGGGTGAGTAAATTGTGGTGTATTCAATCCAACATTACGCAGCAATGAGTAGAGTGATGAAAATGCACAAATTACAGCTCCAAGCAAGGATAAATTACACAAATACTTGTTCGTTGGAAGTTATCAGGCATAAAAGAATACATATTATATATGATTTCATGTATATATAATTAAAAAGCAGTCAAGAGTAGCCTAAGAATAAGACCTCAGGATAGTGGTTAGTTTGAGGAGGAGGAAGAGATAATGATTAGGAAGCGGTATTAAGGAGATGTCTAGGTGTTAGTAATGTCCTATTTCTTGACATGGGTGGTGGTTACATGGGTTTACTGACTTTAGAATAATTCAGTGAGTTGTATAATTTATTATTTATGAGTTTTTTGCATCTATGTTTTACTTTGATAAAGAAATATACAAAAGTATACAAATTACAGGAAACCAAAAAATGTTGATTTGGTGTAAGGATACTATTAATATTAAAATAAGTAGAAATTCAGTACAACTTAACCACAATTTTGTCACATGTTGAATACATCCATAAATAATTTCTCTGCCAGTTATTTGCCTGTATGGTCTCACCCAGCTTCTCCGTGTCCTGCTCTGTATTTGTATTGCAGGGTACATTCAAAACAAAACAAAACTTTTCTTTTTTTCCTTGAATTCTATTCTGGCTTTGGTTTTGTTTTCATTTGGCAGCTATATCTTTGCCCTACTTTAAAAAAATTATTTTCCCTTTTTGAATTTTTTTTTTTACCCTTTTGAATTTTTACCTATTTTGAGAGTCATTGACTTTTACAAAGGAATTTTTATTCATTTTCATCCATAATCATAAATGTTTTCTTTAAGTTTATTTTTTATGCTTTACTGATATTGTTATGCGCTCTTTGTGTGTGTGGGTGTGTGTAGGCAATTAAACTTTATTTTTAATTGAAACTTATCTTTAAATTTCTCTGAATGTTTGCACCTATATTTTTCTAATTGTATCAAAAATAAATTTTTTACAACTTCCCCAGTTTAAGTTCACTTTCCCTGTCCTTTTTCTCACTTTTGTCTTTTATTGATGTAGTTTTTGATTCAGATTAAATTTTTTTCAGGTTATTTTTTGTATTTTTTTAATCTCGAGTTAATCATGAGACTTAACACTCTGTTTTATAACTACATGTATAATCATTAATTTATTCACCCCCAAATTTATTTTGGTGCTACTAAAGTACCACACACTGTTCTAGGCAAATAACAATATAAATGAAAAAGATAGATGGGGCCTCTGATCTCATCCAGCTTTATATTCTTTGGGCCAGATGGTCAATACATAGGTAAATAGGATACTTTTATATTTTGAAGGGTAGTATGAAGGGAGTAAATGGTGAAGTGATGGAGAATGACTGCAGTTGGGATTGAGGCTACATGTTGCATAGGTTGGTCAGAGAAGGCCTTTTTGAAGCAGCGACATTAAAGCTGAGACTTGAAGGACAAGAAGAGAGAGCTGGGTGACGAGCAGTCAGGCTGAGAGTAGCTAGTGCCCCTATGAAGTAAGGAGTTTTATCTTTCGAAGAACTTTTATTCAGTAACTTCTGTCAGTCATGGTACTAGGTATTTAAGACGTAGTCATGAATGAACGAAGTTTCTGCTTTCAAAGCATTTGCATTTTACCTAAACAGATCAAAACCAATTCCAGACTGTGATAAGTGCTATGAAGATGATAAAATACGTAAGATGCTGAATGAGGAGAGGAGACCACTTTAGGTAGTATAGTGAGGGAAGTTTTTCTGAGGAGGTGATATTAATAGAAACGTTCAGCCATATGAAAACCTAGGGGAAGAGCATGTACGGCAGGATTTCAGTTGGGTTAGAGCAAAGTTACTGGGAAGGAGAAGACAACTAGGGTTGAACAGTGGGAAGAACCTTAGACTTTTTTCCAAGTACAGTGGGAAACTATAGGTTCAATTTCTTTAATAAAAAGACTCCCAGCTACAAGGCCTCAAACAATACAGAAGTATCTCATGCAGCAACTCAGTCCAGAGTTGGTAGCTTACTCTATTCCACACGGTTGTTTAAGGACCCTGGTTCGCTCTATCTTGGTCTTTAGTTATCTGACAAGGTGTTTCCCCTGTGTATGTGGTTCAAGCCACCTTACCATCTACAGGCCCATGTCTCTAACTTTGCAAAGAGGGAATGAAGGACTAGCAACTTCCTTTTTTAAGTGTAGTCATCATTTAGTCACATGGGCACTCTTAGCATGGGAGGTTTAGAAGTATAGTCTCTCCTGAGCAAGTGCATGTATAGAGAAAAGAAAAGGTGCTCAGGTCTGAGATTTGGGAAACTTTAACATTTAGAGGTGGCAGCAGGAGCCAGCAAAAGACTCTGAGAAGGAGTGACTTGTGAGATAAGGAGAAACTAGGACAACAAAAAGCCATGGGGGGCTTCCCTGGTGGCACAGTGGTTAAGAATCGGCCTGCCAATGCAGGGGACACGGGTTCGAGCCCTGGTCCGGGAAGATCCCACATACTACAGAGCAGCTAAGCCCATGCGCGACAACTACTGAGCCTGCACTCTAGAGCCTCCGAGCCACAACTGCTGAGCCTGTGGGCCCCAACTACTGCAGCCCGAGCACCTAGAGCTTGTGCTCCACAACAGGAGAAGCCACTGCAATGAGAAGTCACCACACAGCAGAGAAGAGTAGCCCCCACTTGCCGCAACTAGAGAAAGCCCGCGTGCAGCAACAAAGACCCAACACAGCCATAAATAAATAAATAAATAACATATTTTTAAAAAGCCATGGGAGCTAAGGAAAGGATGTGTTTTAAGAAGAGTAGTTACGTCTGTTAAATGCTTCTAAAAAAATGAGCAAGATGGGATCAGAAAGATGGGCATTGGATTTGACAATATGTAGGTCACTGGGAAGATTGACAAGAGTCATTTCAGTGGATCAATAGGGTCAAAAGCCAGACTTTAGAAGACTGAAGTGTGACTTAGGGGAAGTATAAATAGGTCCAGCCACTCAAGAAAGCTATTTGGCGCTAAACCTGTGAATACTGCATGGCTCTCTGCTTCCACTCCCAGGTACATCATGACAGTCTTGCACTTGTGTACATGGAAGACATGCTCAAGAATGTTCTTTAGTGGTATTGTTCACAAAAGCCCCAAACTGGAAACAACCCAAATATCCATCAACAGAAGAAAGGATAAATAAACTCTGGCATATATATAAAACGGGATGCTGTTACAGAGCAAAAATTGGTGGGCTATAACCATATGCATCAGTATGATGAAACCTCAAAACATGATATTGACCAAAACAAGCAATTCACACAATATATACTGTTTGATTCCATTTACATAAATTTCAAAAATAGTCAAAATTAAATGTGTCATATATGGTGGATACGTGAATATTGTTAAAACTCCGAAAGAAAGAACCAACAAAAATTTAGGAGAGAGACAAATAGGGAGCTTCAAATATGTTGGTAGTGTTTTATTTCTTAAGCTGGTTGGTGGGTGCTTGGATGTTCATTTAAAAAAGTTCTGTTCTTTAAAGGTTTATATTAATGTATTATCTCCTGTATACTTTACTTTAGATTTTTATTTAAAAAAACCTCTGAACAATGGAAGAGTGAATGTGCAATAAAGATGTGGAGAAAGTGAGTGTGGACAACATTTTGAGAAAGTTTGCTGTGATGCAGATCTGAAAAAGAATGAGAATAATGATTACAGACCTTGATAGGAAAATTAAGTGAGGTAAAGTCTAGGAGATACTTATCAGAGATTGAGATGTTGGAGATTATATTTTGGAAGTACATATAATAGGAATGGATGAGTGAAGTGACGTAGAGGAGAAGATTGTTAGAGGTGGGAAGGCCAAGGACCCAAAGGCCAAGTGCATGTTGACGTTACTGGGAATGATGACAGGAGTAGAATGGACAGAGGACATTGAGCTAGGAGGACAGTCT
Source organism: Globicephala melas (assembly GCF_963455315.2). Classification (NCBI taxonomy): domain Eukaryota; kingdom Metazoa; phylum Chordata; class Mammalia; order Artiodactyla; family Delphinidae; genus Globicephala; species Globicephala melas. The sequence goes on along the minus strand of NC_083328.1, from coordinate 46,620,401 downwards.
GCGGTGATGAGAGGATGGAGGATGACTCCAGTGAAGAAGAGAAGAGAGTATGTAGTCCTCAGGGGGTGTTGGAGGAGGAAGGAACAAATATGGTTTGGGTGTTGGAGTGCGGAGCATTTACCGTGCCTCTTACCCTTGAGGAACATGTAGTTAGAGTTTAAAAAACAAAGGAACCTCCACTTGAAATGAACTGATATTCTTAGAGGACAGCTAAGTTTCAGCGAAGTCCAGAAAGTTGAGGAAACTTCCAGCGACTAGGCTGAGGATATAATTGAGATTCCTGATCTCAGAGAAGGATTTCAGAAGGCACTGGGGGAACTGTAATCACCCATGTGCTCAGAGGGAGAATCTGACTATTTTTCTTTAAATGAATGGTTTCAGTGCCTACTACCAGTCCATTTATACCGTGGTGCTTTTCCTCTTGGGTTATTGTGTCTTATTTACAGACAGGTTTTACCATTTCTTTTAGTAGTGTTTTAGGATGTGTGTAGGAGTTGTATAGCTGGTGAGCCTTTGTATATCTTGGCCAGCTGATGAATTCGTTGGATACAGTCTTTGTCTCTGAAAATTCAGTAGCCCTTGTTTCACTGATTCTAATATTTGAATTGGTTGACAGATTTTTAAATAGTCAAGATTTGCATTCTTACTTATATGCCTGGTATCTTAATAGTGTAGCAGTGAAAGTATTACCACTTGCAAGTTCTTATAAATAAATAAAATATGACTAAATTGAAAGAGGGGAAATTATATATTTTACATGTACCAGTCACCATAGAAGTATGAACATTGTGCATTCTCACACCGAGAAAGGTCACTACATTTTTTTTATGTTTTTCTCCTTTGAAATGTACTTTGTGATATTTTTGCACATAAGTACACTGTTGATTGCATATTTTAGAAAATTTCACTGAAAGAAGTTGGATGTAAATTCTGCTGGAAAATTCTTTTCAATTTGTTATTAGTTACCTGAGACAGTTTTTTAAAGTTCTTTTTAAAAATTGCATGTACATGGAAGCAACCTAAGTGTCCATCGACAGATGAATGGATAAAGAAGATGTGGCACATATATACAATGGAATATTACTCAGCCATAAGAAGAAATGAAATTGAGTTATTTGTAGTGAGGTAGATGGGCCTAGAGTCTGTCATAGAGTGAAGTAAGTCAGAAAGAGAAAAATAAATACGGTATGCTAACACATATGTATGGAGTCTAAAAGAAAAGGATGGTTCTGATGAACCTAGGGGCAGGACAGGAATAAAGATGCAGACGTAGAGAATGGACTTGAGGACATGGGGAGTGGGAAGGGTAAGCAGGGACGAAGTGAGAGAGTGGCATTGACATATATACACTAACAAATGTAAAATAGATAGCTAGTGGGAAGCAGCTGCATAGCACAGGGAGATCAGCTCGGTGCTTTGTGACCACCTAGAGGGGTGGGATAGGGAGGGTGGGAGGGAGACGCAAGAGGGAGGGGATATGGGGATATATGTATACATATAGCTGATTCACTTTGTTATACAGCAGAAACTAACACAATATTGTAAAGCAATTATACTCCAATAAAGATGTTTAAAAAATAATAAAAATTGCATGTATGTACTGAAAAGATTTAGAAGTAATCTGTAATATATTTGTCAAGATAACCTAAGAAATAATAAAAATATTTAAGTGTGATTTGTTGTATATATATATATTTTAATCAGGGACTGGCACTTCTAGTACAGCTTGGTAATTGTGCAAATCTGAATGATATTACATATCAGTACTGAAAGTCTAGGAAATGGGAAATGGCCTAAATACTCTCAAAGAGGAATTGATTAGGTAAATTATGGCATATCTATTTGCTGACTGGATAAACTAGGGAAAGGCTGGGCTGTTGTCATAAAGAGACCTACCAATGATTCCATGGTTTCAAGAAGATTTTACTTTATTTCATACATTATAGAATATTTCAGGTCAGCTGGGAGATCTACTCCATGTGGTCAGTCATTCAGGGACACAGATTCTTCTCTGTCATCTCATGGGGCAGTAATGGTCTAAGCGAGGTTGTAGGCACATCCATATTCTGGTTTTATTGAAACTGTTCTTGCTAAGTGATGACATAATTGTTATATCCAATGGGACATTTTTTAGTTCTCCTATTCTCTGTGACATTTGAAGCTGCTGATAACTTATTCAGTAAACTTTATCCTCCGCATGCTTCTGCTGGTTTTTCTCCTGTTTCTCTAAGTATTTGTGTCTTTTTCATGTACTTTCCCTTTGCCTTATCTATAAACGATGGTGTTGTCTAGTGTTGTGTCTTTGGCTCATTTTCATTTACCTGTGCACCCATGATGATCTCACCCAGAGCCCCTACCACATGATGATGTCTCCCAAATCTGCATTTCTAGCCTGAAAATCTATCTTTTAAGCACCAAGACCTGTACATACAAAAGCTGTACTAAAACATTCTGTAGGAAGTTCAAAATTGAGTTATCCAAGATTGACAATGATCTTCCTTTGTAAACCAGGCTCCCACTGCATTGCCAGCTAGATCAAAAACCAGGAAGTCAACCTCAGCAACTGCCTGTCCTCCCTCCTCCACTGAGACATTAACAGTTTGTTAAGATGCCTCTTGAGTATTTTTGCTGGCATTTGCCTTTTCCTGTCTCCATTACTGCAGTCTTAGCTCAGGCCAAGACTATTTTAAGAGCTTCCTTGGGGAATCTATGTTTCTGTTCAGGCTCCCTTCCAATCCTATTTATTGATTAACTAGGTCAGTGATTTTCTTTTACTGGTATTTGGTGGGCAGCAACTGTGTGTCTATTTTAAATTGTATAACATCTGGCACAGTGCCAAGTGCAGTTCAGCTATTAATAGCTAAATTATACTAATGATAATACATTAAAAGAAGAGAGCTTGTGAGTAAAGACAAACCAAGATTCATAATTATATTAAGGAATTATTACTTAATATTCAAAGAATCCTGGGAGAAAATTAAATATTATTTTGACACAAGTAAGAAAAAAGTACTTGAGCTAAAGAAAATGATTTTGGGATTTTAATGTTTAACTTAATGCAGTCTAAGTCAAATAACTCAATAAATTTGTTGCAGATGTTAGCATATGCAGGGAAAGCAACAACAAATAGTTCTCAAACTCAGTTGGTATGTTTGTTCCAACTCTGTTCTTTAAATTTGGGACCAGCCAAGGCTGAACATCTGTCACCTATGGTAGTTCTTGCCAGTTAACCTGGATTCCTCCTGGGCATCTGGCTTACCTGTCGTGTTCTCTTAATGACATTGGGACTGTTAGCTTTTATTCTCCAGTGATCCTGCACATTCTGTCTTGCAATTTCCTTGGCTCTTGCATACCTCTGGGGTCCTTGACTTTATGTATTCACCTAATTCATTGGTTGAGTCATCTCTCCCTAACCTGCCAGGAGAAGGGTATTTGAAGATAGTATTTTTGCAAAGTAAGTATTGTGCTGGATGGCATATATGGCAGAAAGAAGGGACTCTGACCAAACTTTCAGATTCAGACTAGTAATTTTCTTCTCCTGCTAGCTAACACTTATTGTGTTTTTACTGTGTATGGGGCAGTGTTTCATATGCTTCACTATGTCTTTTTTTTCTAAACATTTTTTTTTTTTTTTTGCGGTTTTTTTTTTTTTTTTTTTGCGGTACTCGGGCCTCTCACTGTTGTGGCCTCTCCCATTGCGGAGCACAGGCTCCGGATGCGCAGGCTCAGCGGCCATGGCTCAGGGGCCTAGCTGCTCCGCGGCATGTGGGATCTTCCCAGACCGGGGCATGAACCCGTGTCCCCTGCATCGGCAGGTGGACTCTCAACCACTGTGCCACCAGGGAAGCCCCTTAACATCTTTATTGGAGTATAATTGCTTTACAGTGGTGTGCTAGGCTCTGCTTTATAACAAAGTGAATCAGCTATACATATACATATATCCCCATATTTCCTCCCTCTTGCGTATCCCTCCCACCCTCCCTGCCCCACCGCTCTAGGTGATCACAAAGCACCGAGCTGATCTCCCTGCGCTATGCGGCTGCTTCCCACTAGCTATCTATTTTACATTTGGTAGTGTATATATGTCAATGCCACTCTCTCACTTCGTCCCCGCTTACCTTTCCCACTCCCTGTGTCCGCAAGCCCATCCTCTACGTCTGTGTCTTTATTCCTGTCCTGCCCCTAGGTTCATCAGAACCATTTTTTTTTTTTTTAGATTCCATATATATGTGTTAGCATACGATACTTGTGTTTCTCTTTCTGACTTACTTCCTCTGTAGGCCAGACTCTAGGTCCATCTACCTCACTACAAATAACTCAATTTTGTTTCTTCTTATGGCTAAGTAATGTTCCATTGTATATATGTGCCACATCTTCTTTATCCATTCATCTGTCGATGGACACTTAGGTTGCTTCCATGTCCTGGCTATTGTAAATAGAGCTGCAATGAACATTGTTGTACATGACTCTTTTAGAATTATGGTTTTCTCAGAGAATATGCCCAATAGTGGGATTGTTGGGTCGTATGGTAGTTCTATTTTTAGTTCTTTAAGGAACCTCCATACTGTTCTCCATAGAGGCTCTATCAATTTACATTCCCACCAACAGTGCAAGGGGGTTACCTTTTCTCTACACCCTCTCCAGCATTTATTGTTTGTAGATTTTTTGTTGATGGCCATTCTGACTGGTGTGAGGTGATACCTCATTGTAGTTTTGATTTGCATTTCTCTAATGCTTAGTGATGTTGAGCATTCTTTCATGTGTTTGTTGGCAATATATATATTTTCTTTGGAAAAATGGCTGTTTAGGTCTTCTGCTCATTTTTGGATTGGGTTGTTTGTATTTTTGATATTGAGCTGCATGAGCTTCTTGTAAATTTTGGAGATTAATCCTTTGTCAGTTGCTTCATTTGCAAACATTTTCTCCCATTTTGATGGTTGTCTTTTCATCTTGTTTATGTTTTCCTTTCCTGTGCAAAAGCTTTTAAGTTTCATTAGGTCCCATTTATTTATTTTTCTTTCCATTTCTCTAGGAGGTGGGTCAAAAAGGATCTTGCTGTGATTTATGTCATAGAGTGTTCTGCCTGTGTTTTCCTCTAAGAGGTTTATAGTGTCTGGCCTTACATTTAGGTCTTTAATCCATTTTGAGTTTATTTTTGTGTATGGTGTTAGGGAATGTTCTAATTTCATTCTTTCACATGTAGCTGTCCATTTTTCCCGGCACCACTTTTTGAAGAGGCTGTCTTTTCTCCACTTTATGTTCTTGCCTCCTTTATCAAAGATAAGGTGACCATATGTGTGCAGATTTACCTCTGGGCTTTCTATCCTGTTCCATTGATCTATGTTTCTGTTTTTGTGCCAGTACCATACTGTCTTTTTTTTTTTTTTTTGCGGTACGCGGGCCTCTCACTGTTGTGGCCTCTCCCGTTGCAGAGCACAGGCTCTGGACGCGCAGGCTCAGCGGCCATGGCTCACGGGCCTAGCCGCTCCGTGGCATGTGGGATCTTCCTGGACCGGGACACGAACCCGTGTCCCCTGCATCAGCAGGCGGACTCTCAACCACTGCGGCACCAGGGAAGCCCCATACTGTTTTGATTACTGTAGCTTTGTAGTATAGTCTGAAGTCTGGGAGCCTGATTCCTTCAGCTCCGTTTTTCTTTCTCAAGATTGCTTTGGCTATCCGGGGTCTTCTGTGTTTCCATGCAAATTGTGAAATTTTTTGTTCTAGTTCTGTGAAAAATGCCATTGGTATTTTGATAGGGATTGCATTGCCTCTGTAGATTGCTTTGGGTAGTATAGTCATTTTCACAATGTTTATTCTTCCAATCCAATTACATGGTATATCTCTCCATCTGTTTGTATCATCTTTAATTTCTTTCATCAGTGTCTTATAATTTTCTGCATACAGGTCTTTTGTCTCTTAGGTAGGTTTATTCCTAGGTATTTTATTCTTTTTGTTGAAATGGTAAATGGGAGTGTTTCCTTAATTTCTCTTTCAGATTTTTCATCATTAGTGTATAGGAATGCAAGAGATTTCTGTGCATTAATTTTGTATCCTGCTACTTCAAATCAAATTCATTTGATTAGCTCGAGTAGTTTTCTGGTAGCATCTTTGGGATTCTCTAAGTATAGTATCATGTCATCTGCAAACAGTGACAGCTTTACTTCTTCTTTTCCAACTTGGATTACCTTTATTTCTTCTTCTCTGATTGCTGTGGCTAAAACTTCCAAAACTATGTTGATTAATAGTGGTGAGAGTGGACAACCTTGTCTTCCTCCTGATCTTAGAGGAAATGCTTTCAGTCTTTCACCACTGAGAACGATGTTTGCTGTGGGTTTGTCATATATGGTCTTTATTATGTTGAGGTAAGTTCCCTCTCTACCTACTTTCTGGAGGGTTTTTATCATAAATGGGTGTTGAATTTTGTCGAAAGCTTTCTTCTGCATCTATTGAGTTGATCGTATGGTTTTTCTCCTTCAATTTGTTAATATGGTTTATCACATTGATTGATTTGCGTATATTGAAGAATGCTTGCATTCCTTGGATAAACTCCACTTGATCTTGGTGTATGATCCTTTTTTTTTTTTTTTTTTTTTTTACTATTAATAACAACAACAATTTTTATTGATTTTTGTAAATATACAAATATTTAAATTATAAATTATTTAAACATTTTTGTTTACACAAATCAACCAAAAAGAATTACTACAGCTATTCTCAGATAACACCTCATAGGTAATAATTATGCTTTCAGAAACTCGAAACAGTGATTAAAATGCATGAACTCTGCACAATACAGCCACATCTAGATGGACAAAAGGGTTCACAGATTAGCGTGCCAAGGTCAGTCCAGTGTTTAAACCCAAATCCAGACTTTTCTCAGATAACGAGTGGCCTTTCCTCTCGAAGAAAATTCAGCAAAAATCTTCTCTCCTTTTTTTTTTTTTTTTTAAACATCTTTATTGGTGCATAATTGCTTTACAATGGTATGTTAGTTTCAGCTTCACAACAAAATGAATCAGTTATATATATACATATGTTCCCATATCTCTTCCCGCTTGCGTCACCCTCCCTCCCACCCTCCCTATCCCACCCCTCCAGGCGGTCACACAGCACCGAGCTGATCTCCCTGTGCTATGCGGCGGCTTCCCACTAGCTATCTACCTTACGTTTGGTAGTGTATACATGTCCATGCCTCTTTATTGCTTTGTCACCGTTTACCCTTCCCCTTCCCCATAGCCTCAAGTCCATTCTCTAGTAAGTCTGTGTCTTTATTCCTGTTTCACCCCTAGGTTTTTCATGACATTTTTTTTTCTTAAATTCCATATATATGTGTTAGCATACGGGTCTCTTGTAGACAGCAAATATATGGGTCTTGTTTTTGTATCCATTCAGCCAATCTGTGTCTTTTGGTGGGAGCATTTAGTCCATTTACATTTAAGGTAATTATCGATATGTGTGTTCCCATTCCCATTTTCTTAATTGTTTTGGGTTTGTTATTGTAAGTATTTTCCTTCTTTTGTGTTTCTTGCCTAGAGAAGTTCCTTTAGCAGTTGTTGTAGAGCTGGTTTGGTGGTGCTGAACTCTCTCAGCTTTTGCTTGTCTCTAAAGGTTTTAATTTCTCCATCAAATCTGAATGAGATCCTTGCTGGGTAGAGTAATCTTGGTTGCAGGTTTTTCTCCTTCAACACTTTCAATATGTCCTGCCACTCCCTTCTGGCTTGCAGAGTTTCTGCTGAAAGATCAGCTGTTAACCTTATGGGGATTCCCTTGTGTGTTATTTGTTGTTTTTCCCTTGCTGCTTTTAATATGTTTTCTTTGTATTTAATTTTTGACAGTTTGATTAATATGTGTCTTGGCGTATTTCTCCTTGGATTTATCCTGTATGGGACTCTCTGTGCTTCCTGGACTTGATTAACTATTTCCTTTCCCATGTTGGGGAAGTTTTAAACTACAGTCTCTTCAAATATTTTCTCAGTCCCTTTCTTTTTGTCTTCTTCTTCTGGGACCCCTATAATTCGAATGTTGGTGAGTTTAATGTTGTCCCAGAGGTCTCTGAGACTGTCCTCAATTCTTTTCATTCTTTTTTCTTTATTTTGCTCTGCGGTAGTTATTTCCACTATTTTATCTTCCAGGTCACTTATCCGCTCTTCTGCATCAGTTATTCTGCTATTGATTCCTTCTAGAAAATTCTTAATTTCATATATTGTGTTGTTCATCATTGTTTGTTTGCTCTTTAGTTCTTCTAGGTCCTTGCTAAACGTTTCTTGTATTTTCTCCATTCTATTTCCAAGATTTTGGATCATCTTAGTATCATTATTCTGAATTCTTTTTCAAGTAGACTGCCTATTTGTTTTGTCTGCTGGGTTTTTACCTTGCTCCTTCATCTGCTGTGTGTTTCTCTGTCTTCTCATTTTGCTTAACTTACTGTGTTTGTTTGGGGTCTCCTTTTTGCAGGCTGCAGGTTCGTAGTTTCCGTTGTTTTGGTGTCTGCCCCCAGTGGGTAAGGTTGGTTCAGTGGGTTGTGGAAGCCTTCCTGGTGGAGGGGACTAGTGCCTGTGTTCTGGTGGATGAGGCTGGATCTTGTTTTTCTGGTGGGCAGGACTGCATCCAGTGGTGTGTTTTGCGGTGTCTGTGAACTTATTATGATTTTAGGCAGCCTCTCTGCTAATGGGTGGGCATGTGTTCCTGTCTTGCTAATTGTTTGGCATGTGTGTCCAGCACTGTAGCTTGCTTTTCATTGTATGGAGCTGGGTCTTAATGTTGAGATGGAGATCTCTGGGAAAGCTTTCGCCATTTGATATTACATGGAGCCAGGAGGTCTCTGGTGGACCAATGTCCTGAACTTGGCTCTCCCCCATCAGAGGCACAGGCCTGACACCTGGCCGGAGCATGAAAACCCCGTCAGCCACATAGCTTTTGGGAAGTCTGAGGTTTTCTGCCAGCATTCAGTAGGTGTGCCATAGGAGTTGTTCCATACCTAGATGTATTTGTGATGTATTTGTGGGTAGGAAGGTGATCTCCACGTCTTACTCCTCTGCCATCTTGAAGGTCCCCACTATGTCTTAATTCATTTAATTCTCACAACAACCTTATAAGATAGGGACTATCCTCATTTTACAGGTGAGTCATCTGAGGCCCAGACAAGTTAAATTTGGTCAGTGCCACACAGCTAGTAAATAGAACTGGGGTTCAACTGTAGAAATAATGCTTCTAGAATCTAGGTTTTTTTTGTTGTTTTTTTTTTAACCACCATAGTTTACTGACTCTTAGAAGAGGGGATATTACAGATACATATATAGCTATAACACAAATAGAAAGAGATATTCTTTTAAATAACATTAAACTACAAGATGGCATGCAAACTGTATGAGTCATCATAATGGAGGGACAGAAATACTGGACTGCTATCAACTAATTCTGTGACTTGGGCAAGTAATGTAACCTCTTAGGACTTTGGTTTCTTCATCTATAGAGTTCCAAGGTCTCTTTCAGAAATTCTGTGGCATTCCAGTTTTTTTCTCTTTATTAATTTATTCCTTGTAATTCCCTCCTTCCCCTGTTCTGTTTAGATTTGGGTATCTACTACAAGTTAAATTATAGCCTCTGAAAATGTCAACTTTTCATTTAAATTGTGCCAGAGTGTTCGTTTTACCTTTGTATGTGATACTGTAGAGAAGTCCATTATTATGGGCTTTACTGTGTGGATTTTGACCCCTAGAGAGCACACCAGGTCCTCTTAAATATAAACACAGTCAGTAATCGATTGGTCAATGAATTCTGTATTGTGCATTCACCAGATACTTGCCTCTGTGCCAGATCTTGTAAAATCCTGAGATGTTAGAATTAATTGGGCGTTGTTTCTGCATGCTAGAAATCTTATAGAAATGTTCACTGTGTAATATTTTGAAACCTATTCTTTAAAATTTGTTCATTTTTGTGAAATGACAAAATACCAAAATGACATTTTAAAACATTTTTGTGTCAGAGTGTAGAGATGAATACAAACATAATGATTTCAGAAATTTCAAAAATTTACCCAGGAACCACAAACATGTATTATGACCCATAAATATGTGTACGTGCATGTAATTGAAACAAAATTTTCATAGAACAATACTTTTTATTAGTATATGTGATGCACTGTAATATTTTAATTCTATTCTATATTAGTTTGTGAAAAAGTTGGTTGCAATCTACCAAACTGAGTTCATAATCCATAAAGGATCTTAACCTACACACGGAAAAATATTACACTTAAATAGTAAAAAAGGAGGCATAATTAAATATGCTACTGGTTTTCTCATTTTTTAGTTCTTTTCTATTATTTCTGTATTTGAACCAGCATTTAGTTATCTATTTTTATAAATTAGGATTTCATAAATTTACTAAAAGGGCAGAAATTTGATTCTCTCTTTCTTTGGAGTATAACCTTATGAAATTAAATAATTGATTTTTATGCAAGGTTACTTGAAGTATTAGGTTGCATTATTCTTATATAAGCTTTAAACTAGGAGCCGTACTATGTAGTCATACCATAATTTTTAACTAAATTGATTTTTAGCAGAATATGTCATTAGGATAAAGCACACCTTTTTATCACATAAGCTCCCACCTCAGTTCTTCAAGGATAGTCACATTAAACTTAAAAAAAAAGTCCTGTATGAATGAAGTATGTCCTTATTTAAAGAACTTATGGGTCTAATTTTTTTTAACCTTGTGAGATTGATCTTTACTATGAGGGAATATTGCACAGTGGTTAAACACAGGGATTCTAGAACCACATTTCCAGGGTTCAAATCTTGTCTCTGTCAGTTGCGAAATGTTGGGCAAGTTAGTTGCTTAATTTCCTTGTGCCTCAGTTTCCTTAATTTACCTCAATAGAGTTGTTATGATTTGAAGTGTTAATATAGAGAAACAGGCCATCTAGAATAAATGGGTAAACATTTGAATGTATCATTTTAGGAAAGAGGATGGAATTAGGATGTATGCAAATGGATCTTTCGTTCTTATTTAAAGACATGATGCTGGACACCCTGCACCCTCTCCTGCACACACATTCCTCCCTCCTCCAGCATATCCATTCATTCTCTAATCTTACGGTTCTTTCAGGTGTTGGAGGTGTTACACTAGAAGACCGTCTCTCCTAGGCTAACTCATAATTGTTATGCCGGGAGTTTGCAACTTCATTTTTGTGCTGAGTCTTCTTCAAAGCCCCCTCTTGCCCCTCCCCTCTTTCTTCTCTCCCTCCCTCCTCCTCCTCCTTTCCTTATCAGTTAGCTTTGCTGTGCAACAAACCCTTCAAAAATTAGTGGCTTAAAATAACATTGTTTTTATTATTGCTCATTAGTCTCTGGTTAATCAGGCAGTTTTATAGTCAGCTGGTGGATTGGCTGGGGCTGGATGGTTCTGGACAGTCTCACTCACATGTCTGGCTGGCAGTTGTCAAACTGTTTGATCTAGGGAGCCTCAGCTGGGATGGCTGTCCCTGCTCCCAGTGGCCTCTTCTTCGCCAATAGGCTGACCTGGGCTTTGTGTCATGGTGGTCTTGGCATAGCAAGAGAGGGCAAATACAAATGTGCAAGCAATTGTTAAGTCACTGCTTGGGTCACATTTGTTGATGCCCCACTGGTCAAAGCAAATCACATGGAAAAACTGAGTCATTGAGGAAGAGTATTATACAAGGACATAGACACAGGGAAGTATGATTCTTTGGAAGTCTTTTTGACTCAGTTTATGAAACACATTCTGAGTTACTGAATTTTTACTGCATCTTAGATCCCAATATAAGTTTTGATTGCAGTTTAATTGTTTGACTGGCAAACATTTATTTTAATTTGATGGGAATTTGTCTTATGTTCTTTTTTTTCATGCCATTTCAGGATTTTCTATTTTGAATAGATTTTTAATAGTTACCTTGGATTTATAGTCATTAATCTTTTGAAGCTCTCCTGCAGAAATCTCACGCCCAAATGCCTGTGGGAGACAGCCAGGTAAGTAACTGGGTGAGGCCAACTTAGTTTAGGTATAAACAGATATACTGTAAATTGTAAACTGGAAAGCAAAGGATGCCTGTCAAAGGGTGTAGCTTCTACTCCCACATCATGTGAGGATGTGGGATCAGTATTTCCAGATCTCCTGATTTTTCAACAGAACTAGGAAATCTAAGTTTTAATGTGAAATCTCCTGACTTTGAATGCTAAAATTTAATTGAATGCTAAAATTGAAATGCAGTTTAAAAAGCAAAAACAGTGATACTGTTTAAGCCGAAGAAAATCTTATCTTTGGGCTAAATTCAAGAAAAAGCTGTCAATTTGTGACTTCTTTAATGGATCCCAAACAGCCACCATCCAAGGCCTTCCACCATCTGGTTTAAACCTGAATAGTTCTGATCTCATCTGCCACTACCCCCAGTTTGTGGTGCTTTCCGTATTCTCATCATGGATGAATCTTTACTTTTCCTCAAGGCAAACTCTATTTTCTGCCTCTTTGACTTAGGAATGCCCTTCCTCTTTTCACTCTCATCCCATCCTACTGTCCTCTGGTATTCTTCCTGATCCTTTAAAACTCAACTTGGATATCTCCACTCAAATAAAAGTTCGTTGAATGTTCTGTCTGAACCTTGAAGTACTTTAAATCTTTCTCATGGCATTTATAGTACTATTCCCTGTATTGAAGTTATTTGTGTATGCTTTATTATTCTGCTAGAGGGTGGAGTTCATAGCTTGGCTGGACTTTATATTTCCTGCATTAGTTAGCATGGCTAGCATGCCTGGATTCCTGCCTCCCTGCTCAAGTGAGGTCTCACTCAAATATGAGCGCTTTATCTAATGGTTTCCTTGACTTTCCCTGACAGGGTTAGTTTGGAGTCCTAGGACTGAAAAGAAAGGGAATTTGTTGCTGAGAATTTCATCCATGGAAGCTCTGTGGAAGTTGGAAATAGGAAGAGAGGTGGGGGGTTAAATGTTGGCCCAATTAAAGAAGTGAGCTGTTAAGTTGGAAGGGCAAAACAGGCAGGAATCTGGAATAGTGGCAAGATGATTGTTAGCCTGACATGGTCAGATAGGATATGGAGGTGTGCAGATCAGCAGGCTGGCTGGTTTCAAGATAGAATCTCAGAAACACAGCCTGCATCCCTGGGGTTCCTCTAGTTCTCACGCTGTATATTCTTAAAGCCTTGTAATGAACCCAAAGATATTTTTCTGATCATCTTGATTATAAATTTAATTTAAATGCTGATTTCTATAGAAATTTGCTTGAGCTTTCTTTTTTTTTTCTTTTGTGGCATGGTCTCCTACTAACTTTTTTGTTTTATTTTTAGAGAGAGGGAATATTAATTTGAATTTGTATATACAGAGCTGGATTAAAACCAAGCTGATTTTAACTGGCATCCTCAGAATGAAAGAGGTCAACTGGCAATAGGGCCCTTGTTATTAGCTCACCAGCCAACTTATTGGCACCCTTGGTGGCTTTTTTGTTATCATGCCCATGGGTGCTAAAATATAGAGGATGTTAATATGAGGGAACATAAGAATTCGAAGTGTTCTAGGCACTTCATGTGAATATCTCCTAGTATCTTAGTCTTCTGAGCAGTCAGAGGACCCAGTGGTGGTCTGTTAGCTGTATATCAAATGGTCTTTAGGTAATTTGGCAGTTCCAGAGGAAAAGTGATGAGACAGTTTTGTTCAATACATTTTAAAAGTTTGAAATGTAAAATATACCTATGATTTTTATGAAAATTATATTATCAATATTATAGTCTTAAGGGTTATGCTTTTAAAACAAGGGGAATGTTGGTCAGTTTATCTTAATTAAGATTCGGTTAACAAAGTTTGTTTCTCTAAGGTATTTTAATGTTATTAGTGAGTTAATGTATATTTGATTAAATTTGTTTTTGTTGTTACTATAGCATTGCATTATATTCCTACATAAAAATGGATCAGTATCTCTAAAGTGGTTTATTTATGCCTAAAAAAGAGGTGAAATAGTAACATAAATGCCAGAACTCAGAATAAGGTCATAAATTTAAATAGTAAACTGAATCCCAGTACAAACAGAGTAGGTGTTGGGACAAATGAATCAGCAAGTTTGATGATTTTGCATAAATAAACGAAAAAGAGAAAGTACAAATAAAATGCATGATTAATATGTGCAAATTTGATTTTATTATGTGGTTCTCTAATACCTCGTGTGTTGTATGTTATGAAATTTTGTAAATTGTAGCAAGAAATCATTGAGGCCCTTGTATTATTTGCAAAGTATGGTAACCACTTCAATAAACATTATTATTCTTTTTTTCTAGGGAAGAAGTAAGTAATGCTTTTTGGGGGGAGTGAAATTGATGCATTTTGCAACTAAAGGGAGAGACAGGATCTAAATAACAGATACCTCATTCAGAGTTGGATGCATTATAATAAAATAGGTAAATGAGAGCCTGCCTAGCTTGTTGGTAAAGAGCATGGGCTACCTGGGCTCAAATCCCAGGTTTGTACTTACCAGCTGTGTGTGCTTGGTCCATCGACCTCCTTTTTGTATGCCTCAGCTTCCTTATCTACATGGAGAGGATAGTGGTAATATGTACTACATAGGTTTGTTATGAGGATTATAGGCGGTAATATTTGTAACCATTAGAACAGCAGCTGGCACATAGTAAATGCTATACAAGTATTAGTTAAGTGAATAAACTAGAACTAAATGAAAATGTCTATTAGAGGGAAATGTTTTTATAAAGATGAGATTATGACTCATACAAATATAAATTGAATATTTATCAACAATTTTATTTAACTCTGGTTCAAAGGAGAATTTAAAGAACCACACGTATATACACAGTAAGGAACTCTGAAATGAATTTACAAATAAATGCAAATTGTCCATAGGAAAGTATCAGTTGCATTCAAGGGAACATAATTTATTTGCATTTCCACAGACAAGAATCATTTGCATTATTATCTGTTTTCTACAATTTACAGAATTATAAAATAGCTGAAAGACAAGGAAAGGTAGAAATCATTTGAGATGTAGAGATCATTGGCGATCCAGTACCTGGTGGTGATTTCCACTGAGCCAGAGCCCCAGGTGACTGACAGCTGAAGCACAGTAGGGACAGATTTTTAACCTTAAGATTCTAAGTATACTCTCTGGAGCTGGGTTAGAGGTCCAGGCTTCTTTGTTTAAAAGGTGCTTATTGGGTTGGAAATCTTTCTTCCTGGCTCTTTATTTCAAGCAGATTCACTCCTGGGCTGGAAAGGCTTTTCCTGGCTCTTTGTAAGGCCTCTCTGTTCTCTCCCTTTATTTGATCTGCTTCTCCCATGGGGGCTTCTCAGTTCACTGAAACCCCTCCCTGCACTTGAGCCCCTGAGGACTATATGCTCTTCCATCACTGTCTACTTCCTTTCTTGCTGGCATGACTTTACTAAGGATAATTTGGAACTTCATTGGCTTCTTTGGGAAACAAGATTTCCTCAGACTGGATCCTCTAAGACCTCTCCCTTCTGGTCCTTCTTCCTCCTCTTAGACCTTGGATTTTCCCTTCAGTTCCATTTAAATCCTTTGATATATCCCTCTTCAAAACCCCTATCTTCTTCATCCCTCCTCTCCTGCTGCCAAACTTTTCCCTTCCTACTTAAGCTCCTCAGCTCATATAGTCACTTGAGCTTTAGGCCCCCTGCTCCCAACTGGGGACTCTCAAGGAACTCAGGGGCCCCTGAAAGCTACTACTTGAGGCTCAAAAGGAAGAAAAGGTGATTGAAAACAGACTGGATGTTTTGTCCACTCAGAAAAGCTTTGGGGACAGCCAGGCAGCTGCTTGATGTCTCCTGTCAGTTTCTCACCTAAAGTTTAGTCCACAGCCTCAATAAGATTACATATCAGGGCAAATGAAAAATCTTGAAAGTCTCCTCCACAAATACCGGTAAAAAGCATTAGCCCTCGTACTGAACAGGTAACCTTAACTTGCTCCTTCTGCCAGAAACAAAATTTGGATAAAAATATCAAGGGTAGCAAAGACCAGAGTATATTACTATATTTACCTGACTCATGGCTAAAATTTTAGTGTGAAAGCTATAAGGTCTCTGTTTGCATCTGTCTGTATGTATGTTTACGTACATATGCATTTATGTGTATATGATATTTTTCTACTTTTGGATGGTGTTACCAAATTCATAAAATCCCATGAAGGAGCTCTATGCAAATTAGCTTAGAGATAAATTAGCATTATATAAGTTAAATATTCCTAAAACTCCCAGAAATATAGAAACTAACCCAAAAACTTTTCAAGCTTACATGACTTGGGTAAACCTCTGGTAAATAAGACTAGTTTAATATTGTTGGTTTAAAAAAACAGGTATGTCTTCTGAGTTATCAGCAGGTAAGTATAATACGAGCATACATTTTTGTTGTACTTGGGTTTACTAGTCAAATAAGCTTATGTTATATCTACTAGATGTTTAAGATTATAAATATTATAAATTCAACCCAAGACCAAATATACAAGTAAAGATATAGTAAAAATGAATTGCTTGTTATCCATGACTTCTTGTATATCAAGTGTAGCAGTAAAAGAAAATCCACGTGTTTAACTTTTTTAGGTTTTTGCTTTTGCAAACTTGCCTAACATGCATGTGCTGTAAAAATAGTTAACAGAGAGCTAACTTGAGATGATGGTGAGCTTTGTTTTATGTCATATGTCTGCATAAAAATAGTTTCCAAAATCTTTTTAGTACCTTGTAACCCTAGACTTATGTTAAATTAAGTATAGATATTCATTATAAAAATCTAGGTTATTTCTAAGTAAAATAAACTACTGAAATACTAATTACTGAACATAACTTTGTTTATATAAGTTGGCTTCTTTATTTTAATGTGATATAGAGAAGCTAAATGTATTTGAATCTGTTAATAAATGTCCTTTTGCCATATAAAAACACGTCTCTAGAAATTGAAAGATGGTAAATGTATAAAATTTGCTAGCCTGCTACAGAATGCTGGCATGTGACAATTTGCAATTTTCTACTTCTTAGTCTTCTCTGTAAAATAAAAATTAGTTAAAAATTATAATTAATGTATATAAATGAAACTACTAAAAATAATAAACAATAAGAGAAACAACTCTTTATGCAAGGTTTGTGAGGAATGAAGGATTTTTGTTGTTGTTGTTAAGCAAAAAGAGAGTCATTTTATTCTAAATTGAGATCACTGCTTATTTCAGAACGAGAAAGAGAAAAAATATAGGCGAAAACCTGAATGGATATAGAGTTATAGAAGGTTTGCAAAAGAGCTAATCTGTGATCAAATTAGCTAAGATTGAATGAATTTATTTGTTTTTTGTTTTTGTTTTTAAATGAGCCCAATAATGTACTGATGCAAAACTAGAGTTGGGTTTTTTCTCTCTGTTAAAGTAATGAAGTTTTCTTGGATTATTAGTCTGATCTTAATAAGAGATCATAAAAGGATTTTCTTTATCTTTTAAGTAATCTACTTAGGAACAAAGATTCTATGTCTTATCAAAATAATTTCCTGTGCTTTATGTTGTTTTTATTATGTTCCCCAAATCAAATCCTAAATGAAATCTTGAACTCTAACTGAGATAGATATCTCCCAGAGGGTTCCTGGAAAATCTCAAAGAATTTGTTTTTTCACCTTGTAAAGAAGGAAAGGTAAAAAAATAATTTGGTTTAAGGGGGCTTCCCTGGAGGTCCAGTGGTTAAGACTTCGCCTTCCAATGCAGGGGGTGTGGGTTCGATCCCTGGTCAGGGAGCTAAGATCCCACATGCCTCACGGCCAACAAAACCGATAGATAAAACAGAAGCAATATTGTAACAAATTAAAAAATGGTCCACATCAAAAAAAAAATCTTGGACTTCCCTGGCGGCGCAGTGGTTGAGAGTCCGCCTGCTGATGCAGGGGACGCAGGTTCGTGCCCCGGTCTGGGAGGATCCCACGTGCCACGGAGTGGCTGGGCCCCTGAACCATGGCCGCTGGGCCTGCGCGTCCGGAGCCTGTGCTCTGCAATGGGAGAGGCCGCGGCAGTGAGAGGCCCACGTACCAAAAAAAAAAAAAAAAAAAAAAAAAATCTTAAAAAATTTTGATTTATTTGATATATTACATTACATGGGAAACATTGTCCAAAAAGAAATGATGCTTAACCTTCCCATGGTTATATTTGTGTGGGTAAAAATTTTTACTATATATATTTCAGAAATTGTATGAAGTTCATAGAAATTTGCCAGTATCCTTTTTATCCATCTTATGTCCTGGTATAATTTTGTCAGTTATAATTCGAGTTATTTAAACATTGTATGTCATAGAAATAACCAGATTCCCTTATTAGTTATATCATTTTTATAATAAACTCTCTTCAGATCTTTAACAATGACCATTTTTAAGTCTTTTATCATTCACAGATAATTTTTATTTTACTCTGATTCTTCCCTGAAAGCTCTTGCAGTCAGCTACAGGCAAGAGTGCTTTGTCTTCAACAAAAAGTGACTATTTCAGAGATCCATGGGAAGGACTATGGCAAGTACTCTAGGGTATAGGCTTCTAAAGACATTATTGCTTAAATAACTTTGAGACTGTACTGCTGGACCAAGTAAGGATTTCCAGAACTAATGGAGAAGCTGACTGGTTTAAACAAAACAAAACAAAACAAAAAAAATGCTAACCCAAGATCAAGCAGAACAAAAATCCATTACATGAAGAAGAAAAAAAAGAATATACTATAAAAAAATGTTTAGTAGAACAGAATAGAGAATTCAGAAAGAGATCTCAGTATATAAGATTACTTAATATAGTTGTTGTTTTAATGGAATAAAGAAAGTATGTGGATTTTTTTTTTGTTGTTGTTGTTCCAACACATTAAATAACGCTGGGGGAAAGAAACAAATCAGTTACATGGGACTGAATGAACTAATGACGAAGAATGATTATGATTTTTGTGGTTATTGATAAGGAACAATACTGGTTCTTTAATGTTTTATTTAAGGAACCCCTTTTTATCTTTTCTCAAGCTCTCTGTAACTCATGACAATTTAGTTAATTATACTTTTGTAAACAGAAATGAAACATTTAGCTTTTCTCCCTACCTGATCTCTCTAGAATTCAGAAACACTATTGAGTATTCTTATTTTCATGGCAGTGACTTTATTTGTATAGGTTCAATAAGAATCTGTCTTCCTTGTAACAGGACATAATTGGAAAAATTAGTTGTATAGACTTTGGTTGGAATGTCATATTTGTGAATGATAATCTCAAAGATATAGAATCTCATGTTATCAGATAGTTTTAAGGAACTAAGATTTGCATTATAGAGCCAATGCTTACAAAGCCCTTTTGGAGAAACCAGTCTGGTACCTGGTTTATAGAGTTCCCAGCCTTACAGATGAGTAAGGAAGGTCACTTCCTATCAAGCCCAGGAACCTTAGGATATTCTTGGAACCTTGAGAAGAGAGGAATTTACCCAAATGTGTAGGTATTGCAGGCTAAATCTGGTGGTGAGTTCTTGGATGTGCTTCCTAGCCTTGAGAGGCTTTGAAAAGTCTAATTTGAGATTCTTTATGAAAAGTTCCAGCAAAGCAAACTTGAAAGGCCTAAGTGGTCAGTGACCGTTCTTGCTGCATTTATGTAAATAATCAGACCAAATCTAATGAGACCAGACTTATTTTGTAAACAAGAAAAAAATGTGGTGGGGGGGTGACTGTAGAGAGACATTTTAGGTTTCAGTGGAAAACTGTAGTGCACCCTTTTGGGTTATTAAATTCCAGTCTTGCTCATTGTCTTGCACATATTGTCAATTTTCTAGTTTCCTCCAGTATCTGGCTACAGCTCTCCAAAATGTTTCCAATTTTTCCCCCCTCCTCCTTATTTGGCCTCATTGAGATCTAAAACTGCCCCTTTCTTGAAGCCCTGCAAGCTGAAGCTGGATGACCTGATATAAACTTCAAAGAAATCACCACAGCAGATCATGTATGTACAACTTTCATGCTTGCTATTGTGTGGGCCATTCAGAAAGTTTGCTGGAACACCTGATGCGATCACCAAGGACATTGAAACTGCAAATGATGCTTCAAGCCCAACATGTAGATATCTTCTCAACTGTCTGCCCTCTGGACTCAGAAACTAGTTTTATAGTGTGCTCCAACCATTGATCTTTGTTTTTCTTTTTCTTTTCATGGGAATTTCCCTCATTAAATGCCTGACTGCTTGCACCAGAAATCCTCTACTACCAAGTCTCAACCAATGGTTCAGCTGGTCCTTAAAGGACAAAAGGCAACCTAATGAGAAATGGACTTACATTGTTCAAAGGAAGGAAGTCTCTCTTTCCTCAAATAAGAGCAGGGACTGACAAAGACTCTCTCCCTTAACTAAACTTTAGTCAGTTTCCACCAAACCCTTTTTTCAACTAGGCCCCATCCTTGCCAGACCTGCATTGTCCAATTTTAGCAAGAATCCTGCTAAATCAATTTAGAGAGAATTTCTCATCCTTGCTATCTGGTCACTCTCCATATCTAATAAAATTCTGTATCCCCCCTCATACCCTAGGTGATATCTGACCACCCTGGCTTGCCTTCAGCAAGAATTGTGTGTTTAACCAAAATCTTCCCTCACCCCCCAAAGTTTTCTCTTAGTAATTTTCCTTCCACTGATCCCCACTCTGCTCCTTGGTTATAAATCCCCACTTGTCCTTGCTGTATTGGTAACTGAGCCCAGTTCTGTACTGAGATCTCTTTTCCCTTATTGTGGTAGTTCCGGAAAAAAACTTTTTTTTTACAATATCAATAGGATACAATCTGGAAAAACAATTACTATCACATATGCACACTGACAGATATTTTAACTTTCAGCTGGATAAAGCCACTGATGTACAAAATGTGAATCAGTGCTTTGTGTACATATAGAATGTCTGTGAGGGAGCAGTGCTTGACAGTTTTCTGTCCTATTTATCACTGAAAACCCAGGATATGGGAAAAGACACTTTGGGATCAGTGCTGGTGGAACACAGTTGTGTGAAAAGGAAGGTGGTACGTTGCTATTCAAGTAAAAGATGTGGCCTGTAATGATAATTTACATTGTTATATTTACAGAGAACACTTGGTGGTCAAAAATATGCCATTTGGTTTTGGTTTATTGTTGGAGGAAATACTGATAATTTTTAATACTATCAAATTGTAGTTTTTGAGTACATTTATGCCTTTTTGATATACCATGTGAGGAGTTGAACAGCAGGTAGGTATAAATCTGGCTCTGAGGAAAAAAGATGCTCATGTGAATTTTTAAAATGAAAGAGAGATAAAGATATTTCTTCATGATGCTAATAATTCTAATAAGACCATTTTGAGTAACTTACTTGAATGACATGTCATAGCAATATATTTATTTAATATGTTGAATTGTTTGAACCTTTAGGCTCAAAATGTCCCATTTTTAAAGTTTGAAGTTGAGAGATTATGATTTGTTTTAAGAAAACTGAACTGTGATATAAATGGTTTAAACTTTGATGCTTTCTAATACAATTCTTTAACAATTTCTTTACTTCTGGAAAAAAATACATGATTTGTTGCCACATATGTTTAAAAGTCTTACATGACTTTAAATGCAATATTACATACATAATGCTTCATAAGAAAATGAAGAAATACTTTTTAGAACTAAACGCAACTAGAGGATAGATCAGGAATCGATTTACTCTGTCTCCCAAGTTGAAACAGTCAATCTTTCTGCTTTCATTTGTGATATGTTTATCAATTTAATGCCTGATGGAGTTTTTTTTTTTTTGTGGTACGCGGTCCTCTCACTGTTGTGGCCTCTCCCGTTGCGGAGCACAGGCTCCGGACGTGCAGGCTCAGCGGACATGGCTCACGGGCCTTGCCACTCCGCGGCATGTGGGATCTTCCCAGACCCGGGCACGAACCCGTGTCCCCTGCATCGGCAGGCTGACTCTCAACCACTGCGCCACCAGGGAAGCCCCGATGGAGTTTTAAAACTCATCATCAGTGAGAAGTCTTTATAATTTCTAGGTTTACAGTAGTCCAAATATCCAGAATTTTCTGACAAAGCCACCAAATATTTATTATCATCCAACAATCTTTAATTGGGAATCAGGACTTTCTAATTTGGTAAAAGTAGTAAGAATAGAAATTGATTGGTCATGGAACTCAAGGTCTTCTTGCTCAAAGTCTTTGTCATTGGAGCAGGCATTGACAGATTAGTAAGAGCACAAACAAAATACGATCTCTTTCACTGATAGGGAATAATAATAATAATAAATGTTGAAAATATTTAAAAACTATTGTGGTATTTCAGTATGGATGCTGAAATAATATTTGTCACCTCTGTAAAACCTTTGTAAAAAAAGGGGCATGTTTGTTGAGAGCTTACTCTGGACCAAACATTATTCTAAGTGTAATGAACTCATGTTAACTGTAAAGGAGTCAGTACTTTATGAACTGAGGCATGGCGAAAATATATAACTTATCCAAGGTCACCCAGTTGTTAATTGGCAGAACCAAGAATTGAACAGTTAGTCTGGTGGTAAAGCCTGAACTCTTAGTCTTTACCTGACTCAGGGAAACAGCACTCTAGGAGTCCCTGAGGTGGTCAAGTCAGCTGTAAGTGTTTTCTATTTTGAGGTCTTCTAAATTCTTTCTCTACTCTTTTAATGTACAGTTCTCCCACATTATTCTTCTACTTATTATTATTACTACTACTGCTACTACCACCAATGAATAATTGATTAGAATCCTTTAAGGAGAAAAGTGATTGCAAAGAAGGGGATGCTTTGGAGGTAGAGAGAGGAAAGATCACTTTTATGGCCACAGGTCATTTCCTTCGTCTTGGCCATTTTTTTCTTTGGTTATCGGGGCCGAAGACAATTTAAGTGTCTTGTAACCTATCACCTCAAATCCCCTACATACCTCATTGTTGCAGGCTCATTTGACAGTGTCTTTGTGAATCAATAGCATTACCTTCCCCCTTGAAAGATTTGCATAGATCATGAGTTTAAAATGTTTAAATTTATAAATCATCTTTCCTAAAGTTATATTAAAAAGCTTTTTATGTATAGCATTTAATGTATTTTAAAACATTGATTTTATATAACTTCGTTGAATATATTTTAACATTATTATCTGTTAAAGAATACATGAAAATTCAGATTTTAATACTCCTCAAAAACATTAAAAAATATGTCAGGTTTTAGAAGATAATGTTTTGGCTTGTTTTAAATATACCAGCTTTCTGGCTGTTGGGTGCAGGACAGAGCTTTTTCTCTTTTCAATCTAGCAGCGCCCTCTAGAGTGAAAGGTTTATAGAATTTGATAGAGGAGCAGTTTCACACTTTCAAATGTGCTTCATCCATACCATTATGAGGGACAGCTTATTACTTAGAAGTAGCAAAGAGCTGAACCTAAATTTTTTTTTTCTTAGTAAATATTCTTTTCAAGGATGCATTTTAGGTAATTAGAACAAAATAGAAGTAAGCTCGTTCATTGTAAAAATTTATTTTGTCTTGGTAGTTACACATCTTTTTCTCATCTTCTTGTGAAACCAGTGGTACATAATTATATCTTAAAATTGATATTTTTATAATATTAATAGTAAACATTGAACTTTTTGTTGACCTATATAACATGCCTAAA
This sequence comes from Globicephala melas, assembly GCF_963455315.2. Taxonomy (NCBI): domain Eukaryota; kingdom Metazoa; phylum Chordata; class Mammalia; order Artiodactyla; family Delphinidae; genus Globicephala; species Globicephala melas. Next base: position 46,596,765 of record NC_083328.1, on the reverse strand, counting down.
TTTATTGAATGCCTATTATGTATGTGATACTGCATTTGTATTGGGGAATACACAATAAATAGAGAATAAGTTACACCCCTGGTACTTACACATTTATTTCCACTTGTCTAATGTATCCGAATGTGACCCATATTGGCTCTTGTATTAACATTGTCTTTATTAAATTAAATAAGAATATTACTATTAATATATATTCCTTCTTTATTACAGAAGAAAACACTCAGGAAACATCACAGGTGAAGAAAAGTTTGAGTGAAGAAGTTTCTCTCTATAGAGGTGACATCACATTGCTAGAGGTAGATGCTATAGTCAATGCTGGTGAGTAGTTGATTTTTTGTGATGTATTTGTTATACTGTTACCCTAAAGCTGGGTTCGAGTCTTGGTGGGTGTCAGACCAAAAGACACAACCAAGCCAAAGATTGGGAGAAGGAAGGACTTATTACTTGCAACAAGTAAGGAGAACACCAGGGATCTTTTCCAAAGCAGTGTCTCGCAGAACAGCAAAATTGGGGAAGTTTTAAGCTAAGGGTACTTGCATACTCATGAAGGGACTTGAGTGGTGTATGTGTATTCATGAAGAGGCTTGAGCAGAGGAGAATTCAGCATAGAATTGGGGCAAAGGTCAACAGAGTCAAAGCTTTAGTTGATTGAAGTCAGAAAAGGTCGTCATCATCATTCCATCCTCCACCTTGATGGGGGCCTTAGTTCCTGCAGAACTCATACAGATTATTACATATATCCCTTGAGGAGGAGCTAGGACTCTGTTTTATCGCTGAACTATTGTTTCTTGACTGCTTTTCCTTTGTTCTTGCATTCTTTCACTTCCCTTAAAATCATTAATTACTGAGACCTGTTCAAAGGCAAGCATTGTGGCCAGGCTCAGATCACAAAATGACTTAGGCCAAAAATGTCCTCTCTTACGTCAAGAAAGCCATGCCTGGTTCTCTTTCTCTGGGGACCCCCTGCCCTATCTGCTTATAATATGAGTATTTATTATTGAAAACTATTTTTTCATAAATAGGAATAGAGGTATTTTAGAAAAAAAAATCCCTTCAGGAATAGAAATATCACGTATTTACCTTCTTCATTAAAAACATTGAAGGTTTATTTTGTGTATGTGATACAGTTAACGTGCTAACTCTACACGGTATCCATGCTAAGTTGAAACTAGGGTACTGGACCACTGGAAAAGTGACATTGTTGGCAGAAAGTTCTTCAGAAAGAACTTCAGCAGCTGTATTATAGTTGGTTTAATGCTTGAGTTAATAGTTGGCCAACATAGAAACAAGTTCATCAAACTTTTTCTTCTTTTGACTTTGTAAAGAGATGATTGATCTACAGAAGACAAAAGTAAAATATAAAGAAATTATTTCTGCAATTTCCAAACCTCAGTTGGTTGGTTTCAACTTTTCATGCTTGTTTTTAATGCTTTATTTTAATTATTTTAGTAATTAATGATCTTAAGTAATTTTTGTTTTCAAACATTGGGAGAATAACAGAGTTAACTTATGTTTAATTTTAGTTTATTTTATGGTGGTCTGTATATTCTATATATTTTATTATGTGGGTGTATGTCAAGAAATATGTAATAGTTGTGATTCTATAAAAATAAATATCGATAATAAGAGGATATTTAATTATTTCAGTTTGTGTTTTGTAAAGTTAGGCTCTTTGCAAGTTGAAAGTGTCAAAAACAAATCTAGACTTAGGTAAAAAGAAGAGGCTTTATTCAAAAAGATTATTATAATAAGGGGTCGAGGGTTATCTCAATAGGAAGAGGAGGAATATTGCAGTAGGAAGAACCACTTTGACCATGAGATCTGTAAGCATCTCAGTTCAAGCAGAAAAGGGCTTTTCTTTTTCAGGGAGAAGTGAACAGTCTGGAAAGAATTGGATGTAGGGCAGTGGGATGAGAGGGTGGCATGACTGGACAGTTGATCAGGGAATGTTTTTCCTTGAGGCCAGCTGATTATTGGGAGGGAGTCTTTAAAGAGGGGTTGCTCACCTTCTATTGCTCAAGGGTGGCCCAAAGTTCAGGGGCTTGGAGGAAGGAGAGAAGCCTGAATAAATTTAGGTCAAGTCCAGTTAACAGGCATTGATCAACCAGAATGGTCAATGGGGACAAATAGTTCAGCTAATCATTTATGAGATAAACAATGGGAATTTGGAGTGTCTGTGTCTTGGTCTTGTCATAGGTTACAAGGGGTCATCGTAAGTTTTATCTAAGTTACATGGGGAAGAGTGATTCTTTGCAGTAAGCTGTTTCCAGGAACACAAAGGGGGTGGGGGGTAATTTCTTGACAGTCTTTGCTTTCCAGGAGTACAGAATTCAGATGAAGTTCAACGTTGTCTCAGGTTTCCCTCTGGTGATTGAGTAAATTCACAAAAGATAGTAGGCCTTGGTAGGTGAACGGACAGGTCTCACGGAGAAGTGGAGCACTGTTCAGGATACAGCATAGTGTTGGCCAGCAGGAAGTGTGGAAGCCTGCTCAGCCTGTTCCTCTCTCCGAAGTGACTGTCGGTTGCTATGTGCTGTATCTGCTTTTCCGTAATTAGAGCTCAGTTTTTCTCGTTCTCTTCTTCTAATGCCTTTGTATTTCCTTCCTCCTCTGGGACCTCTGTAAAATGTAAACTCTTCATGAGAGAGCATGTGTCTGGGTCATTTAATCTGCACCCAATGTGAATCACTCCTTTTGGATACAATTCCATCCTCAGATCACCTCGTTCCTACAAGTCTCCCTTATATCTGGTCTCTATGGGCTGTTCATTTGTGGCTCTGGGTAAACAAGATGCTTTCTGTGATACGAGGGGCCTCTGGAGAAGACAGGCCCTTGGAAAGAGTCTCATCAACTCCTTTCCAGTACAGAGGTTTCATCGGATACTCTCGTAGTTAGTAAGTCATCAGTGATTTATTTATTTATTTATTTTTGGCTGTGCCACGTGGCATGCAGGATCCTAGTTTGGCAACCAGGGACCAAACCCGCACCCCCTGCAGTGGAAGTGCAGAGTCTTAACAACTGGACCACCGGGGAAGTCCCTATCAATGATTTATTTAGGAAGTTCCTGAAGTCTATAAACATATGAACTTTAATTTAAAACAATTAAAATTAATTAAAAACTATATATACATCACCAGCCTTCCTCTATATTCTTGTAATTTCCAGCCATTGATCCCAGTTCTGCCCTGCGGAGTATAATCAATGACATTTATTTCCTTCTTAAATACCTTAAGACCATTCTCATGAGTTTTCTCTTTCTTGTTATTAACATAACATTGAATTTGCCATGTTAGCATACTTCATAATATCAGTAATTATGGTTTTTCCTGAATTTTGTTAGCTGTATACCTGTTTATCTCCTCACTGCGGCTACAGACTAGTGTCTTTTTCACTTTTTGTGTCATCTCCCTAAGCAATGTCTTGTCCTTATGTTCTTAATAAACACCTGATACTATGTATTTATTAAATTGAAATATATGCAGTTGGATTTGTAGCACCCATAGCACATTCAGCACTGGGGACTTGACACAGTGAACAGAATTTTGGCTCTGATTTTAAAAAAATGATTTATTTCATATTTTTCTGATCAATCAATAAAAATAATTTGGGGGGTAACTTTTAGCGAAATAAAATAAAATGGTGCTAAACAGGAAAACATCCCATCACTATTTTGATTCTTTGTCCTTGCCTGTATGTGTAATTTTTCGTAGCTGTCACTTAGTGTACAAGGGTTTGATGAATTTATATGAAGGCAGGCAGCAACTTCCAAAAACCATTTGGCACCTTTAGCTTACTTCTCTGGCTGAGATAATTATAATTTGGCCATGTTCTACATCTCACAAGGACAACCTCATCAGGAAGTACTCAGGTAGATGGAAAAGAGATTCCAAATATACAGTGTAATGACTCTATTTTACAGCTTTCTGTGGTGCCGCTTGTTTGCCTGGTGTGTCGGGAGAGGAACAGCTGTTAACCTTTCAGGTGAACAAGGCAACATGGCAGTCAACTCCAGAGCTGCCTCTAGTGAGAGGGGAATGAGAGGCAATGTGCCCAGTCAAGGTGCCAAAGCAGCCCAGTCATCACTTTCTGTCACTTGTAAAGCTCTCTTTCCATGTCTATATTGGACATGGGAACACCTGGTCTTAGTTGCTATTAATGAAATTATTTGATATTTAAAATTTTTTCCCAATAAAGTACTTTTTGAACTTTCTTAGAGTTCTTTAAATGTGACCCAGGATGAGCCTCCTATATATTATATTCTTCTCTGTAGGAA